>NC_053025.1:242126701-242447826 GCF_003073215.2 Triticum urartu
TAACACCAGTGATGAACCTAAATTCCGAACAGCCCGAGCACCAGCTGCATTGGTCCTCAGTCCAATAGTGGACGGCTTTCGTCTTACCAAGGTACTCATGGACGGCGGCAGCGGACTGAACCTCATCTATGAGGAAACTCTTCAAAAAATGGATATAGACTGGAACCGCATCATGCAAAGCAGCACAACCTTTAGAGGAATAATCCCTAGTCGGGAAGCGCGCTGTACAGGAAAAATCACACTAGATGTGGTGTTTGGCAGGCTGGACAATTACAGGTCCGAAGAGGTCACGTTCCATGTGGCCCCGTTCAGCAGTGGTTATCACGCTTTGCTAGGGCGGGAAGCATTCACAATCTTCCAAGCAATACCCCATTACGGGTACATGAAGCTCAAGATGCCCGGGCCTAACGGGATCATCACTCTCGCTAGTGATCCGGACATAGCACTCCGCGCCGAAAACAAGACAGCCGCACTGGCCCTCGAGGCACTATCCGAAGCCCTAGCGGCTGAGGAGCTGACTGCGCTGCGCTCTACGGTGAATAGGGACGATGTGGTACTCGACAAAAGATCCAAATCCACCTCCTTTAGACCAGCGGACGAAATAGTCAAATTCCAAGTCCATCCAACGGACCCCAATAAAACAGCTTCCATCGGGGCCCAGTTAAACCCTGATGTCGACGCCGCATTGCGAGAGTTCCTACGAGAGAACTGGGACATTTTTGCCTGGCACCCTTTAGACATGCCAGGAATCCCATGCAGGCTGGCCGAGCACAGCTTAAATATCCAAACAGGATTCAAACCTGTCAAACAGGGTCTCCGGCGTTTTTCTGAACCTAAGAGACATGCTATGGGAGAGGAGCTAGCAAAGCTATTAGAGGCCGGATTCATCAGAGATATAAAACATCCGTACTGGCTAGCAAACCTGGTGATGGTACCAAAGAAGGACAAATCCTGGCGCATGTGTGTTGATTTTAAAGACCTTAACAAGGCTTGCCCAAAGGATCCCTTCCCCCTCCCCCGCATCGATCAAATTATCGATGCTACCGCAGGACACGATTCGTTGTGTTTCCTCGACGCATATTTTGGCTACCATCAAATCAAGATGGCAGAACCAGACCAAGCCTCAACGGAATTTATCACACCATACGGGCCATTCTGCTTCAACACGATGCCCTTTGGGCTCAAAAACGCCGGCGCAACATATCAGCGCATGATTCAAACATGTATGGCAAGCCAGATCGGTAAAACAGTGGAGGCATACGTAGATGATGTGGTCGTCAAAACAAGACATGTTGAATCTCTATTAGACGACTTGAGGTTCACATTTGATAATCTCCAAACATACGACATCAAGCTCAACCCAGAAAAATGCGTTTTCGGCGTTCCAGTCGGAAATCTCTTGGGCTTCATTGTATCCAATAGAGGAATTGAAGCAAATCCAGCCAAGATCCGAGCTCTGTCGCAACTGGATATCCCAAAGGACCTCAAACAAATACAGAAGTTAACCGGATGTGTGGCGGCTCTAAGCCGCTTTATCTCCCGCTTGGGAGAAAAGGCCCTTCCCCTTTACCGCCTCCTTCGGCGCACCGAACACTTCAAATGGACGGACGCAGCCACGGCCGGACTCGATGAAATAAAATCCATACTGGCAACAAACCCAGTCCTAGCCGTGCCAAACACCGGCGAACCAATGCTATTGTACATCGCAGCAACACATCAGGTTGTAAGCGCAGTGCTCATCGTCGAACGAGAAGCGGACAGACACAAATTCCCCCTTCAAAGGCCGGTCTATTATGTGCCCACTGTCCTCACTCCCTGCAAATCATGGTACCCGCATTATCAAAAGATTGCGTACGCGGTATTCATGGCATCCCGGAAGCTATGACACTACTTTCAAGAGTGTTCAATAACAGTAGCCTCAGAAGTACCACTTAACGACATTATAAACAACCGTGACGCAACAGGCCGGATTGCGAAATGGGCCATCGAGCTCCTCCCGTTCGACATAACTTATAAGCCACGACGAGCCATCCAGTCACAAGTTTTGGCCGACTTCGTCGCAGAATGGACGGAGGCCGAACTCCCTAGAGAGTACGGCACATATTCAAATTGGATCATGCATTTCGACGGCTCCAAAATGTTGGCTGGACTGGGGGCTGGCGTCGTTTTGACGTCCCCCACAGGAGACACAATTCAATACGTACTACAGATTCTGTACACGGACTCCAACAATGCAGCCGAATATGAGGCCCTTCTACATGGTCTCCGGATGGCAGCATCCATGGGCATCCAACGCCTAGAGGTGCGCGGGGACTCGAACCTCGCAATCTCCCAAATAAATGGAGACTTTGATGCCAAGGATCCGAAAATGGCAGCTTACCGCAACGCCGTCCTAAAAATGTCTGCTCGGTTCGAGGGACTTGAATTTCACCATATAGCCCAGGAAAATAATCAGGCGGCAGATGTCCTGGCACGCATCGGCGCAAAACGCGATGTAGTCCCCCCCAACATCTTCTTGGAAAGGCTTTTCAAGCCATCTGTGGCATGGGAAGGGGAGCCGAACAATAACAGCCCGGACCCAACCGCACTGCCCGACACCGAACATTCTGACACAATCGGAGGCTCTGCCATTGAAATAACACATTCAGCCCACGTAATAATGGCCGTCATCGCCCCGTGGACAGAACCATTCCTCGCCTACCTTACTAGGCAGGAACTCCCCGAGGACCAAAATGAGGCACACTGCATAGTGCGGCAATCCAAAGCCTACAGAGTCCACGAGGGAGAGCTTTATAAGAAAAGCACTACCGGAGTCCTTCAAAGGTGCATCTCCGAAGAGGAGGGGCGGAATCTCCTGGCTGAAATCCATGCCGGACTCGGCGGTCATCACGCTGCAGCCCGGTCCCTGGTAAGCAAGGCCTTCCGTACATGCTTTTATTAGCCGACGGCCCGGGCAGACGCTCAGGACTTAGTCCAACGATGCGCCGGCTGCCAGCTCTTTGCAAACCAAAGCCATATGCCACCCACCGCCCTCCAAACTATCCCCATCACTTGGCCCTTTGTGGTCTGGGGGCTTGATATGGTTGGACCCCTTAAAGGCGGAACCCACAAGCACAAATACTTACTGGTCATGGTGGATAAGTTCACCAAATGGATAGAAGCCAAGCCTGTTAAGACGGCCGAATCCGGACCTATGATAGACTTCATATCCGGGGTTGTACACCGTTACGGCGTCCCCCACAGCATCATCACTGATAATGGCATGAACTTTACGGCCGACAAGGTAAAACTCTGGTGCAAAAACATGGGCATAAAGCTCGATTATGCTTCCGTATATCACCCACAAACTAACGGCCAGGTCGAACGTGCAAATGGTCTTATCATGAGCGGCATCAAACCCAGACTAGTGCGGTCCCTCAAGGAATCTAACACGCACTGGGTAGAGGAGCTCGACTCCATACTCTGGGGGCTGCGGACCACGCCGAATCGCACCACCGGATACACACCATTCTTCATGGTGTACGGCGCAGAGGCAGTTCTGCCTTGCGACATAATTCATGACTCACCTCGAGTGCGCATGTACGAGGATAGAGAAGCCGAGCTCGATCGGAAGGACAGTTTGGATGCATTAGAGGAGGAGCGTGACGTGGCGAAAGCCCGTTCCGCATTCTATCAACAACAAGCTCGAAGATACCAAAGCAGAGAAGTACGGGCCAAAAATTACAACGTTGGCGAATTAGTTCTACGCCTGCCGGACAAGAAAAAGGACAAACTCAAGCCCAAGTGGGAAGGTCCCTTCATAATTGACCAAGTCCTGACTGGTGGAGCGTACCGCCTGCGAAACGGATCGGAAAACCGACTCGAGCCGAACCCATGGAACGCAACCCGTCTCCGAAGATTCTATGCCTAGCGCCGAATCCTGTGTTCGTCTCCTTACTCTGTCCATTTTTTATATACTGTCCGTCTTACATTTCTCTCCTTCTCCCTTTTTCTCTCTCTTATAACCTTTAAAGGCTCACAAATTGACGCGCTATCGACGCTCAGTAAACCTGGGGGCTTCTTTAAACATAAGCTTATTTATACGGGCTTCATGCCTAACACATGTGTCAAACTTCCGCATGTACCTTTTATTCACCATTATATGCATCGATATGACTTAAGTTTTGGCCAAGCTGGGTTGCCTGGCTCCTGTGCTTACCCCTACATTCCCGATTATTCGGCTAGGTGGTAAAGGGAGCACCTCTGCGATTGTTACTGCCGGATCAGCCGGACATGTACCTCAGACTAGGTGAAGCCGAAAGCTAGCGTTCTTAAGAGAATATTCGGTCGGTGTACTAAAGATGATCTTTTTCTTTATCTATGTGCCCCCAAGCGTTTTTCCTGCGTTTCTTTTCGCAGCATGGACATGCACTTTAGGGCATGCCCCCCAGGAAAAGGAACCCCTAACGGAACTATTCTCCCTGGAAGATGTTTCTTACTAACCATGTAATATAACATAACTAGTCGGGCACTTGTCTGTTCACGCACTAATGACCCCTACGCCTGGTCTCCATGCATTCCCTGGTTCCTATATAACCGCATGGGAATTCGGACACACTCCGGACCGTCATGCCCCGAGGTTGAAGCGAAAAGGTCGGCCATGACAAATGATCTACAATCCGGCTAGAAGGCATTATAAATGTCAATTCGATTACATAGTCATTTTGACTGATTGTATTCCTCTTCAATACCATCTAACGGGCTGTCTAATTTACAGTCCTGCTGGGAGTACTTCGCGGCCAACTCTACTTGGCCGTACACTAAGCTTACAGGGATCTCCTTCCCATCAGGCCCTATAGGACTGACCTCGGCCATATGGTTGGGGTCAGCCTTTGAGTACCGCGTCTTCACCATGGCCCAGGCCTCCCTAGCGCCTTGACGGCAGGCTGATATCTTCCACAATTGGAAGCACCGTCGTGCTCCCTTTAGCTTCTCCGCAAGCTCTCCAATACCTTCGGGCATGGAGACGGATGGCCACAGGGCCTGGGCGACGCCTCGCATCGCCTGCCGAACTCGGTCGAGCAGTTGCGAGAGCTCGGGAAGAAGGTCACCCGTAGAACTGGGCATCTCCTCCGCCGGACGACTTGTTAACACACCTACAGACATTGCTCTGTCAGTCGACTTCCCCACCGAACTTTCCTTTAAAAGGTTCGTTCAAGCACTTACTAAATATGTCGCGCCGAAGCCGCTGATTCTCCTTCACAGAGTTTGATAGCTGGGCACGAACATCTTTCAGCTCGACGCCCAGCCGGGTGTTGGCATCTTGGAGAACGTTCTTCTCCCCCATCACCTTTAATAGCACCCTCTCACCAGCCTTTAGCTGGCGTAGGAGATGTTGCTTTTCCGGATTCAATCCGGCGCCATCTACAATTCTATTTGTCAGATTCGCACCAAAGCCGTGCTTCGCAAAATACTTATCTTTCGAAATGTCTATTACCATAGGAGGCCTCCTTAGGCTCCCCTGCCGCGGCTAGTGCGGCCTCCAGTTGGGCTTTGCACTCTTCCAGCTCCTAGGACAGTACGGAATTCTTTTCTGTAAGAACCTGCATATCAAATGATCCTTAAACCAGTTATTCTAACTGTTTTAAGTCTTGGGGGCTACTGCTACATATATATTTACCAAAATTTTCTTACCCGTATGTCTTTTACATATTGCTCCGTCGCTCTGGCTAGACCATTTTGAGCGGCACGGAGGTGCGCATCTCCCGAATTGAAGGCATCTAACGCCTCTTGGGAGAAGCAAGCGTCGTGAAGAATTGTCTGGCGACGCCTGTGGTTCATGGCGCTTTCCACCTCAGAGTTGGTGGCAGACAACCCGTCCACATCCTCCATTGGAGGAATGTCTGGCACACGCCTTGCGTTCGCCTCCGCCCCCGGACCAGGCTTTGGAGCCTGGCTAGTGGAGGCACGATTGGCAGCCTCTCCGGATATAGTCCGGTGAGGTCTCTTTGTCCTGAAGAGAGCATGAGTGTCAAATGTGCCTCGAAGGTATAACAAATGGGATAAAGGGGCGCGCCATACCTTTGCGCTGATGCCTCGGTCCGGACTACACCTCTTTTCTGCCCTCGGGGCCCTGCGGCCCCTCGTTGGCTTGTCGCCACAGGATCGGCCTTCCGCCTCAAAAACCTCCCCTGCAGAGTTCGGTTGCAGTCAGGAAATTGAACACGCGTGGACGGACCCCTATCCGGGGTACTGGGACTTCGATCTCAAGTACCCGGGGCGTCGGGATTAGCCCTGGGTAATCAGCCATAATGGCCACCAAGGCATTGTCCTCGCTCAATTGATGGAACACTCCATCAATCAGCTCCACAGATATGTCCGGATCCTCTTGAGAGGCCGGGTCGAGAGACCATCCTGGGTCCTCGGGTTGTGGAGGCGGGCTGCTTATTTCCTTAACAGCCTGGCGTAGTTCCTGCGTTGAAGTCGTCAGACTAAGTATTTAACAATGGGAACACTAAACGGATGAGCAAGTAAATGCGACCACTTACCCAGCTTGGGGGATTGTGCATAGAGAATCCACCCTGTGGGTTGACGCGGAGAAATTCCTCCTCTTCTCCCTTGTACAAAGTGGACAAGATCTTTAATAGAGCGACAACTGAATCCGGCCCTTTACGACCGTAGCAGGTGGCGTCGTCCTCCCCATTGAAATCCCACATGGGGTGACTTCTATACTGAAGCGGCTGCACCCCCCGCATGATGCATTCGGCCATAACTCCGATAATGGTTAGTCCGGAATGGGCCAACAATCTTATTCGGCCCATCAGGTAAACGATGTCCCTGTCACTTTCCCTTTGAGGGCTCCGTGGATGCCAGCTTAGGCGCTTCTTTAAGGGAGCATTATCGAATTCTGGGAGGCCGATCCGGACAGGATCCGGCAGCGGGACGTCTTCTATATAGAACCATTCCGAGGGCCAATCTTTGGACGCCTTCTTTGGGGTTCCGGACAGATATCCGGTCCCGGCGATGCGCCATACTTCGGCTCCACCCACTTGATACATTGACCCTTTCTTGGAACTGGGCACGAGGCAAAATAGCTCCTTCCACAGTCCGAAATGAGCCTCAATACCCAAGAACAGCTCACAGAGGGCTACAAATCCCGCGATATGCAATACTGAGGCAGGTGTGAGATGATGTAGCTAGAGGCCGTAGAACTCCAGCAGCCCCCGGAGAAATGGGTGGATGGGAAATCCGAGCCCCCTTATTAAGTAAGGGACAAGGCACACCCGCTCTCCTTTGGATGGATTAGGGGCATTCTCTGCTTGCTCTCCGCCGTTGTAGATGGCAAGACCGGCTCGAACCGGGACCATATAGGCCGAGGGGAGAAATCCCTTGGTCTGGAGCGTCACTAGCTCGCTATGCGGAGTAGAACATCTCTCCCAATATCCAGGCTTAGGGCTAGAAGGGCGAGCGGAGGAGTTGCGGCGGCTGGCCATGGTGGAATGGACCTTTGTCGGATGCGCTCTGATGAACACTCGTGGATGGGAGAAGGTGTGGATTGAATCTAAATCCTCGTCCCCTTAAGTAGGGCAGCTCATTTACGCGGCTAGGGGTGTAAACATAAAAACACTCGGACTTTTCATATCCGTTTGACACGTGGGAGACGACCATTATTGGGCGTAGAAGCCAAGGAGCGCAACATCTACAAGAAACCGGACTTTATTCAAACAGGTACACAGAATTTGGAGGAGAACCCGCCTTGCAATGCCGAAGACAATCTGCGCGCCGGACTCATCGTCATTGAAGCCTGGTTCGGGGGCTACTGAGGGAGTCCTGGATTAGGGGGTGTTCGGATAGCCGAACTATACCTTCAGCCGGACTCCTGGACTATGAAGATACAAGATTGAAGTCTCCGTCCCGTGTCTGGAAGGGACTTTCCTTGGCGTGGAAGGCAAGCTTGGCGATATGGATGTTCAGATCTCCTACCATTGTAACCGACTCTATGTAACCCTAACCCTCTCCGGTGTCTATATAAACCGGAGGGTTTTAGTCCGTAGGACAACATACACATCAACAATCATACCATAGGCTAGCGTCTAGGGTTTAGCCTCTCTGATCTCGTGGTAGATCTACTCTTGTACTACCCATATCATCAATATTAATCAAGCAGGACGTAGGGTTTTACCTCCATCGAGAGGGCCCGAACCTGGGTAAAACTTCGTGTCCCTTGCCTCCTGTTACCATCCGGCCTAGACGCACAGTTCGGGACCCCCTACCCGAGATCCGACGGTTTTGACACCGACAGTGGGAACGACACCTATGGGATCACAAGAATCCCTACTGTGGTTAGCGGGGTGCGGGGTCGTGAGAAGAGCAGATCAAACAGATAGCACACGGTTCGTTTATCCAGGTTCGGGCCGCGAGGATGCGTAAAACTCTACTCCTGCTTTGGTGGATTGTATATCTATGTTCTTGAGCTAGCTATGGGGCGTGAGGAGCTCCAAAAAGCCGAATCCTTCCTCTGGTCGCCTCGGGCCTCCTTTTATAGAAAAAGGGGTTGCCACAGTGGCACACAGGAGGTGGAAAGGGTACAGTGATGCGAGGTTATCCCTCGCATTACATGACAAGGCGCATTTAATGCGTCTTGCTTAGGTGTCCTTGCTTTATCGGGGACGGGGGAGAAACCTGTCTCGTCCGTCGCCGCTCCTTCTTGTGTCGACACGCGCCCTGGCCAGCGACGCCTGCGATGCCACGTAGGTAGGCAAGCAGCTGAGGTGGCGTAGTGGTGGGTCTTCACGAAGATCTGCATGCCGCCACGCAGGTGCCTGCCCAGCTGGTTGGGTCGGCAGCTGCATGCATGCGGTGGTGGAGGTTTAGTCGGCGTGGGCCTGATGGTGGCCCTGTGGGTGTCCTCGGTAAGGGCCTTGCCGGGGCCTCGGTAAGGGTCTTGCCGAGGCGCCTGCTGTCATCCCCGGCAAGGCGCTTGCCGGGGGCCTTGTGGTCTTCCTCGGCTAGGATCCCGCCAAGGGTTCTCGTCTCCTTAGTGCGTATCTGATCTTGAATGTCTTCACAAAGATCTGCATGCCGCCACAGGGATGTCTCCCTGTCGGTGTACTAGAGTAGGGGTACCCTTGTACCCCGAACTTGTGCACGGGCGGTCGCAGCGTCCCGCGGCAAGGCCTGCCAGTTCGCCGCCAAGATTCCTTGTGGTCCCTCTGAAGACCATTAAAGAACAAAGTACTCAAGACAAGACCCCGGCAAGAGGAGCTTGCCGGGAAAAAGGCAAGACCCCGGCAAGAGGATCTTGCCGGGAAGGCCATCAGAAGCGTCCCAAGACCCCGGCAAGGGGCGCTTGCCGGGAAGGCCGTCCGAGGCATTCCAAGGAACTTGCCGCGGCGCGCTACGCGCCCCGACAAGGCCCGGTGAGCGACAAGCTCCCGGAAGCGACAAGTTGACGGCCGCGGCAAGGCGCTTGCCGCGGCAAGGCGCTTGCCGCGGCAAGCTCCCACTCCACGCCCGCGCTCCAGCACATCCACCCACGTGTCGCTCCGGGGCCCCTCCCAAGCGCACGTGGCAGGAGGCTGTGCAGCTAGGGGCGTGCGGTGGCACGCAGGCGCTGACAAGACAACCATCGTGGCAAGACGGTGGCGTCCCTAGCGGTCCCTTTCGGTGCTGTCTAGGCGACGCGGACGGGCATTTAATGCCCTTGTCCCCTGCCGTCAGGGTTAGGTATGATAACGCTGTAGCAGCTAGCTGTGCCTACTACAGCACCTAGCTGTGCCTACCCACGGCACCCTTTCCATTTTTGCCCTTGGCCCCCGTTGCTCCATGTCGGTAACCCCTTGAGTATAAAAGGAGGCCCGTGTGCAATGTAGAGGGGGTCGGCCACCTCGAGAGCCCTCGCGAGGTTCAGCAATTCCACACATTCATGCTCGCTCCCGAGCTAGAAATCAATACCAATCCACAAAGCAGGAGTAGGGTTTTACGCATCCTTGCGGCCCAAACCTGGGTAGATCGCTCGCGTGCTTCACCTCGATTTACTCCTCGCACGACCAACCGCCCGCTTGCTTCGCCTCGATCTGCTCTTTGCGCAACCTTCGCCCCCCGCCGAACCAAAAGGGACCCCGTTCGCCGGTCCCATAGGTG
This sequence comes from Triticum urartu, assembly GCF_003073215.2. NCBI lineage: Eukaryota > Viridiplantae > Streptophyta > Magnoliopsida > Poales > Poaceae > Triticum > Triticum urartu. The sequence continues at coordinate 242,136,824 of NC_053025.1, forward strand.
CCCGTGGATCAGAAACCCCGGCATCTCTGGCGCGCCAGGTAGGGGGCGTCGACGTTGTGCGAATCAGGTCCGGCGTTCTTGCGAGCTAGATCTTCATCCTCTTCATCAACATGCCACCGAAGAAGAAGGTTTCGGAGGCAGCCGCTCCGTCCGCGCCGGGCCACCCACCGCCGGAGCAAACGGATGGTGGGGCAGGCGCTGGCGGAAGGGCATGCATCGACGAGGGAACTCTTGGTGCTGCCAGGTCCCAGGGCAAGGCTGCGCTGCCCATCGGCGGCGTGGCCGGCTCCCACAACGACCGGGCGCACTCCAAGACCTCGGCGTCCGTGCATGCACCGCGCCCATCTCAGGAGGCGCGGGACCGGCAGCGTCATGGTACTCACGGTACCATGCGCTCGCTGGATCAAGATCGAGCTGGTGGATCCCGGAGCGCCCCGGACCACCATGCGCGTCAACAAGCCGGCGCGAGCGAGACACGGTCGCCTGGACGGGATACTGCTCCTTCTAACGTGGTTAGGAGTCTGAGCGTATCCCGCTCCTCGCACCGTTCGCTACCGCCGCCCGCCACCGCAGCGGAAGCTCTGGCACGAGCTCAGCTGCTCCTAGACTACCCTCCAGCGGCGGACAAGATCGACGACTGGAGGGCCACTATCCAGAGTCTCATCGGCTTCGCCAACGGCGATACTCCTCGGCAGCCGAGCACGTTGCAGCCGCAGCGAGTCAGCCAGGCGCAAACCGGTGGAGACAAGACTGGTGGGGGTGCAACTACTGTGCACTCCCCACCCCGAAGGCCAAGATCACCGACCCGCCGGATCCGCCACGACAGCGACTCCACCGCGTCGTCGGATCCGCGAGCTCGTCGCGACCAACGACAAGTTCTTCAAGAACGGCAGCGGGAAGACGCTCGTACACGCATCGAGCGCCGGAGAGAAGCGCGACGTCAGTCAGACCAGCGCGCTGGGCCCTCTGTCAACATGCATGCACCAGGGGAACCAGGCGACCTGCCGTACCCGGTAGGTTGCCCTGTGTTCACTCGTGAGCTGCGGCAAGTCCAGTGGCCCAGTACGAAGAACTTCAAGCCCGACGTACCAGAGAAGTACGACGGCAAGTTGCATCCGTCGGAGTTCCTCAGCATCTACACCATTGCGGTGCAGGCTGCTGGGGGGCGGGACGACAAGATCCTTGCCAACTACTTCCCGTTGGTACTCAAGCCCAACGTCAGGTCCTGGCTCATGCACTTGCCGGACAACTCTATATCCTCCTGGGCTGAGCTATGCCATCAGTTTGTTGGCGCCTTCACAGGCGGCCACAAACCTCATGGCCAAGAGAGCGATCTTCATCTGCTCGTCCAGAAGGAAGGAGAGCCCCTGCGCCAGTATACCCAGAGGTTCAGCCATGTACACCACAACATCCCAAATATCCACCCTGCCGCGGTAATCAGCGCGTTCCATCAGAACGTGCGTAACCGCAGGATGCGGGAGGAGCTGGCGATGTGCAAGATTCGGGACGTCAGCGAGCTTTATGCCCTGGCCGACAGATGTGCACGCGCTGAGGAGGGGAGGAAATTCCCCGGGGAAAGCACTGGAGCAGGAGGATCTGACAGTGAGGATGCCGCCCCGGCAAAGAGAAGCCGGCGGCGCAACAACAGGAAGAAGCAGAACAACGAGGTGCTGGTCGTTGAGCAGTCCGGCAATGAAGGTGACGCCACGAAGGCTACAGTTGGTAGCTCCGGCAAGGAAGTTGCCGCGTGCACCAACTGTCAGGCTGTGGCGGTCGCCGACAAGCGGGACGGCTCCGGCAAGAGGTACTGTAAGATTCACCGCACCAAGGGCCATGACCTCCAGAACTGCAAGAAGGTCGAGCAGCTCGTCCAGCAACAGAGGGCTGAGTACGAGCGGCGCGACAAAGAGAGAGCCCAAGGGGGTGCCGAGAAACCTGGCCAGAAGCGCACCGGCCAGGAAGGACACCGCGGCAGGGCCAAGCAGCGGCAAGGAGACAGACCTCCCCGCGGTCGCGACAACGACGGACGACGACGGCGAGGATGAAGACATGGATGACGTTGAGACCAGTGAGCAGGAGTTTCAGAAAGCCACAGAGGTCTTGTGCGTTGATGGGGGTGCTTCCCTGCATACCTCGCACCGCCAACTCAAACAGTGGGTGCGGGAAGTCAATGCAGCGGAGCCACCCATCAAATCACGCAAGCTTCTGAAGTGGTCCAGCACGCCTATCATCTTTGACATTGAGGACCACCCTGATCGCACAACCGCGGTTGGGTGTCTGCCGATGTTGGTTTCACCAACCATCCGCAACCTCAAGGTCACCAAGATGCTAGTTGACGGCGGGGCCGGCTTAAACCTGATCTCCTCCGCTGTGCTCCGAAAACTCCAGATCCCTGACGGCGAGCTCGAAGAGACCGGCACATTCCAAGGAATCAACCCGGGAAGGAGCAAGCCGAAGGGGAAGGTCACGCTGCCGGTAACATTCGGCAGCGAGTTAAACTTCAGGACTGAGAGGGTCACGTTCGACGTTGCCGATATCCCGTTGCCTTACAATGGGATAATTGGCCGTCCAGCGCTCGCCAAGTTCATGGCGGCCTCTCACTACGCGTATAACGTGCTGAAGATGCCAGGCCCGATAAGCGTCATTTCTGTCCCTGGCGACAACAAGGACGCTCTTATCTGTGCCGACAAGATCTACCGGGAAGCAGCAGCCACGGCGGACCGCGATCCACTTGCCGCTGAAGCTCCCGGGACCAAGAAGACCAAGTCCGGCAAGAGCTCCGGTGCCCACTCCGGCAAGCGCACCTCTTCGGAGTGCTGCGCTGCCGTTGAGGACGCACCATCGAGCTCCACCGGCAAGAAGACCAAGTCCGGCAAGAGCTCCGGTGCCCACTCCGGCAAGCGCACCTCTTCGGAGTGCTGCGCTGCCGTTGAGGACGCACCATCGAGCTCCACCGGCAAGAAGACCAAGTCCGGCAAGAGCTCCGGTGCCCACTCCGGCAAGCGCACCTCTTCGGAGTGCTGCGCTGCCGTTGAGGACGCACCATCGAGCTCCACCGGCAAGAAGACCAAGTCCGGCAAGAGCTCCGGTGCCCACTCCGGCAAGCGCACCTCTTCGGAGTGCTGCGCTGCCGTTGAGGACGCACCATCGAGCTCCACCGGCAAGAAGACCAAGTCCGGCAGGGACTCTGGTGCCCACTCCGGCAGGCGCACCTCTTCGGAGTGCTGCGCTGCCGTCGAGGATGCACCATCGAGCTCCACCGGCAAGAAGACCAAGTCCGGCAAAAGCTCTGGTGCCCACTCCGGCAAGCGCGCCTCTTCGGAGTGCTGCGCTGCCGTCGAGGACGCACCATCGAGCTCCGCCGGCGAGCACAAGAAGACGATGGCGGCTCCGCCAGAGACGAAGAAGGTGTCCGCCAAGGAGGATGGCGCTGGTGGTACCTTCACCATCAGTGCCACGCTTGACCCTAAATAGGAAAGCGCGCTCGTTGCTTTCCTGCGGGCGAACGTCGACGTGTTTGCATGGCAACCGTCTGACATCCCCGGTGTTCCCAGGAAAGTGATTGAGCACCACCTTGCCGTCTGTCCTCATGCGCGGCCCGTCAAACAGAAAGTCCAGAAGCAGGCGGTGGAGCGCCAAGAATTCATTGCGGAGGAAATCAAGAAACTGGAAGCAGCAGGCCTCGTCAGAGGAGTGCTCCATCCCACGTGGTTGGCCAATCCTGTAGTCGTGCGCAAGGCAAACGGGAAATGGAAGCTTTGCATCGATTTCACCGATGTTAACAAAGCTTGTCCCAAAGACCCATTTCCTTTGCCGCGCATTGACCAGATTGTTGACTCCACAGCTGGGTGTGATTTGCTTTCATTTCTTGATGCATACTCCGGGTATCATCAGATCTTCATGGAAGAGGAGGATGAAGAGAAGACCGCATTTATTACTCCATGTGGCACGTACTGCTTTGTACGAATGCCTTTCGGATTAAAAAATGCCGGTTCAACATTTGCAAGAGTAGTCCATATTGCTCTTAAACCACAAATACACAGAAATGTGGAAGCCTACATGGATGATATAGTGGTCAAGAGCAAGGACAGAGCAACCCTGATCCAAGACTTGGACGAGACTTTTGCAAATCTGCGCAAGATCAGCCTCAAGCTCAACCCAGAGAAGTGCGTGTTCGGAGTTCCTTCCGGCAAGCTTCTCGGGTTCTTCATGTCTCAGCGGGGAATTGAAGCCAACCCCGACAAGATCAGGGCCGTTGAGCAGATTGAAGCTCCGAAGCGCGTCAAAGATGTTCAGAAACTTGCCGGTTGCGTGGCTGCTCTCAGCAGGTTTATCTCTCGGTCTGCTGAGCGCGCCCTGCCGTTTTTCAAACTATTGAAAAAGGCAGGTCCAATGAAATGGACTCCGGACGCGGAGGCTGCGCTGCAAGACCTGAAGAGATACCTGTCCTCCCCTCCAATACTTGTCGCGCCTAAGCCACAAGAGAAGTTGCTGCTGTACATAGCGGCAACCAATCAAGTGGTTAGTGCTGCGTTAGTGGCAGAGAGGGAGGCGGATGATGAGCCAGCAACCGCGGCAAGCGCATCCAGCGACAAGCAGGGGGCTTCCCCGACAAGCTCTGGTCCCGACAAAGATGAACCCGCGCTGATACACGAGGAGATACAGAAGAAAACGGTGCAGCGCCCAGTTTACTTTGTCAGTTCCCTCTTGCAGGGGGCTAGGTCAAGGTACTCTGGTGTGCAGAAACTGCTTTTCGGCCTTCTCATGGCCTCGAGAAAGCTGCGCCATTACTTCCAAGCACATGAGATCACAGTGGTCACTCGCTTTCCGCTGAAGAGGATACTGCAGAATCCTGAAGCGACAGGCAGGATTGTTGAGTGGGCACTGGAACTGTCAAGCTTTGGTCTCAAGTTTGAAAGCACTTCAACTATCCAGAGCAGAGCATTGGCAGAATTCATAGCGGAATGGACGCCAACTCCGGACGAAGAAACCCCGGAGACGAGCATCCCCGACAAAGAAGCGAGCAAAGAGTGGCTGATGTACTTTGATGGTGCTTTCTCGCTGCAAGGCGCCGGCGCCGGTGTGCTGCTTATCGCGCCCACCGGAGAGCACCTCAAGTACATAATCCAGATGCACTTTCCCAAGGAGCAAGCAACAAACAATACTGCAGAGTATGAGGGATTGCTCGTCGGTCTCAGGATCGCGGCAGACCTTGGGATTAAGAAGCTCATTGTCAGGGGTGACTCACAGCTTGTCATCCGCCAAGTAAACAAGAATTATCAGAGTCCGTTGATGGAAGCTTACGTCGACGAAGTGAGAAAGCTAGAAGAGCGCTTTGACGGCCTGCAAATGGAGCACGTTCCGAGAACTCAGAACGCCATTGCTGATGGCCTGTCAAAGTGCGCCGCACTTAAGTTACCTGTGGAACCAGGGACCTTTGTGCTCAAGCTGACTCAACCGTCCGTAACACCATCAACTGGACAAAGCAAGAAGAGGAAGTTGATTCCTGGTGACTACCTGCCGGCAGAGCTTCCCGAAGCCGCCGCCAAGAAGGTCCCCAAGATCAACACCGAAGGCGCTGGTGAGCCAGATGCTCCGGCAAGCCCTAGGGTTTGTTCCGTTGAAGCTGAAGCTCCCGGCAAGCTTGTCGCGGGATATCACGCTCCGGCAGAGACACAGCTTCTCGCCGTCGAAGCAGATATTCCCGCAGCAACCTCCAAGATCAACGCCAAGAGCGCCGGTGAGCCAGATGCTCCGGCAAGCCCTAGGGTTTGTTCTGTTGAAGCTGAAGCTCCCGGCAAGCTTGTCGCGGAACGTCAAGCTCCGGCAGAGACACAGCTTCTCGCCGTAGAAGCGGACGTTCCCACGGCAGCAGAGTTGCCTTTAGTCCTTGTTGTCGAGCCACAGGCTCCAACATGGGCGCAGCAGATTGTCCGTTTCCTTCAGGCGGGAGAACTTCCCGAAGAGCAAGAAGAAGCCGAAAGAGTAGCCCGGCAGTCAAGTATGTACCAGTTCGTCGACAAGACGCTGTACAGAAGAAGACTCAACGGTGTGAAATTGAGGTGCATCCCCCGGGAAGACGGACAGAAGCTGTTGGCAGAGATACACGGAGGCATATGTGGTCACCACATTGGCGCAAGAGCACTCGTCGGCAAAGCATTCCGGCAAGGTTTCTTCTGGCCAACAGCCCTCCAGGATGCAACTGCACAAGTAACCAAGTGTGAAGCGTGCCAGTTCCATTCCAAGCAGATACACCAGCCAGCTCAAGCTCTCCAGACGATCCCTTTATCCTGGCCATTTTCGGTCTGGGGGCTCGACATCCTCGGCCCCTTCCCCCGAGCTGTCGGGGGCTTTGAGTACTTGTACGTCGCAATCGACAAGTTCACAAAGTGGCCGGAAGTGGAACCAGTGAGGAAGGTGACCGCACAGTCAGCCGTCAAGTTCTTCAGGTCGATTGTTTGCCGCTTCGGGATCCCTAACCGGGTAATCACCGACAACGGCACACAGTTCACGAGCCACGCCTTCATGCAGTACCTCCAAGATCTCGGCGCCAAAGTCTGCTTCGCCTCTGTTGCTCACCCAAGGAGCAACGGTCAAGCGGAGAGGGCAAACGCCGAGGTGCTGCGCGGGCTCAAGACCAGAACTTTCGACAGGCTGCACAAGTGCGGACGAAACTGGATCGAGGAGCTACCGGTGGTTCTTTGGTCGATCAGAACGACGCCAAATCAAGCCACTGGACAGACACCCTTTGCTCTAGTCTATGGAGCAGAGGCAGTTACCCCACGGAACTCGTATACGGGTCACCTCGAGTGCTCGCTTATGATGAGCTTGAGCAAGAGCGGCTGCGGCAAGAGGACGCGCTGCTCCTTGAGGAAGATCGTCTCCAGGCTGCTGTGCGAGCTGCTCGCTACCAGCAAGCTCTGCGCCGCTACCACAGCCGCAGAGTCAATACCAGGAGTCTCGAGGAAGGCGACCTTGTTCTTCGGCGCGCTCAGTCCGCCAAGAATTCCAACAAGTTGACGCCGAAGTGGGAAGGCCCTTACCGGGTGAGACGAGTCACCAGGCCTGGCGCTGTCCTCCTGGAGACCGAAGACGGTATTCCAGTGAGCAACTCCTGGAACATCGAGCATCTTCGCAAGTTTTACCCGTAAGGCGCGGTTGTCGGACCCCGTCCGGCAACCACCTCTCTGTGCAAGTCTTGCCGCTGCTGCATGTAATCCTTTGTACAGAGCCAGGCACAGACCCTGGCGTAGAAACAGATATCCTCACGGAACTCGTATACGGGTCACCTCGAGTGCTCGGTCATGATGAGCTTGAGCAAGAGCGGCTGCGGCAAGATGACGCGCTGCTCCTTGAGGAAGATCGTCTTCAGGCCGCTGTGCGAGCCGTCGCTCCCAGCCCGTGCCAGAAGCTTCGAGGAAGGCGACCTTGTTCTTTGGCGCGTTCAGTCAGCCAAGATCCAAACAAGTCGACGCCGAAGTGGGAAGGCCCTTACCGGGTGAAACGAGTCACCAGGCCTGGCACTGTCCGCCTAGAGACCGAAGATGGCACGCCAGTGAGCAACTCCTGGGACATCGAGCCTCTTCGCAAGTTTCGTTCGTAAGGCGTGGTTGTCGGACCCCGTCCGGCAACCACCTCTCTGTGCGAGTCTTGCCGCTGTTGCATGTAAACCTCTGTACAGAGCCAGGCGCAGACCCTGGCACCAGAAAATGAAGCGCTGCATACCCCGGGGGCTATAGCATGCATGCTAGATTGAGTCTGAGTCTCGTCCTTGGTTAGGGTCGATAGTCCCTAACAGCGGCTAACCCCTAGCTTAGAGGTCGAGTGTCCGTCCTTCTGCTTTTCCTTCGTTCGCAGGGCTCGCACGTCCTGGCCAGGCCGCCTGGAGGCGAAAAGGAGAAGAAGGGCGTGCCGGCACCTGGGCCCCCGGCAAGAACGCCGGGGGCTGCGAATGCCAAGGTGTCACCCCCGGCAAGCCAGAGTTGCCGGGGGCTGCAATATCAGATAAGTCTTTTATCCCACTTCATGCATCCTCTTATGGATTGGGGGATGCGAAACCCCGTTTCTTCCCAGAAACTGCCGTGCTCCCCCGACTCTAGGCCCTGGAGCGCGTTCCCGGGGCCAAGTTTGGTCGTAGTCGCGGCAGCAGAAGGGATGAAACGAGGAGGCCGCGCCCACCTCGTTCCCACCTCCGTCAAAGGCGTGAGAAAGGTCGAGCGGCGGGGGAAGGCGGCGGGGCTTGTTGTCGGGGAATGGAATGCCTGTCCGAGAGATACCAAGGATTTGCTCCTTGGCGTGGGTTCGACCCGCGAGGCAAATAACCCGGCAAACATCCCCCTTTTTCATTAAAAAACATCCCATACAGGTACAGCCCATAGAGGATGAAAAACATGAAAGAGAGGATTACAAGATACAGCTAAAGTCCCGAAGGCTTACAATTAAAAAGATAAGGTGCCCGTAATCCTTTTTCCTGTCCCTCTCTTCAGGAGGTAGAACAAGCAGGCAAAAAGGGAAAGGGGCGCCAAGGCGAGCTACAGGTGCCAGAAGACACCAAGAGAACATCCGGGGGCCGGACGGTGATGGCGACGCCGGGAGAAGGGTGCGAAGGAGGGGCGGCAGGACGTCAGCACGCTGTCGAGGGCACCACGCCCTCGTACTCCGACCTGACGGCCTTGTCGCCAGCCCTCTTCCCCTTCCGCGACCTTCCTACGCCAGCCTCCCAAGGAGACGCCCCCGGGGAGTTCAAGAAGCCGGCGCCGCGGATGATAGGGTCACCAGTGCCGCATGAGACGGCGCCCGGCACCTAGTCGGAGCCGCCGTCCTGCCGCCCGCCACCCTCACCATCACTGCTGCTCTCCTCCTCGTCACTCTCGCTCGAGGAGGAGCCTTCGCTATCGGAGGAGCTGTCCACGCAGCACTTCGCCCGGGTGCCGAAGCACCCGAAGACCTGGACAGAAAGGAGATCGCCCTCCACCAGCTTAAAATGGAGGGTGAGTCCCCCCGTCAAGCTGTGGATGCGGGCGAACGTCTTCCACCCTCGATCGAGATACATCACACCAGGGGCTGGGAACGCCACGCGGACTCGCGTGCCGCTGATCCCACAGCCCCTCATGTGCAATCTCAGAGTCTCGGGCGGGTCCGACTCCATCGCGCCCGCGAACGGAGCCGGAAGCCGGAGGCGACGACGAGGCGCCCGGCGCAGCTTGACGAAGAACTCGCAAGGGTTGTCCCCTATATGGACCGCCGCGGGGGGAGGAGCCGCCGGCAGGGGCGAAGCTGGCGCGTCGCCCCCTCCGCCTCTTCCCCGAGCGCCTCGACCTCGTCCTCGACCTCGTCCACGACCTCGCCCCCTCCCTCTTCCCCTTACGGCTAGCTCTGCCACCACGAGCGAGGAAAAGGGGAGGGTGCGCTGTCTGGCGGCGACCCTCGCCGCCACCGATGAAGGCCCAGGATTCCCTTTCTCCATGTCGAATGAGAGAAAGGGGAGCAGAAGCTGAAGAAAGGAGGAGGCGGGAGAGTGCAGGCTTCGGTGCTCCCTTCCCGCTCCTTATAAAGGAGCGAAGTGGGAGCCCAGCCGCCCCGCTCAGCGAATCAAGGCACAGGAAGAGCAGGGAGGCGGGCCGACCCGTCCCCTCTGCTCGCAACGGCCCAGGTTCCCGCTCCCGCCGTCCGCGATCCCAAATGCATGGGAGCCGCGTGGCGGAGATGCAGAACTGAGGCGACGGATGGGGCGGCCTCACCCTACCCCGTGATCTCGGGGAGTGGGCGCTTCGAAAATCGCGCACCGGCCCCGTCCAGTAAATGCGCCACGCCCCCACGCCTACCTTCGTTTGGAGAAGAGGGCGTGGGCCGTTCCCCTTCATCATGGCTTGACGCATGCTCGCGGGGCTTAGCCCCACGCGCACGCGCCGCCCGCGTCACCCACGACGCCGCGTTCGACACGCGCCGTTACGGGCGTGCGCGATGGAAGCGGAGAAATATGCGGCGCGACCTAGGCCGCGCGTGCCCGTGCACTGTTTTGGGCCTGGCCCAACAGCGCTTGGCACCGTGTCTGGCCCAGGCCCGGGGGCTCCTGTTGGTGTACTAGAGTAGGGGTACCCTTGTACCCCGAACTTGTGCACGGGCGGTCGCAGCGTCCCGCGGCAAGGCCTGCTAGTTCGCCGCCAAGATTCCTTGTGGTCCCTCTGAAGACCATTCAAGAACAAAGTACTCAAGACAAGACCCCGGCAAGAGGAGCTTGCCGGGAAGGCCATCAGAAGCGTCCCAAGACCCCGGCAAGGGGCGCTTGCCGGGAAGGCCGTCCGAGGCATTCCAAGGAACTTGCCGCGGCGCGCTACGCGCCCCGACAAGGCCCGGTGAGCGACAAGCTCCCGGAAGTGACAAGTTGACGGCCGCGGCAAGGCGCTTGCCGCGGCAAGCTCCCACTCCACGCCCGCGCTCCAGCACATCCACCCACGTGTCGCTCCGGGGCCCCTCCCAAGCGCACATGGCAGGAGGCTGTGCAGCTAGGGGCGTGCGGTGGCACGCAGGTGCTGACAAGACAACCATCATGGCAAGACGGTGGCGTCCCTAGCGGTCCCTTTCGGTGCTGTCTAGGCGACGCGGACGGGCATTTAATGCCCTTGTCCCCTACCGTCAGGGTTAGGTATGATAACGCTGTAGCAGCTAGCTGTGCCTACTACAGCACCTAGCTGTGCCTACCCACGGCACCCTTTCCATTTTTGCCCTTGGCCCCCGTTGCTCCATGTCGGTAACCCCTTGAGTATAAAAGGAGGCCCGTGTGCAACGTAGAGGGGGTCGGCCACCTCGAGAGCCCTCGCGAGGTTCAGCAATTCCACACATTCACGCTCGCTCCCGAGCTAGAAATCAATACCAATCCACAAAGTAGGAGTAGGGTTTTACGCATCCTTGCGGCCCGAACCTGGGTAGATCGCTCGCGTGCTTCACCTCGATTTACTCCTCGCACGACCAACCGCCCGCTTGCTTCGCCTCGATCTGCTCTTTGCGCAACCTCCGCCCCCCGCCGAACCAAAAGGGACCCGGTTCGCCGGTCCCATAGGTGCCCGTGGATCAGAAACCCCGGCACTCCCGAATCCTTGCCCTTTGGGGGCAGTGGACTCAAGGGTGGTTTGCTCCGTAGGCGGGGGACGAGTCGCCACGGCAAGGGTCTTGTCGGGGCTGCTAGAACTGTCTCCCGGCAAGGATCTTGCCGGGGGAGTACGCTTCGTCCCCTTTGCTCTTCGTGGTCTTGGCCTTGGCGTTGTTCTAGTTCTCTTGAGCTTCGGTCTTACCCTGGCTCACCTCCCTTGCCTTGCTTGGCGTGGTGGTGTCCGCGGCTCAGACTGCCCGTGCACAGTTATAGGGGTACAAAAAGTGTACCCCTCTTTTTGTACACCGACAGGAGCCCCCGGGCCTGGGCCACACATAAGCGCAACGTGTTGTTGGGCTAGGCCCAAAAACGGTGCGCAGGCAGGCGTGGCAGTTTTTACTGCGGTAAGATTCCTCGCACGCACTTCCCATGATTCCCGCGCGTGGCACGGCGTGGGGAGGCGCGTGTGACGTGGGCGGCATGCGTGGGGTTTGTTCCCGCAGGCATGCGTCACATCGTAGTAAAGGGGCGGTTCGCGCCTTCCCCATAAACGGAGGGAGGCGTGGAGGTGCGGCCCATTTACTGAATGGGGCTGAGGCGCGGTCTTCAAGGCGTCCACTCCCCACGATCACGGGGTGGGGAGTGGTCGTCTCACCCGTCCCCTTGGTTCTGCACATCCGCCACGTGTCTCCCATGCGCCTGGGGTGGCAAACGGTGGAGGCGGGAAACCGGGCCGTCGCTGGTTGGGGCGGCGGGTCGGTCCTGGCTCCCTGCGCCTTCCGTATCTTGATTGGCCGAGTGGGGCGGCCGAGCCCCAACCCCGATCCTTTATAAAGAGCGGGAGGGGGATGGCGTCCCGCATTCTTTCATCTTCTTCTTCCTTCAGCTTCTGCTCCTCCCTTCCATCTGTCATGGAGAGAGGGAATCCCGGTCCTTCAATAGTGGCACCGAGGGTCGCCGCTCGACAACGCATCCCTCCTCTTGCGCCTGCGGTGGCAGAGCTAGCCGCGAGGGGAAGGGGGAGGGGGCGAGGCCGTGGGCGAGGCCGGGGCGCTCGGGGAAGAGGAGGACGGGGTGGCGCGCCGGCCTCGCCTCCGCAGCAGCTCCTCCTCCAATGGAAGGCCATGTTGGGGATGACCCTTGTGAGTTCTTCGTCAGGCTGCACCGGCCGACGCGCCGTCTCCTTCGTCTCCCGACTCCATTTGCGCGGGAGATGGAGCTGGATCCGCCGGAGTCGTTGCGGCTGCACATGAGGGGCTGCGGGATCAGTGGCACGCGGGTCCACGTCGACTTCCCCGCCCCTCACGTGATGTATCTTCGCTGGGGATGGAAGACGTTTGCTCATATCCACCGCTTGACGGAGGGGCTCACTCTCCATTTTAAGCTGATGGAGGGTGCCCTTCTCTCCGTCAAAGTCTTCGGGCTCTTTGGGACCCGTGCAAGGTGCTGCGTGGAGAGCTCTTCTGATAGTGAAGACTCCTCCTCGGGCGGGAGTGACGAGGAGGACAGCGGCAGCGACGACGAGGGTAGTAGGCGGCAGGATGACGGGTCCGACTAGGTGTCGGGTGTCGCTCCGTGCGGCACCGGCGACCCCATCATCCATGTCGCCGGCTCCCTGAACTTCTCGGGGTCGTCTCCTTGCGCGGCTGGCGTTGGGAGGCTGCGGAAGAGGAAGAGGACGGGCGGCAAGGCCGTCAAGTCGGAGTACGCGGGCACCGATGCCTTCGACGCGTGCTGACGTCCTGCCGCCTCGTCTTCGAGCTCTGCTTCCGGCGCCGCCATCACCATCTAGCCTTTGGACGGCCACCAAGATGTTCTCTTGGTGTCTTCTGCCACCCGTAGTTCGCCTAGGCGCTCCTTTTGTCCTTTTCGCCTCCTTGACCTGCCTCCTGAGGAGAGGGACAAGAAAGGGATTACGGGCACCTTATCTCTTTTTAGTTTGTAAGCCTTCGGGCCTTTGTTGAATTTAAAACATGTAGTCCCATCATTCATGTTTTTCATTCCCTATGGACTGTACCTGAGTGGAATGTTTTTTTAATGAAAAAGGGATGCTTGCCGGGTCATTTGTTTGCAGGTGGAACCCACGACAAGGAGTAAATCCTTGATATCTTCAAGATAAACATTTCCTTGCCCGGCAACAGGCCTTGCCGTCTCCCCACTTCGCTCGACCTTCCTCACGCCTTTGGCGGAGGCAGGGATGAGGCGGGTTCAGGCTCCTTGTTTCATCCTTTCGCTGCCGCGACTACGACCAAACTTGGCCCCAGGAACGAGCCCTAGGGCCTAGAGTTATGGGAGCACGGTAGCTTAGGGGAAAACGAGGTTTCACATACCTCAGTCCATAATGGAATGCATGATAAGGGATGAAGAACTTATCTGAAGCTGCAGTCCCCGGCAACCCTGGTTCGCCGTGGGTGAATCTTTGCTCTTGCAGCCCCCGGCAATACTGGCTTGCCAGGGGCTAGATGCTGGTCTGTTCCTCTTTTTTTTTCCTCCCCAAGTGGTTCGGCACGGATATCTGTGTGTCCTGTGAACCAAAGAAGACAAAAGAAAGACAAAGAGACACACACTCGACCTCTAAGCTAGGTGTTAGTCGCCGCTAAGCACTATCAACCCTAACCAAGGACGAGACTCGACCTAGCATGCATGCTATAACTTAGGGCACCAGCGCTTCATTAATTTATGCTCAGGGTCTGCACCTGGCTTTGTACAGAGGGTTACATGAGTCATCGGCAAGGCTCGTACAAAAGGTGGCTTGCCGGGGGGTCCGGCAAGCCGCGCCTCACGGGTAAAACTTGCGAAGATGCTCAATGTTCCAGGAGTTACTCACCGGAACGGCATCTTCGGTCTCCAGGCGGACTGCACCGGGCCTGGTGACTCGTATTACCCGATAAGGGCCTTCCCACTTTGGCGTCAACTTGTTGGAGTTCTTGGTCGATTGAACGTGCCGAAGAACAAGGTCGCCTTCCTCAAAGCTTCGGGCATGAACCTTGCGGCTATGGTAGCAGCGCAAGGCTTGCTGGTAGCGCGCTGCTCTCATAGCCGCCGGAAGACGATCTTCCTCAAGGAGCGTTGCGTCATCTTGCCGCAATTGCTCTTGCTCAAGCTCGTCATAAGCGAGTACTCGAGGTGACCTGTATATGAGTTCCATGGGGAGAACTGCTTCTGCCCCGTATACCAGCGCAAAGGGTGTCTGGCCGGTGGCTCGATTTGGTGTCGTTCTGATTGACCAAAGAACCGCCGGCAATTCATCAATCCAGCGCCTTCCACTCTTGTGCAGTCTGTCAAAGGTCTTTGTCCTCAGGCCTCGCAGTACTTCAGCATTTGCCCTCTCAGCTTGACCATTGCTTCGTGGGTGAGCAACGGAAGCGAAACAGACCTTGCTGCCGAGGTCTTGAATATATTGCATGAAGGTGTGGCTTGTGAACTGCGTGCCGTTGTCGGTGATAACCCTATTGGGTACACCAAAACGGCACACCAGCCCTTTGAAGAACTTGACGGCTGACTGTGCTGTGACCTTCCTCACTGCTTCCACTTCTGGCCACTTTGTGAACTTGTCGATTGCAACGTACAAGTACTCAAAGCCCCCGACAGCGCGGGGGAAAGGGCCCAGTATGTCAAGCCCCTAGACCGAGAAAGGCCAGGAGAGAGGAATGGTTTGAAGGGCGTGAGCTGGCTGATGAAGCTTCTTTGAATGGAACTGACATGCTTCACACCTGGTGACTAGTGTCGTCTCATCCTGGAGGGCGGTGGGCCAGAAGAAGCCTTGCCGAAACGCTTTGCCGGCAAGGGCCCTTGACCCGATGTGGGATCCACATATGCCTCCATGTATCTCCGCCAACAGCCCCAGTCCTTCCTCTCGAGGGATACACTTCAATTTCATTCCGTTCGGCCTCTTTCTGTACAGGACGTCATCGACGAACTGGTACATAGTTGAGCGACGGGCTACTTTTTCCGCTTCTTCCTGCTCCTCAGGAAGTTCCCCTGTTTGGAGGAATCGGACGATATGTTGTGCCCACGCTGGAGCCTGGGGCTCGACGGCGAGGACTAGAGGCATTTCCTCCGCTATCGGAGCAGCTGTCTCCATGGCAAGAGCTTGATGCTCTGTCGGAGCTAGCCGTCCCGTGGCGGGCTCAGTGTCTTTGGCAACATCCTTGCCGGTGGCTCCGGGGAGCTCGGTAGGAAAGTACTTGCCGGGTCCTGATTTCCTCCTCTTGTTCTGCTCTGTTGATGGATCAACGGATGGCTGAGTTAGCCGAAGCACAAAGGTACTTGGTTCCACAGGTAGCTTGAGGGCAGCGCGTTTTGACAGGTAATCGGCGATATCGTTCTCCGCTCGGGGAACGTATTCAGCCTGTATACCGTCGAAACGCTCTTCCAGCTTTCTCACTTCATCGACATAGGCCTTCATCAACGGGCTCCGGTAGTCCTTGTTGACTTGCTTGACGACGAGCTGCGAGTTGCCCTTGACGATGAGCTTCTTGATTCCGAGGTCCGCCGCGATCCTAAGACCGGCAAGCAGCCCTTCGTACTCAGCCGTATTGTTTGTTGACACCTCCCTGGGGAAGTGCATCTGGATCACGTACTTGAGGTGCTCTCCGGTGGGTGCGACAAGCAGTACGCCAGCCTCGGCGCCCTGTAAGGAGAAAGCTCCATCAAAGTACATGATCCAGTCGCAACTTGCCTCCTTGCCGGGGAGAGCAGTCTCTTGGGTTTCTTCATCAGGCGTCGCGGTCCATTCTGCAACGAACTCCGCCAGGACTCGGCTTTGAATCGTCGAGGTGCTCTCAAACGTGAGGCCAAAGCTGGACAGTTCCAGTGCCCACTCTACGATCCTTCCCGTTGCGTCTGTATTGTGCAATATCCGTTGCAGAGGGAGGCGAGTGACGACAGTGATTTCGTGCGCCTGGAAGTAGTGACGCAGCTTCCTCGAGGCCATAAGAAGGCCGAAGAGCAATTTCTGCACACCGGAGTACCTCGAACTAGCCCCCTGCAGGAGGGAACTAACAAAGTAGACCGGGTGCTGCATTATTTTCTTCTTCGGTGGCACTTCAATTGGCTATGTCATCTCGGCATCGGTGGCATCGGGCTCCGTCGCTGCTATTACCTCATCATCAATTTCTCTCTGCACCACTAGTGCGACGCTGACCACCTGGTTCGTTGCCGCCTGGTACAGCAGCAACGGTTCCTGTGGCCTAGGCGCAACTAGTATTGGCGCGGAGGAGAGGTACCTCTTCAAATCTTGCAACGCTGCTTCGGCTTCTGGCGTCCACTCCATCGGGCCCGCCTTTTTCAAAATCTTGAAAAAGGGAAGGGCGCGCTCGGCGGACTTGGAAATGAACCTGCTCATGGCGGCAACGCAACCAGCAAGCCGACACACATCCTTGACTCGCTTGGGTGCTTCAATCTGCTCTATAGCTTTGATCTTGTCTGGATTGGCTTCTATCCCACGCTGTGACACAAAGAACCCGAGAAGCTTGCCAGACGGGACGCCAAAGACGCACTTCTCAGGGTTCAACTTGAGATTGATCTTGCATAGGTTTGCAAATGTTTCTTGTAAATCTGATATGAGGGTTGCCCTATTCTTGGTTTTGATCACTATATCATCCATATAAGCTTCCATATTTCTATGGAGCTGGGGTTCAAAACCAATCTGGACCGCCCTTGCAAACGTTGAACCAGCACTCTTCAACCCGAAAGGCATCCGTATAAAGCAATACGTACCACATGGGGTGATGAATGCCGTTTTCTCTTCATCTTCCCTTGTCATGAAGATCTGGTGGTAGCCGGAGTAGGCATCGAGGAATGACAACAGATCACACCCAGCTGTGGAGTCAACAATCTGGTCGATGCGCAGCAACGGGAAGGGGTCTTTGGGACAAGCCTTATTAATATCTGTGTAATCAATACACATCCTCCACTTCCCATTTGCCTTGCGAACTACCACCGGATTGGCCAACCACATTGGATGGAGCACTCCTCTTACCAAACCCGCTGCTTCCAGTTTCTAGATCTCCTCTGTGATGAACTCTTGTCGTTCCAAATCTTGCTTTCTGACCTTCTGCTTGGCGGGTCGCGCATGAGGACAGATGGCAAGGTGGTGCTCAATCTCCTCCCTGGGAACGCCGGGGATGTTGGATGCTTGCCATGCAAACACATCGACATTCGCCCGCAGGAAGGTGATGAGCGCGTCTTCCTATTTGTCGTCAAGGGTGGAGCTTATGGTAAAAGCTCCTCCCGTGCCGTCCTCCTTGACAGAAACCTTCTTGGTTCCCGGCAGTGTAGCCCTGGACTTCTTGTTTCTGTCGGCGGAGCTCTCTGGCACGTCCTCGACGGGAGCGCTAAACTCCGAAGAGGTGCGCTTGCCGGAGTGGGTGCCTGAGGTCTCACCGGTCTTCTTCTTTCGCCTTCCCGGGGCTCCAGCGGTAGGAGCAAGCGCCTTAGCAGTGGCGGCTGCTGCAACTGCTTGTTGGTAGAGTTGGTCAGCGCAAATTAGCGCATCCTTCTTGTCTGACGGGACGGTGATGATCGTCACAGGCCCCGGCATCTTCAGGGTGTTGTAGGCGTAATGTGACGCCGCCATGAACTTGGCCAGCGCTGGGCGGCCAAGGATCCCGTTGTAAGGCAAGGGGATCTTGGCAACGTCGAACACAATCCTTTCTGTCCTGTAGTTCAGATCACTCCCAAAAGTCACGGGCAACGTGACCTTTCCCTTTGGTTGACTTCTTCCCGGGTTGACCCCCTGAAACGTGCTCGTCTCTTCGAGGTCTTCATCAGGAATCTGCAATTTCTCGATCACGGCAGGCAAGATTAAGTTCAGATCGGCCCCGCCATCGACTAGCATCTTTGTCACCTTGAGGTTGCGTATTGTTGGTGAAACCAA
Source organism: Triticum urartu (assembly GCF_003073215.2). Lineage (NCBI taxonomy): Eukaryota > Viridiplantae > Streptophyta > Magnoliopsida > Poales > Poaceae > Triticum > Triticum urartu. Next base: position 242,154,793 of record NC_053025.1, read on the forward strand.
CAATGGCAAGCACCCGACTACAGTAGTGCGATCAGGGTGATCCTCAGTGTCAAAAATGATAGGTGTGCTGGACCACTTCAGCGGCCTTTGGGCATCAAACGACGGTTCCGCCGCTGTAATCTCACGCGCCCACTGTTTAAGCTGGCGGTAAGAGGTATGCAGTGAGGCGCAGCCATCGACGCACATGGCCTCTGTAGCTTTCTGAAATTCTTGGTCACCAGACTCATTGTCCTTTTCGTGATCATCGTCTTCTGGCTTTTTGTCATGGCCCCGGGCGGGCCTCTCCTGCTGTTTATCTTTGCTGCGACGGCCCGCCTGGCCGTTACGCTTCTTGCCGGACCCCTCAGCACCGTCCTAGCCTTTCTCCTTGTCCCGCCTCTCATATTCAGCCCTCTGCTTCTCAGCAAGGAGCTCAACCTGTCGGCAGTTCTGGAGATCATGGCCTTTGGTGCGATGGATCTTGCAGTATTGCTTGTCGGAGTTTCCTGGCTTCTTGGCAGCCGCCAAGGCCCGGCAGGCGACACATCTTGCAATTTCCTTGCCGGGGTCATCTGCCTTGGTTTTCTTGGCGGAGCCGGCGTCGTCGGATCCCTCGACGGCAAGCACAGCCTTACCTTTGCGCTTCCTGTTGCGGCGCCACCCTTTCTTCGCCGGGGCGGCAGTATCCTCACCTGAGGAGTCGGTTTCCACGCCGGCATCTTCGCCGGGGTACCTCCTTCCCTCTACAGCTCGGGCACATCTGTCAGCAAGAACATAGAGTTCTGCACATCTTTCACCTTGTTCATTGCCAGTTCTTCGCGCATCTTGCGATTACGCACGTTCTGATGGGACGCGCTGATGATGGCGACAGGGTGAACATCAGGGATATTGTATTGTACCCGGCTGAACCTCTGTATATACTTGCGCAGACTCTCGCCTCCCTTCTGGGGAATGACATGCAGGTCGCTTGCTTGGCCATGGGCTTGGTGACCTCCAGTAAAGGCGCCCACAAACTCATGGCACAAATCCGACCAGGAGGAAATAGAGTCTACCGGCAAGTGCATCAACCACGACATGGCGTTGGGTTTAAGAGCCAATGGAAAGTAATTCGCAAGCACCTTATCGTCGCGGGCTCCGGCGGCTTGCATCGCGATGGTGTAGATGCTGAGGAACTCAGACGGGTGAGTCTTGCCGTTGTACTTTTCGCCAACGTCAGGTTTGAAGGTGCGGTGAGTGGGCCACTGGAACTGCCGCAGCTCACGGGTAAAAGCCAGATAGCCTACCTCGTAAGGTAGGCCTCCAGGGCTCTCCGGGGCTGGGTGGTTCACAGCAGGCCCTGCTCGCCTGTCTGACTGGTGGCGCGCTCCGCGCCGGCGCTCGATAGTGGTTCGAGCGTCTTCATGGGCTCGTTCCCGAAGAACTTGGCGCTGGTCACAGTGGGTCCGCGGGTCAGACGATGCTATGGAGATGTCGTCGCCCGCGACATCGTGACGAGCCGGCGTTCGCGGTACCGGATTGGGAAGAGGTGAATGCACCGTGGTCGCGGCGCCGCTGGCTTTTCCGCCACTGGTCCGCGGGACTCCATCGGAGCATCGACCCAAGGGCCCCACCAGACTTGGTTCGTCTTTGTTGGCCACCACAACAAGGCTTCGGATAGTGGCTCTCCATTCGTCGAGTTTCCCCGTAGTGGGAGGAAAGTCGAGGAGCAACTACGCGCGCGCCAGGGCCTCTGCTGGCGTCGATGGCAGCGAAACCTGCACGGATCGCGACGCACTTCGACTTCTAACCATGTCAGAAGGAGCTCTATCACGACCCCGTGGTCGCATGCCATTTTCACCAGCGCCTCGGCGAGTGGGCAGGTCTTCTACGTCCCGGGAGTGGCGCTCGGGGCTCTTCCCGCGGCGACGCCCGGGATCTTCGGCATGATTACGCCGTTCGTCGCGCGCTGCCTGGGAGGAGCGTGCTGTTGGCGCCGGCGTGGGAGTCTTGGAGGCCCTTGCGTCGCCTTCGGGTGGGGCGGCGATGACCCTGGAAGGCCACGCTCCACCCGCGAAGGGCTTGGCTCCGCCTTTGGATTTGGCGGCGTGTGGCCCGTTACCACGCGCACAAACATCGCCGCCTCCCAAACTCCGGCTGCTGGGATGGTGTTGGTGTTCGCGAGCAACGCCCCGGGTCCTTTCTACGACCGGTCCGCTGCTCGCCCGCGTCGGGACGGGCTGTCCGGCTTCCGACTAGCCAACCGCCACCGTCGTCTTCTTCTTGGGCGCCATGATGATGAAGACGCGCCGAACTAACTGCTAAAGCCGATCCTCACAACTGCGCCCCCTACCTGGCGCGCCAGAGATGTCGGTGGGAACGACACCTATGGGATCACAAGAATCCCTACTGTGGTTAGCGGGGCGCGGGGTCATGAGAAGAGCGGATCAAACAGATAGCACACGGTTCGTTTATCCAGGTTCGGGCCGCGAGGATGCGTAAAACCCTACTCCTGCTTTGGTGGATTGTATATCTGTGTTCTTAAGCTAGCTATGGGGCGTGAGGAGCTCCAAAAAGCCGAATCCTTCCTCTGGTCGCCTCGGGCCTCCTTTTATAGAAAAAGGGGTTGCCACAGTGGCACACAGGAGGTGGAAAGGGTACAGTGATGCGAGGTTATCCCTCGCATTACATGACAACGCGCATTTAATGCGTCTTGCTTAGGTGTCCTTGCTTTATCGGGGACGGGGGAGAAACCTGTCTCGTCCGTCGCCGCTCCTTCTTGTGTCGACATGCGCCCTGGCCAGCGACGCCTGCGATGCCACGTAGGTAGGCAAGCAGCTGAGGTGGCGCAGTGGTGGGTCTTCACGATGATCTGCATGCCGCCACGCAGGTGCCTGCCCAGCTGATTGGGTCGCCAGCTGCATGCATGCTGTGGTGGTGGAGGTTTAGTCGGCGTGGGCCTGATGGTGGCCCTGCGAGTGTCCTCGGTAAGGGCCTTGCCGGGGCCCCGGCAAGGGTCTTGCCGAGGCGCCTGCTGTCATCCCCGGCAAGGCGCTTGCCGGGGGCCTTGTGGTCTTCCTCGGCTGGGATCCTGCCAAGGGTTCTCGTCTCCTTAGTGCGTATCTGATCTTGAATGTCTTCACAAAGATCTGCATGCCGCAATGGGGATGTCTCCCTAATCCTTGCCCTTTGGGGGCAATGGACTCAAGGGTGGTTTGCTCCGTAGGAGCGGGACGAGTCGCTGCGGCAAGGGTCTTGCTGGGGCTGCTAGAACTGTCTCCCGGCAAGGATCTTGCCGGGGGAGTCCGCTTCGTCCCCTTTGCTCTTCGTGGTCTTGGCCTTGGCGTTGTTCTAGTTCTCTTGAGCTTCGGTCTTACCCTGGCTCACCTCCCTTGCCTTGCTTGGTGTGGTGGTGTTCGCGGCTCAGACTGCCCGTGCACAGTTATAGGGGTACAAAAAGTGTACCCGTCTTTTTGTACACCGACACTCTCGAAGCCTATGATCTATACATTTTTCTCCCTCTTTGGCAACAAGTTACCAAAAAGTTCATAGAAAATGCATAGCACTAAAACGTCTCTCAGGCTTGGTCTTCAGGTGGTGGTGTCCGGAGAACTCCAAGAACAAAGGCTTCAGTCGAAGTAGATGGAGCTGCTGGGGTAGGTGCTGGAGCTGGTGGCACTGAAGCTGTAGCTGGTGCAGAAGAGGTGGCTCTAGTGTCTGGTACAGGCACTGCAGCAGATCTTTGAGCTCGAGGTACTCTGGCAAATGCATCGGTGGTTGTCTTGCCCTTACTCTCCTGCATGTCATCCTGAAGTTGCTCCACAACAGACTGAATCTCAGTTACTTTCACATCCAAGTCATAGAATTTTTGCTCCACGATTCTTTCCAAGCTCTCCTGGTTTTGAGTTAGGGTGGCCAGTCCCTTCTCAATCCTCAGAGTGGATGCAATCAAATAACCAAGCTGGTCCTGCTTGCTTTTCAAAAAGTACTCAGATGCCTCCTCTTGAGTTGGCATCTTGGCAGCCTTCTCTTTCTTTGCTTTCTCCTTCTCTTAAGCTTGTACTGATGATGGTTCATTCTCATTCATCACAACTTGATTGTCCTCAAAGTCAGGATAGATAGGCAAGTGTTCCTTATCCAACAAGTATGTGCCTGCGCCCATCTTTGAGTTTATCAACTCCTGGATCTGTGGGGCATATCCACAACTTCTTTTCTGGTCAGCTGCAGTCCTCTTGATAGTCTCAACTATAAGGCTCATGACCTTGAACTTCTGTGGCACATCAAATATATGTAACAAGTTAATTGCATGGCCTCTGATCATTCTGTGATCACCAGACTTGGGCAAGAGAGTGTGCCTAAGGATCCAATTGATTGTAGGCAGCCCTGACAGCAAGTGTTTTACTGACCCAAACTGGTGAGTCTCAAGATCATCTTCAGAAATCTCCTTGTACATGTTTGCCATAGAGTTGTGATCCATCTTCTTCTTGGCATAGACATCCAAGTCATATTCTTCTTCCTTGTTCTGGTGGCAGCTTTAGGTAAGTTGCTGGGAGTGCTCCTGCTTCCATCATCTGAGCTGCTAGAGGGACTAGTGCCCTCACTCATGTGAACCTGCTCCTCTGACTTGTTCTGGCTGTCACTCTGCAAACACTGACAGCAGACCCTGTGAATAGATATAGATGAGATAGAGTGGATGAGCATCACAAAATACAGAGATTTTTGCAAAAGAATGAGTCAAAAACTTAGTTTTAGTTTTCCACAGAAAGCATTTCGGATCAACCGATTTGTAAACTCGGTGATACCGAAGCAGCTCTTGTAACCTAAACTAGTGAACTCTGTCAGACCGAGTCACAGTTCAGTGGCACCGAGACTGCTAGGGTTTCACAAAGTCCTGAACTCGGTCACACCGATTTGCAATTCTCGGTCAGACCGAAAATTACATGTGCAATGGCCTGAGCCGAATCGGTGGTACCGAGTTCCACAACTCGCATGGTCCGAGATGGTTTCGGCGGAAACCTAACCCTAAATTTTCAATTCAACTCTAATCTACGGAGTGTTTTGATTGGATAGAAGCATTTCAATCGTGGTAAGAATCATAATGAACACAATGTGCTAGGAATCGGACGGGGATAGCACTGTGATCGAGTCCATACCCTAGTTCGGTGATGAACTCGCTACGGCGGCAACGGCGGGGAAGAATTCCGTTGACGGCGGCGGAGACCAGCGGCAGGAGGCAACTGGTGACGAGGAGGATGATCCGGAGACCCAGGAGGCAGAGCGAGCTATGCGCGGGCGAAGGGGTTTCGGAGAAATTTCCAAAATTTTGCCCGTGAGTATATATAGCCCGACCCTATCGGTGTGACCGAGTGGAACAGCTCGGTGACACCGAGATGCATAACTGTTGACAGTTACAGCAACTCGGTGTGACCAAAAAGTTCAAAACGGTTGCACCGAGATTAAAAACGTAGATCGACTTAGTGATCTCGGTATGACCGAAATGGAGGAATCGATCAGACCGAAAAGCACAAAGAAGTTTTGGAAGTTTAAGTCTATGATGAATCGGGGACTCCGAGTGCTCCTCACACAGAGTGGTTCGAATCTGACTTGATCAAATTTTGTGATGTAGCATGAATAGAGTTTGAGACGAGAAAAGCATAGATAGCTAGAGAGGGTTCTTAGGAATTCTTGTCCATCCACTTGGCAAAAGAAAAGAAAACCAATCAATCAAAACAACAAGTGGATGTCCTCGAATGAGTAAAATATGCAATCAACATGCTCACACAATAAAATGGCAATTGAAATATGTGGCAAAGCATGCACAACCAATTCTAGCATCTATCAAACAATTTGCGATGACTAGGTCATCTATATATGAGTATATTGACTTAGGAGTCAAATGAGAACATTTGATCATAGGTCATACTCATCGTTTAAGCACAAGTGGGGTTACCACTTTTACATAAAGCATTGTTGTGTTCACACCATTAGAGTTGCTTTAGCTCAATTCTTAGAGTAAAGCTCCCCCTAGATGTGAGATCCCCCTAAGAGGGATGAACTAACCTTGGGTTTTGTCGATGATGACTTCATGTAGATGTTGAAGATGTGGATGCTCAATGTTGATGTAGATCATTTGGAGCTATCCATTGGAGTGAGTTGCACTTTCAATACCTACACGGGTTAGTCCCACAAGGAACAAACAAGGATATCCATAGACATAGAGTGATGCACACACAAGATGATGTCTATGAAAGCTTTTAGGTTACCTTGTCCCTTGTCTTACCAACAAGAGGGTTTGTGACTCCTTGAACTAGTGCAAGATGTGGAAGTTGATTGCACTTGTTCTTGCCAAGATGATAAGAGTGAAGTATGTTGGCGGAGTCACCCTCAAGAACTCTCTAGTTCTTCTTCTTCGGGATCCACACCATCTTGATGGGAATCCTCGGTGTTGTAGTTGTACTTGATGAAGTGGAACTTGAAGTAGTCTTGGGAACCCACTTGACCAAGGCCTTAGGAGCTTCTTCAAATGCATCAATTTCCTCTTGAAGCTTGTCCTTGCCTTTTTGCTTGTGGTCTTGTGGTGGAAGATCATCTTGAGCTTGTGTCCCTTTGAGAGAAGTAGGATCATACTTCTCTTGTTGAGGAACAAACTTCGTCTTGGGGTATTGATCTTCTTCCCACTCAACTCCATTGGCATTGAACTTTCGTTCAAAACCAACACCTTGATTCTTCCGGTACCTTCCTTGCTTGCGTACAATTTCCTCGAATTGCTTACTTCCGGCAAGGCTCTTGTAAACACCTTTCTCTATAATTCCCTTCAATAATCTATTTTCTTGCTCAAGGGTAACTTGGCTAAGAGAATCATTAGTGGAATCAAGAGAACTACTAGAAGCAACAATATTGGATTTAGCATGATTATTGTTACTACTAGAGGAAGAATCTTTCTTGTTCTTGTTACTAGACTTGACTTGAGGCATGTAAGTGGATAAGAGTAAGCGCTTGGCAATGTAAGAAGAACTTTTCTTACGAAGATCATCATTGATTGCTTTTAAGAACTCATGCTCTTGCTCAAGGTTGAGCTTTTCAAAGCGCAATTTCTCATGATTCCTTAAAAGTTCTCGGTGATCTCCTAAGATAGTTTCATGAGCTAACTTAAGAGTGTTTAGTTCTTTAGTTAGAGACTCAATCTTCTCCTTATCATTGTCATTCGTTTTATCTTGATTAGCATGATTAATTGACGTTTCATCATAGTATTCATCACTAGAGTTGTCAACAAGTAAATCATCAACACCTAACAAGTCATCTTCATCACTATTGAAATCAACATACTCGGGGTGTGATACCTTTGGGCCTTTAGCCATGACGCGTGTTCCAACTCCTTCATTTGGTGAGTCAAATATGTCGTAGGAGTTGGTTGTCACAAGTGCTAGACCGGCAACACCTTCATCTTGAGTATATTCGGAGTCGGAGTGATAGCTTCTCTCGGAGTGGTTGTCGGAGTCGGAGCCGGATACCCATTCACCAACATGAGCTTGATATCTTCGTTTTGTGTAGCTCCTTGATGACTTGTCCTTTCTTTCCGAATCCTTGCTTCTCCGTGAGGTTCTTCGTTCATAACGATCATCTCTACTCCTTCTTTCTCTAGATGGTGATTCTTCTCTTCTACTTCTTCTCTTGGGAGAATCTTCTCTTCTCTTGTAGGGGGCCGTACACTCATTGGAATAGTGTCCGGGCCTTCCACAATTGTAGCAGTTTCACTCTCGACTAGAAGATCTTTTGTCATTGTAGGACCTTGACTTGGAGCTTCTCTCTTTGCTTCTACTCTTGTAGAACTTGTTGAAGTTCTTCACCATTAAGCTCAATTCTTCATTGGAGGTTTGATTCTCACTCGATGATGTGGGGGCTTCACATGAGGCTTTGTAAGACCACTTGATTTGTTGTGAAGTTCCTCTTTATCTTTGAGTGACATCTCATGAGCAACAATTCTTCCGATGACTTCCGTTGGCTTGACATCTTTGTAATTGGGCATCATTTGGATCAATGTGCACACGGTATCATATTTTCCATCCAAGTCTCTTAGGATCTTCTTGATGATGAATCTATCTGTCATCTCTTCACTCCCTAAGCCGGCAATCTCATTTGTGATAAGAGCAAGCCTAGAGTACATTTCAGCGACACCTTCACCATCCTTCATTTTGAACTTGTCAAGTTGACTTTGAAGCACATCCAATTTGGATTCCTTGACGGAGTCGGTACCTTCATGCATATCAATCAAAGTATCCCAATTTTCCTTTGCATTCTCAAGATGGCTGATTTTGTTGAATTCTTCGGGGCACAGTCCGTTGAAGAGGATATCACAAGCTTGAGCATTGTATTGTAGCATCTTCAACTCATCCATGGTAGCTTCATGATTCGGTTATCTCCCATCAAAGAATTCACCTTGCATGCCAACACACACAATAGCCCAAACGGCGGGGTTATGTCCAAGAATATGCATTTTCATCTTATGCTTCCAACTAGCAAAATTAGTACCATCAAAGTAAGGACCTCTACGGTGATAATTTCCCTCGCTAGACGCCGTACTCTCCTAGGTTGTGAAACCAAGGCTATGACCACCAAAAGCTATGGAAATCAAAGCAAATGGAGACCAAAGCTCTGATACCACTTGTAGGATCGAAAGTATGTCTAGAGGGGGGGTGATTAGACTACTTGACCAAATAAAAATCTAGCCTTTTCCCAATTTTAGTTCTTGGCAGATTTTAGCTATCTTAGCACAAGTCAAGCAATCTCCACACAATTCAAGCAAGCATGCAAAAGAGTATATGAGCAGCGGAAAGTAAAGCATGCAACTTGCAAGAATGTAAAGCGAAGGGTTTGGAGGATTCAAACACAATTGGAGACACGAATGTTTTTGTCATGGTTCCGATAGGTGGTGCTATCGTACATCCACGTTGATGGAGACTTCAACCCACGGAGGGTAACGGTTGTGCGAGTCCACGGAGGGCTCCACCCACGAAGGGTCCACGAAGAAGCAACCTTGTCTATTCCATCACGGCCGTCGCCCACGAAGGACTTGCCTCACTAGCGGTAGATCTTCACGAAGTAGGCGATCTCCTTGCCCTTACAAACTCCTTGGTTCAACTCCACAATCTTGTCGGAGGCTCCCAAGTGACACCTAGCCAATCTAGGAGACACCACTCTCCAAGAAGTAACAAATGGTGTGTTGATGATGAACTCCTTGCTCTTGTGCTTCAAATGATAGTCTCCCCAACACTCAACTCTCTCTCACAGGATTTGGATTTGGTGGAAAGAAGATTTGAGTGGAAAGCAACTTGGGAAGGCTAGAGATCAAGATTCATATGGTTGGAATGGAATATCTTGACCTCAACACAAGTGTAGGTGGTTCTCTCTCAAAAAATGTGTATTGGAAGTGTAGGTATGTTCTGATGGCTCTCTCCATGAATGAAGAGTGGGTGGAGGGGTATATATAGCCTCCACACAAAATCTAACCGTTACACACAATTTGCCAAACTCGGTGGGACCGAATGGTTAAACTCGGTCGGACCGATTCAGCAAACCTAGTGACCGTTAGGATTTTCGGTGGGAGTGAGATGCAACTCGGTAGTACCGATATGGTTAGGGTTAGGGCATAACGTAATCTCGGTGTGACCGATTACACAAACTCGGTGGGACCGATTTTGGTAATAAGCTAACCAGAGAGTTGGTCAGGTAAACTCGGTGGGACCGATTCGCTCATTTCGGTGAGACCGAAATGTTACAAAAGGGAAACAGAGAGTTTACATTGCAATCTCGGTGGGACCGATCGCTCATCTCGGTAAGACCAAAACATTACAAAGGGAAACAGAGAGATTACAATCCCACTCGGTGAGACCGATTTGCCTAGGGTTTGTGGCAGTGGCTATGACATTTGAAACTCGATGGCGCTGGATAGAAAGAATCGGTGGGGCCGAGTTTGACTTTACGTTTAGGTCATATGTGGATGTGGGAAGGTAGTTGAGGGTTTTGGAGCATATCACTAAGCACTTTGAGTAAGCAAGCCATTAAGCAACACCTCATCCCTCCTTGATAGTATTGGCTTTTCCTATAGACTCAATGTGATCTTGGATCACTAAAATATAAAATGTAGAGTCTTGATCTTGAAGCTTGAGCCAAACTTTTTGTCCTTAGAATTTTGAGGGATCCACTTTCCTCATCCACGCCATGCCATTCATTGAGCTTTTCCTGTATATGTTGTTAGGAATTACCAAAACCACCCAGGGATAGTTGCACTTTCATCATGTATTGCATGAAGATTAAAAAAGTTTGAGAACATCAAAAGTATGAAACAATTGCTTGGCTTGTCATCGGGGTTGTGCATGATTTGAATATTTAATTGATGTAGCTGGAGCATAGCCAGACTATATGATTTTGTAGGGATAAGCTTTCTTTAGCCATGTTATTTTAGAAGACATAATTGCCTTGTTAGTATGCTTGAAGTATTATTATTTTTATGTCAATATTAAACTTTTGTTTTGAATCTTACGGATCTGAATATTCTTGCCACAATAGAGAAGATTACATTGATAAATATGTTAGGTAGCATTCCACATCAAAAAATCTGTTTTTATCATTTACCTACTCGAGGATGAGCAGGAATTAAGCTTGGGGATGCTTGATACCTCTCCAACGTATCTATGATTTTTGATTGTTCCATGCTATTATATTATCAATCTTGGATGTTTCATATGCATTTATATGCTATTTTATATGATTTTTGGGACTAACCTATTAACCTAGAGCCCAGTGCCAGTTTCTGTTTTTTTCCTTGTTTTTGAGTTCTACAGAAAAGGAATACCAAACGGAGTCCAATTGACGTGTCAATTTTTGATGATTTTTTATGGACCAAAAGAAGCCCCGGAGTAAAAGAGTTGGGCCAGAAGAGTCCCGAGCCATCCACGAGGGTGGAGGGCGCGCCCTACCCCCTGGGTCCGTCCCCCTATCTCGTGGACGACTCGGAGACCCCCCCTGACGTGAGAACGACGCCAAAAATTCCTATAAATACAGAAACCTCTAGAAAATAACCTAGATCGGGAGTTCTGCCGCCGCAAGCCTCTGTAGCCACAAAAAACCAATCGGGACCCTGTTCCGGCACCCTGTCGGAGGGGGGTCCATCACCGGTGGCCATCTTCATCATCCCGGCGCTCTCCATGACAAGGAGGGAGTAGTTCACCCTCGGGGCTGAGGGTATGTACCAGTAGTTATGTGTTTGATCTCTCTCTCTCTCTCTCGTGTTCTTGATATGGCACGATCTTGATGTATTGCGAGCTTTGCTATCATAGTTGGATCTTATGATGTTTCTCCCCCTGTATCTCTTGTAATGGATTGAGTTTTCCCTTTGAAGTTATCTTATCGGATTGAGTCTTTAAGGATTTGAGAACACTTGATGTATGTCTTGCATGTGCTTATCTGTGGTGACAATGGGATATTCATGTGATCCACTTGATGTATGTTGTGGTGATCAACTTGCGAGTTCCGTGACCTTGTGAACTTATGCATAGGGGTTGGCACATGTTTTCATTTTGACTCTCCGGTAGAAACTTTGGGGCACCCTTTGAAGTTCTTTGCGATGGTTGAATAGATGAATCAGAGATTGTGTGATGCATATCGTATAATCATACCCGCGGATACTTAAGATGACATTGGAGTATCTAGGTGGCATTAAGGTTTTGGTTGATTTGTGTCTTAAGGTGTTATTTTACTACGAACTCTAGGGCTGTTTGTGACACTTATAGGAATAGCCCAATGGATTGATCGGAAAGAATAACTTTGAGGTGGTTTCGTACCCTACAATAATCTCTTTGTTTGTTCTCCGCTATTAGTGACTTTGGAGTGACTCCTTGTTGCATGTTGAGGGATAGTTATATGGTCTAATTACGTTATCCTTGTTGAGAGAGCTTGCACTAGTGAAAGTATGAACCCTAAGCCTTGTTTCGAAGCATTGCAATACCGTTTGTTCTCACTTTTATCATTAGTTACCTTGCTGTTTTTATATTTTCAGATTATGAAAACCTATATCTACCATCCATATTGCACTTGTATCACCGTCTCTTCGCGGAACTAGTGCACCTATATAATTTACCACTGTATTGGGTGTGTCGGGGACACAGGAGACTCTTTGCTATTTGGTTGCAGGGTTGTTTGAGAGAGACCATCTTCATCCTAAGCCTCCCACGGATTGATAAACCTTAGGTCATCCACTTGAGGGAAATTTGCTACTGTCCTACAAACCTCTACACTTGGAGGCCCAAGAACGTCTACAAGAAGAAGGTTGTGTAGTAGACATCAAGCTATTTTCTGGCGCCGTTGCCGGGGAGCATAGCTCTATTCTTTGAGTCACTTGGGATTTATATCTGTTGATCACTATGGAGAACTTGAAAGATAAAAGAACCCAGATTTATCCCTCAACTACGAGGGGATGTAAGGAACTGCCATCTAGCTCTGCACTTGATTCACCTTCTGTTATGAGTAAACTTGCGACACCTACTCCTGCTATTCATTCTAATATGTCGCATGTTATTGATGATGCCACTTCTGCTTTGCATGATGCTTATGATGAGACTACCTCTATGCTTGATAATACTGTGCAACTAGGTGAATTTCTTGATGAACAACTTGCTAGGGTTAGAGAGAATGAAATTATTGAAACTGGTAATATTGATGAAAGTGATGATGAAGATTCTCCCCCTAGATATGAATTGCCTGTTGTTCCTGAGGGTTATGTTATGGATGAATAAACTGTTAGAGACTTTTTAGCTTGCAATGATAGATATGATCTTAAGAAATTGTTAGCTAAGCTAAAAGAAAAATCCTTGAATGCGAGAATGAAACATGACCCTGATTTTGCTACTTCACCTATCTGTATCTCTGATAAGGATTATGATTTCTCCATCGATCCTGAGTTAATTACTTTGGTTGAATCTGATCCTTTTTATGACTATGAATCTGAAACTGTTGTGGCACATCTTAAATTAAATGATATAGCTACCCTGTTCACTAATGATGAGAAAACTCACTCTTACTTTATCCTTAAGTTGTTTCTGTTCTCATTAAAGGGTGATGCTAAAACATGGTTTAATTGTCTTGATCCTGGTTGTGTGCGTAGTCCCCAGGATATGATTTATTACTTCTCTACTAAATATTTCCCCGCTCATAAGAAACAAGCTGCCTTAAGGGAAATATATAATTTTGTGCGAATTGAAGAAGAGAGTCTCCCACAAGCTTGGGGGAGGCTTCTCCGATTACTTCATGCTTTGCCTGATCATCCTCTCAAGAAAAATGAAATACTTGATATCTTTTATAATGGACTAACCGATGCTTCCAGAGACCACCTGGATAGTTGTGCTGGTTCTGTTTTCAGGGAAAGAACTGTTGAGAAAGCTGAATTGTTATTGAATAATATGTTGAGTAATGAAAATGATTGGACACTTCATGAACCAACTCCTAAGCCGACTCCGAAGAAAAGGGGTATTCTATTTCTCAATCCTGAAGATATGCAAGAGGCAAAGAAATTTATGAAAGAAAAGGGTATTAAAGCTGAAGATGTTAAGAATTTACCACCTACTGAAAAAATACACGGTCTTGATAACCCGACACAGGTAGTAAAGGTAAATTCTCTCTATAGATTTGATGAAGGTGATATTCCTCGTTATAAGTCTGCTAACCAATGCTTAGATGAGTTTGATAATTTTATTGTTAAGCAAGAAAACTTCAATGCTTATGTTTGTAGACAATTGAAACATAATACTTATATGATTGAACACTTGAGTGATTATATGTCTAGAATTAAAGGTGAACTTAAACTTATTAGTAAACATGCTTCTATGGTTACCACTCAAGTAGAACAAGTGCTTAAGGGTTAGAATGATTTGCTCAATGAATTAAATGATAAGAAAAATGATAATGTTGTTAGAGTTATGACTAGAGGGGGTAAAATGGCTCAGGAACCTTTGTATCCTAAGGGCCACCCTAAGAGAATTGAGCAAGATTCTCAGAGAACCAATGTTGGTGCACCTAGTTCTTCTAAGAAGAAGAAAAAGGAAAATGATAGGACTTTGAATGATTCTAGTGAACCTGTTGTTGACACACCTGAGAATCCCAATGATATTTCTATTTATGATGCTGAAACACAATCTGGTAATGAACATGAACCTAGCGACAATGTTAATGATGATGTTCATGTTGATGCTCAACCTAGCAATAACAATGATGTAGAGATTGAACCTGCTGTTGATCTTGATAACCCACAATCAAAGAATCAACGTTATGATAAAACAGACTTTGTTGCTAGGAAGCACGGTAAAGAAAGGAACCATGGGTTCAGAAACCCATGCCTTTTCCTCCTAAACCATCCAAGAAAAAGGATGATGAGGATTTTGAGCGCTTTGCTGAAATGATTAGCCCTATCTTTTTGCGTATGTGTTTGACTGATATACTTAAAATGAATCCTTATGCTAAGTATATGAAAGATATTGTCACAAATAAAAGAAAGATACCGGAAGCTGAAATTTCCACCATGCTTGCTAATTATACTTTTAAGGGTGGAATACCAAAGAAACTTGGAGATCCAGGAGTACCAACTATACCATACTCCATTAAAAGAAACTATGTTAAAACTGCTTTATGTGATCTTGGAGCCGGTGTTAGTGTTATGCCTATATCGTAGACTTGATTTGAATAAGTTGATACCTATTGAAATATCGTTGCAAATGGCTGATAAATCAACTGTTATACCAGTCGGTATTTGTGAGGATGTGCCTGTTGTGGTTGCAAACGTTACTATTTTAACAGACTTTGTTATTCTTGATATTCCTGAGGACGATAGTATGTCGATTATCCTTGGTAGACCCTTTTTGAATACTGCAAGGGCTGTTATTGATTGCAACAAAGGCAATCTCACTTTTCATGTTAATGGTAATGATCATACGGTACACTTTCCGAGGAAACAACCTCAAGTCCACAATATTAATTCTATTGGAAAAACTTCAACAATTATTATTGGAGGTTTTGAATTTCCTCCTCCTACTGTCAAGAAGAAATATGATATTCTTATTGTTGGGGACATGCATATCCCCATTGAGGTAACCTAGTGTTATTCGAAAATTCTCCGGTTACATGTTATTCGGAAAGAGTTTGTTAACAAGACTTGATCAACCTTGTTAGTGGATTCCTTTTGATGAGCATGAGATGGATGAAGTTAGAAAGCACAACTCTCTGTACCCTCCATTTACTTTCTATTATTTAGATTAAATAAAGCAAAATAGTATTTTCTCTCTGTTTTCTGAATTATCCTAACAATAAAATAATACCCCGAAAATAAAAGTTCTCCAAATGCCTTGAAAATTCAATATGATTTTTTCTAGAATATTTAAGAATTATTGGCACTGAGAACACACCAGGGGGACCCACCATGTGCCCACGAGGGTGGAGGGCGCGCCCTTGCCTTGTGGACCCCACGTGGGCCCCCTCCACTTATTCTTGCACCCACACACTTCATCTTCCTCCAGAAAAAATCATCCACCAGCTCAAACCCGAGTTCTAGCTCATCTTGCTGCCATTTTCGATCTCCTTGCTCAAAGCTCGATTCACAAAACTTCTTTGGGGGATTGTTCTTCGGTATGTGACTCCTCCAATGGTAAAATTAGTTTTTGTTCTAGTGCTTTATTTATTGCAATTTTTTGCTGCTTAGGTGACCCTGTTCTTGAGCTTGCATGTCAAATTTATGTGGTCAAAAGTAGTTTTATTGCATGATATGGCCTCTAGGCGCTTGTGGGAGTAGTTGCTATCAATCTTGTTGAGTTTGTTCACTTTTATTTTGAGTTACTAAAAATTTCAGAAATTTTTCAGAGGAAGAAATATGTTTAGGAAAATGTACCAAGGCAGGTCCTTAAGGAAGTAGGCACCTAGGTTCGCGATACGTGAGCTGGACTATGAACTACCAAGAGAAGCTCAAGTGCGGCCTTGTGAATGGCCATAAGAACATTTTATGGTCCGAGCAGGCATCAAGGAAGAATTTGACGCGTATGTGCGTAACGCTGATCTTGAGAGCCTCGTGTCAGATAAGTGCCCGTAATACTACTACCTAACTGATTCATTTGTGAGAAGGTTTACATTTACATCCTCACGCAATTCTCACACTATTTTATTTGATCTTTATGATAAATCATATACCATGGACCTAGAAGATTTTAATACTGCTTGTAAACTCCCACACTGGGCGATGTTTGTGAACCTCGCAAATCTGAATATAAAGATTTTCTTGCTAGTATTACTGTGGGGGAATCTAGTGAAATCACATAAGCTGCCATAGGGAGCATTCATTTTCCTTCTATATATTATTTTGATCTTTTCGTGGGTAGGTGCATTAATGGTAAAGATGAGGCTTGTCACATGTGCGTTCCAGATCTTAGTGTCCTCAAGAGTGCGGTATTAGGTGATAAACAATATAACTTTGGGGCTATTATTGCATGTAGGTTGCACCTTAATAGTTTAAGTGGAGACTTGTTTGGTGGAATTTATGCAACTCGTGTAGATAATTTTCTTGAGATACCCATACATGAGAATGATATAGAATTGCCTCCTTCTTATCTAGATTATAATGCTATGGTTCATCATCAATTTGTTGAGAGGAAGGAACAGTTCCTCCAGTACCGACTAATCTTTGACAGACGGCGCACCGTCCATGTTACTCTCCCTGCTCCTACTTTCTTTGACTTTCAGACAAAAGGGAGATATGTTATAACCAGGGAGGAGGCGAACGAGTACGAGAGGAGGATGGAGGCAACTCGCCTCCAAGCTGCAGCTTGTCAGGCAGTAGCTGCTGCATCTCAGTATGACCCCAGCTACAACTTTGGATTTCCACCAGGCCAGCCGTGGCCATAGACCAACTTAGGCCAAAAGACTAAGCTTGGGGAGTACGTATTCCTCACCAACATTACATTCATGTTCATACACTGATGCCAGTTGTCGGTGCTCATACTTTTTCTTTGTATCATCCATGCTAGTTTAGTTTCTTTTTAAGCCTTCTTCTTTTGTGTTTGAAAAAACCTTAATAAAAACCAAAAAAAATTAGTTGTAGCTTTTAGCTAGTTTATTTTCGATGCTTGTAGTAGTAGTAATGAAAAAGAAAACCCCAAAAGATTTCTCGTTCTTCTTTTGCTTGTTGGGAGTTTTCCTGTGTAAATAGTTTTGTTTCTTTGGGGGTCGAGAGGACAAGATCATGATGAAAATGTTGAGTGGCTCTCATATGCATTATGGTTGATCTAACCAAGAGGCCATATTACCTTGTCTTCTCCTGTGTATTAAATGCTTGCAGATTCCAGCTTAGTCCAATGCACGTGCACTATTATTATTATTATCCACACCGTTCGGTTGTGCAAGTGAAAGACAATAATGACGATATATATTGAACTGATTGAGATGAGAGAAGCTGGTATGAACTCGACCTATCTTGTTTTTGCAAATATGATTAGTTCATCATTCCTGATTTAGCCTACTATGAATGAAACATGTTTGCAATGACAATTAGAGATTATAGTTTCTCATGCCATGCTTAATTAACTAGGAGTTTATAATGGTTTACCTCGTGTGCCAACATGCTATTAAAATGGTTGTGATGTGGTATGATAGGGTGGTATCCTCCTTTGAACGATTCGAGTGGCTTGACTTGGCACATGTTCACGCATCTAGTTGAAACAAAATCAACATAGCCTCCATGATATTTATGTTCATGGTGAATTATATCTTACTCATGCTTGCACTCAGTGTTGATTAATTTTAATGCATGTTCATGACTGTTGTTGCTCTCTAGTTGGTCGCTTCCCAGCCTCTTTCTAGCCTTCACTTGTACTAAGCGGGAATACTGCTTGTGCATCCACTTCATAAACCCCAAAGTTATTCCATATGAGTCCACCATACCTTCCTTTAAGCGGTATCTACCTACCGTTCCAAGTAAATTTGTATGTGCCAAACTCTAAATCTTCAAATGAAATTCTATTTTGTATGCTCGAATAGCTCATGTATCAACTAGGGATGTCTATATCTTCCATGCTAGGCGGGTTATTCTCAAGAGGAGTGGACTCCGCTCCTCACTCATGAGAAAATGTCCGGTAACCGGGATGCCCAGTCTCATGCTTAAATCAAAATAATTGCAAACAAAACTCCCCCAGGATTGTTGTTAGTTGGAGGCATCCGTTGTTTCAGATAAGCCATGGATTGATGTTTGTTGGTGGTGGGGGAGTATAAACTTTACCATTCTGTTTGGGAACCGCCTATAATGTGTGTAGCATGGAAGATATCGAGATCTCTCGGTTGTTATGTTGACAATGAAAGTATACCACTCAAAATATTATTTATCTCTATTTCAAAATCAAGCTCTGGCACATCTACAAATCCCTGCTTCCCTCTGCGAAGGGCCTATCTATTTACTTTTATGTTGAGTCATCATCCTCTTATTAAAAAGTACCAGTTGGAGAGCACCGTTGTAATTTGCATGTATTACTATTAGTTTACATTGAGTATGATCGTGACTAGATCTCTTTTATCATGAATTACAATGTTTAGTCAGTCCTTGACCTTCAGAGGTGCTCTACATTTATGTTTTGCGGTCTTAGAAAGGGCTAGTGAGATACCATCTTGTTATATCATATTATGATTGTTTTGAGAAAGTGTTGTCATCCGAGATTTATTATTATTGCTCGCTAGTTGATTATGCCATTGATATGAGTAAACATGAGACCTAAATGTTATTGTGAATATGGTTAGTTCATAATCTTTGCTGAAAACTTGAATGATGGCTCTTCATATTTACAACAAGATCAAACAGAGTTTGTAAAAGTTTTTCTTTATCACTTTCAGTTTGTCAACTGAATTGCTTGAGGACAAGCAAAGGTTTAAGCTTGGGGGAGTTGATACGTCTCCATCGTATCTACTTTTCCAAACACCTTTGACCTTGTTTTGGACTCTAATTTGCATGATTTGAATGGAACTAACCCGGACTGACGCTGTTTTCAGCAGAATTGCCATGGTGTTATTTTTGTGAAGAAATAAAAGTTCTCGGAATGACCTGAGACTTCACGGAGAATATTTTTGGAATATATAAAAATACTGGCGAAAGAATCAATGCAAGGGGGCCCACACCCTGTCCACGAGGGTGGGGGCGTGCCCCCTATCTCGTGGCCCCCCTGAGGCTCCACCGACCTCAACTCCGACTCTATATATTCACGTTCGGGGAGAAAAAAACAGAGAGAAGGATTCATTGCATTTTACGATACGAAGCCGCCGCCAAGCCCTAATCTCTCTCGGGAGGGCTGGTCTAGAGTCCATTCGGGGCTCCGAAGAGGGGAATCCGTCGCCATCGTCATCGCCAACCTTCCTCCATCACCAATTTCATGATGCTCACCGCCGTGCGCAAGTAATTCCATCATAAGCTTGCTGGACAGTGATGGGTTGGATGAAATTTATCATGTAGTCGAGTTAGTTTTGTTAGGGTTTGATCCCTAGTATCCATTATGTTCTGAGATTGATGTTGCTATGACTTTGCTATGCTTAATGCTTGTCACTAGGGCCCGAGTGCCATTATTTCAAATCTGAGCCAATTATGTTTTCATGAATATATGTGAGTTCTTGATCCTATCTTGCAAGTCTATAGTCACCTATTATGTGTTATGATCCGTTAACCCCGAAGTGACAATAATCGGGATACTTACCGGTGATGACCGTAATTTGAGGATTTCATGTATTCACTAAGTGCTAATGCTTTGTTCCGGTACTCTATTAAAAGGAGGCCTTAATATCCCTTAGTTTCCAATAGGACCCCGCTGCCACGGGAGGGTAGGACAAAAGATGTCATGCAAGTTCTTTTGCATAAGCACGTATGACTATATTCGGAACACATGCCTACATTACATTGATGAACTGGAGCAAGTTCCGTGTCACCCTATGTTATAATTGTTGCATGAGAATTGCATCCGACATAATTATCCATCACCAATCCAATGCCCACGAGCTTTTCATATATTGATCTTTGCTTAGTTACTTTTCCGTTGCCACTGTTACAATCACTACAAAACCAATAATGTTACTTTTGCCTCTGTTACCGTCACTTCCATATTACTTTGCTACTAAATACTTTGCTGCAGATATTAAGTCTTTCAGGCGCGGTTGAATTGACAACTCAACTGTTAATACTTGAGAATATTCTTTGGCTCCCCTTGTGTCGAATCAATAAATTTGGGTTGAATACTCTACCCTCGAAAATTGTTGCGGTCCCCTATACGTGTGGGTTATCAGTCAGGGTCATGCTATGCGGGGACGACGTCTCTGTGCTCCGGCGAGGGCGTGGGTCATCGGGGTGTTGTCTCCGGTGGTCCCTAGGGGCAAAGAAATTGTCAACCGGATGTGCATATACTCGGGCAATATTTTGGTGAAGAAGAATAGGGTCGAGCCGGTTTACTGGCGGCGTTTTATTCGACAAGGAAGCTCCCTAGCGGAGAGGAGGCGCGGGGGCTACGGGATAAGCATTATCTGCGAGGACGAGGTGCGGCGGTTGCGGCGGCAGGCTCACGAGCTCTATGCCGAGCGGGAGGTTGGGGACGATGGGGCTAGGCCCCACCTGCAGCGTGCGTTGCGTGCGAGCGAGAGAAGAGGTGGGCGAGCGAAGGCGGGCGCGCGAGCGCTGGCTCTCGGGCGCGGGGCTGGCTCCTAGGCCGAAGCGCGGCTGGGCTGGCTCGTGCGCTCCTGGGCTGAATAGTGTTCGGTCCAAGCGGTGCTTTGTTTTTTTTAATAGAAAGAAAGCAAAAAATGCAACATAGGGAAAAAATACATAGGCATATTATATACCCAAATGTTCAGAACAATATCCCGAATAAGATGAACTATTTTTCAAGTTCAACTAAATTCCACAAAAATTCATAAAAGTCAAACAATGCTACTGTTGCAATTAAAATCAATAAAAATCATTTTTAAAATACCAAAATTATTTTCTCCAAATTTTCTATTAAGGGGATCATTTTACCCTTATTTCCATTTATTTATTTTTAGGAGAAAAATAATTTGAATAGAAACCCAAATAACTCCCAATTGGATTTAAATTTGGAATTCCAAGCAACTTCAAATGGAAAATGAGTTTCAAATAACTTCAAAGTGACTTCCAAATTATTCCTTTGAAACTCCCAACTCTCTTTCTTCAAATTTGAAGAAGTCATTCTATGAACTCATTGCGTTGCTTAAAGTTTCTAAATTTGAAATGTTTCAAATGGAATTCAAATCATTTTCAAACCCCTTTTTATTTCTTTAAATGGAAGAAGTCATATTATCTTCACTTTAGGGTTTTGTGATGAGATGAATCTGAATTCATGGATATTAAAAAATGCAAGATGAAATTTTTGGGAAAGTCCTTTTATTCCCTCTCATTCAACTTTCAAAAAAGTTTCAATTCCACTCAATTTCACGCAATCAATCACACAACAAACAAACAAACGATCATAATTATTTATTTAATATAACATTCCAAAATTTAGAATTTTGGGATGTTACAAACTACCACCCTTAAAATGAATCTCGTCCTCGAGATTCGGAGAGGCTAGAAAGAAGGTTAGGTTTGGGGGATCTCCTTGAAAATCCATTAATCAACCCAAGGTATGGGGTGCTACCACCCTTAGAATTATGGTTACAGTTCCGACAAAACTCATGTACTCCGTCCTTTGGGTTGACCATGTCGGTCTTCTCATATTCTCTGAGATAACTCTTTCACTAGCGCTCTTCCGGTAAGGGCATGACCTTTTTCCTCAAAATGTGGAGGCCTTGCATCAAAATAAGATCCTTCCGAGTCTTGACGGGTCTAGTGCCAATGCTAAACAACTATCGAAAACCTCATGATGGTCGATAAATTTTGGTTTCTCCTACAGGAAATGGGTCTGGGTTGAACCTCAACGCATAACCTACGATTGGCAACAGGTGCCTGTACAAGGTTTCCATCGTCCTACCATCCTAAGGCTTTTGGTTTGTCGTGTTGACACTCTTCTAGGGTTTTAAGGCTCTCTGATTTTCCGTCAACATATGGTAGCTCATGATCGAAGTCTCCGGTATGGGGGCCAATCCATCCCGTACTTGAATCATTACGACATACACAGATAGTGAATCACGTATTTTAACACTTGGGCACCCTCACAAGCTTTGCAGAACATCTCTTCTCCACAATCTGGGTTCGGGTAAATCTGTTGGTTCTGCAAGCCAAGCAAAACATCTATCATTTCTTCACAGTTGTCGGGTTTACGTAACCTCCTATGAAATGACTGCTGATGAAATCACAGCTTCTTCCATAATTCTTCCTACAACAAGGTCATGCTTGTTCCTTTTAAATCATGGGTCCTATGGGTTATGGCCCACTTCAATACTTGTATATCTTTAACTCATCCTTGGAGTTACTACTGTTCCATATTACAACATTACATCTCCTTTAAATCCAATAGTACTTCATTCCTTCATTTGTCCTTCTTGAAGATGTTTAGTCTCAATGGAACTGTGCGGTGTGATCCCTGAAATCATCAATCTTTTACTTCATCATGGTGGCCATGAGCTTCATCTCCATCATCTCTGCACGCACCTCCCTCAGGTATTCCTGAGTATAACGAAGTCTTGCTTCAAGTATTTCTCCAATATGACGTATGGCTTGTTGGAAATATGCCCTAGAGGCAATAATAAATTAGTTATTATTATATTTCCTTGTTCATGACAATCGTTTATTATCCATGCTAGAATTGTATTGATAGGAAACTCAGATACATGTGTGGATACATAGACAACACCATGTCCCTAGTAAGCCTCTAGTTGACTAGCTCGTTGATCAATAGATGGTTACGGTTTCCTGACCATGGACATTGGATGTCATTGATAACGGGATCACATCATTAGGAGAATGATGTGATGGACAAAGACCCAATCCTAAGCCTAACACAAGATCATGTAGTTCGTATGCTAAAGCTTTTCTAATGTCAAGTATCATTTCCTTAGACCATGAGATTGTGCAACTCCCGGATACCGTAGGAGTGCTTTGGGTGTGCCAAACGTCACAACGTAACTGGGTGGCTATAAAGGTACACTACAGGTATCTCCGAAAGTGTCTGTTGGGTTGGCACAAATCGAGACTGGGATTTGTCACTTCGTGTAAACGGAGAGGTATCTCTGGGCCCACTCGGTAGGACATCATCATAATGTGCACAATGTGATCAAGGAGTTGATCACGGGATGATGTGTTACGAAACGAGTAAAGAGACTTGCCGGTAACGAGATTGAACAAGGTATCGGGATACCAACGATCGAATCTCGGGCAAGTATCGTACCGCTAGACAAAGGGAATTGTATACGGGATTGATTAAGTCCTTGACATCGTGGTTCATCCGATGAGATCATCGTGGAACATGTGGGAGCCAACATGGGTATCCAGATCCCGCTGTTGGTTATTGACCGGAGAGTCATCTCGGTCATGTCTGCATGTCTCCCGAACCCGTAGGGTCTACACACTTAAGGTTCGGTGACGCTAGGGTTATAGAGATATTAGTATGCGGTAACCCGAAAGTTGTTCGGAGTCCCGGATGAGATCCCGGACGTCACGAGGAGTTCCGGAATGGTCCGGAGGTAAAGATTTATATATGGGAAGTCTTGTTTTGGTCGCCGGAAAAGTTTCGCGCATTATCGGTATTGTACCGGGAGTGCCGAAAGGGGTCCGGGGGTCCACCAAGGGGGTCCACCTGCCCCGGGGGGCCACATGGGCTGTAGGGGTGTGCGCCTTGGCCTATATGGGCCAAGGGAACCAGCCCCAAGAGGCCCATGCGCCAAGAGATAAGGGAAAGAAAGAGTCCTAAAGGGGGAAGGCACCTCCTAGGTGCCTTGGGGAGGATGGACTCCTCCCTGGCCGCACCCTTCCTTGGAGGAAGGGCCAAGGCTGCGCCCCCCCCCCTCTCCCTTGGCCCTATATATAGTGGGGGGAAGGGAGGGCAGCCGCACCTAAGCCCTGACGCCTCCCTCTCCCTCCCATGACACATCTCCCTCCTCCCACAGCGCTTGGCGAAGCCCTGTTGGAATCCCGCTACTTCCACCACCACGCCGTCGTGCTGCTGGATCTCCATCAACCTCTCCTCCCCCCCTTGCTGGATCAAGAAGGAGGATACGTCGCTGCTCCGTACGTGTGTTGAACGCGGAGGTGCCATCCGTTCGGCGCTAGGATCATCGGTGATTTGGATCACGACGAGTACGACTCCATCAACCCCGTTCTCTTGAACGCTTCCGCGCGCGATCTACAAAGGTATGTAGATGCACTCTCCTTCCCCTCATTGCTGGTTTCTCCATAGATAGATCTTGGTGACACGTAGGAAAATTTTGATTTTCTGCTACGTTCCCCAACAGTGGCATCATGAGCTAGGTCTATGCGTAGTTTCTATGTACGAGTAGAACACAAAGTAGTTGTGGGCGTTGATTTTGTTCAATATGCTTACCGTTACTAGTCCAATCTTGATTCGGCGGCATTGTGGGATGAAGCGGCCCGGACCGACCTTACACGTACTCTTACGTGAGACTGGTTCCACCGACTGACATGCACTAGTTGCATAAGGTGGCTAGCGGGTGTCTGTCTCTCCCACTTTAGTCGGATCGGATTCGATGAAAAGGGTCCTTATGAAGGGTAAATAGCAATTGGCATATCACGTTGTGGTTTTTGCGTAGGTAAGAAACGTTCTTGCTAGAAACCCATAGCAGCCACGTAAAACATGCAAACAATAATTAGAGGACGTCTAACTTGCTTTTGCAGGGTATGCTATGTGATGTGATATGGCCAAAAGGATGTGATGAATGATATATGTGATGTATGAGATTGATCATGTTCTTGTAATAGGAATCACGACTTGCATGTCGATGAGTATGACAACCGACGAGAGCCATAGGAGTTGTCTTAATTTATTTATGACCTGCGTGTCAACATAAACGTCATGTAATTACTTTACTTTATTGCTAACCGTTAGCTGTAGTAGTAGAAGTAATAGTTGACGAGACAACTTCATGAAGACACGATGATAGAGATCATGATGATGGAGATCATGGTGTCATGCCGGTGATGATGATGATCATGGAGCCCCGAAGATGGAGATCAAGAGGAGCAAAGTGATGATGGCCATATCATGTCACTATTTGATTGCATGTGATGTTTATCATGTTTATGCATCTTGTTTACTTAGAACGACGGTAGTAAATAAGATGATCCCTCATAATAATTTCAAGAAAGTGTTCCCCCTAACTGTGCACCGTTGCGACAGTTCGTTGTTTCGAAGCACCACGTGATGATCGGGTGTGATAGATTCTAACGTTCACATACAACGGGTGTAAGACAGATTTGCACATGCGAAACACTTAGGTTGACTTGACGAGCCTAGCATGTACAGACATGGCCTCGGAACACAAGAGACCGAAAGGTCGAGCATGAGTCGTATGGTAGATACGATCAACATGAAGATGTTCACCGATGATGACTAGTCCGTCTCACATGATGATCGGACACGGCCTAGTTGACTCGGATCATGTAATCACTTAGATGACTAGAGGGATGTCTATCTGAGTGGGAGTTCACAAGATGAACTTAATTATCCTGAGCATAGTCAAAAGGTCTTCGCAAATTATGTCGTAGCTCGCGCTTCAGTTCTACTGTTTAGACATGTTCCTAGAGAAAATTTAGTTGAAAGTTGATAGTAGTAATTATGCGGACTAGGTCCGTTAACTGAGGTTTGTCCTCATTGCTTCATAGAAGGCTTATGTCCTTAATGCACCGCTCAGTGTGCTGAACCTCGAACGTTGTCTATGGATGTTGCGAACATCTGACATACACATTTTGATAACTACGTGATAGTTCAGTTAAACGGCTTAGAGTTGAGGCACCGAAGACGTTTTGAAACGTCGCGAAACATATGAGATGTTTCGAAGGCTGAAATTGGGATTTCAGGCTCGTGCCCACGTCAAGAGGTATAAGACCTCCGACGATTTTCTTAGCCTGCAAACTAAGGGAGAAAAGCTCAATTGTTGAACTTGTGCTCAGATTGTCTGAGTACAACAATCGCTTGAATCGAGTGGGAGTTGAACGTCCAGATGAAATAGTGATGGTTCTCCGAAGTCATTACCACCAAGCTGCTTGAGCTTCGTGATGAATTATAATATATTAGGGACATATATGATGATCCTTGAGATATTCGCGATGTTTGACACCACAAAAGTAGAGATCAAGAAGGAGCATCAATTGTTGATGGTTGGTGAAACCACTAGTTTCAAGAAGGGCAAGGGCAAAAAGGGATGCTTCATGAAACGGCAAATCAGCTGCTGCTCTAGTGAAGAAACCCAAGGTTGAACCCAAACCCGAGACTAAGTGCTTCTGTAATAAAGGGAACAGCCACTGGAGCAGAATTACCCTAGATACTTGGTAGATAAGAAGGCTGGCAAGGTCGATAGAAGTATATTGGATGTATTATGTTAATGTGTACTTTACTAGTACTCCTAGTAGCACCAGGGTATTAGATACCGGTTTGGTTGCTAAGTGTTAGTAACTTGAAATAAAAGCTACGGAATAAACGGAGACTAGCTAAAGGTGAGATGACGATATGTGTTGGAAGTATTTCCAAGGTTGATCAAATATCGTACGCTCCCTCTACCATCGAGATTGGTGTTTGCGTTGAGTATAGACATGATTGGATTATGTCTATCGCAATACGGTTATTCATTTAAAGAGAATAATGGTTACTCTGTTTATTTGAATAATACCTTCAATGGTCTTACACCTGAAATGAATGGTTTATTGAATCTCGATCGTAGTGATACACATGTTCATGCCAAAAGATAGTAATGATAGTACCACCTACTTGTGGCACTGCCACGTAAGTCATATCGGTATAAAACGCATGAAGAAGCTCCATGTTGATGGATCTTTGGCCTCACTTGTTTTGAAAGGTTTGAGACATGCGAACCATGTCTATTGGTGTATATGCATGAAGAAACTCCATGCAAATGGACCGTTTGGACTCACTTGATTTTGAATCACTTGAGACATGCAAATCATACCACATGGGCAAGATGACTGAAAGCCTCGTTTTCAGTAAAATGGAACTAGAAAGCAACTTGTTGGAAGTAATACATTTTGATGTGTGCAATCCAATGAGTGCTGAGGCATGTAGTGGATATCATTATGTTCTTACTTCACAAATGATTTGAGTATATTTACTTGATGAATCACGAGTCTGAATTATTGAAAGGTTCAAGTAATTTCAGGGTGAAGTTGAAAGATCGTCGTGACAAGAGGATAAAATATCTATGATATGATCATAGAGATGAATATCTGAATTACGAGTTTGGCACAGAATTAAGACATTGTGGAAATTGTTTCACAACTAATACAGCCTGGAACACCATAGTGTGATGGTGTGTCCGAACATCATAACTGCACCCTATTGGATATGATGCATACCATGATGTCTCTTATCGAATTACCATGGTAGTTTATGGGTTAGGCATTAAAGACAATCACATTCACTTTAAATAGGGCACCACATAATTCTGATGAGATGACACCATATGAACTATGGTTTAGAGAAACCTAAGCTGTCATTTCTTAGAAGTTTGGGGCTGCGACGCTTATGTGAAAAAGTTTCAGGCTGATAAGCTCGAACCCAAAGCGGATAAATGCATCTTCATAGGACACCCAAAACAGTTGGGTATACCTCCTGTCTCAGATCCGAAAGCAATAAGGGATTGTTTCTAGAATTGGGTCCTTTCTCGAGGAAAAGTTTCTCTCGAAATAATTGAGTGGGAGGATGGTGGAGACTTGATGAGGTTATTGAACCGTCTCTTCAACTAGTGTGTGGCAGGGCACATGAGTTGTTCCTGTGGCACCTACACCAATTGAAGTGGAAGCTTATGATAGTGATCATGAAACTTCAAATCAAGTCACTACCAAACCTCGTGGGATGACAAGGATGCGTACTACTTCAGAGTGGTACGTAATCCTGTCTTGGAAGTCATGTTGCTAGACAACAATGAACCTACGAGCTATGGAGAAGCGATGGTGGGCCTGGATTCCAAAATGGCTCGAGGCCATATAATCCGAGAGAGGATCCATATATGAAAACAAAGTGTAGACTTTGGGAGAACTACTTGATGGTCGTAAGGCTGTTAGGTACATATGGTTTTTAAAAGGAAGACGGACAATGATGGTAGGTATCACCATTAAGAAAGCTCGACTTGTCGTTAAGATGTTTTCCGACAAGTTCAAGGAGTTGACTACGATGAGACTTTCTCACTCGTAGCGATGCTAAGAGTCTGTTGGAATTATATTAGCAATTACTGCATTATTTGTGAAATCTTGCAGATAGGATGCCAAAAAAAAACCATTGTTTCCTCGACGATTTTTGAGGAAAGGTTGTATGTGATACAACCGGAAGGTTTTGTTAATCCTGAAAGATGCTAATAAGTATGCAAAGCTCCAGCAATCCTTCTAAGGACTGGAGTAAGCATCTCGGAGTTGGAATGTATGCTTTGATAAAATGATCAAAGTTTTGGGTGTATACAAAGTTTATGAGAAACTTGTATTTTCAAAGAAGTGAGTGGGAGCACTATAGAATTTCTAATGAATATATGTTGACATATTGTTGATCAGAAATGACGTAGAATTTCTGGAAAGCATATAGGGTTATTTGGAAAAGTATTTTTCAATGGAAAGCCTGGATTAAGCTACTTGAACATTGAGCATCAAGATCTATAAGGATAGATCAAAAAATTCTTAATGGTACTTTCAAATGAGCACATACCTTGACATGATCTTGAAGGTGTTCAAGATGGACCAGTCAAAGAAGGAGTTCTTGCCTGAGTTGTAAGGTATGAAGTTAAGACTTAAAGCTCGACCACGGCGGAAGAAAGAGGAAGGACGAAGGTCGTCCCCTATGCTTTTGTCATAGGCTCTATACGGTATGCCATGCTGAGTACCGCACCTGATGTGTGCCTTGCCACATATCTGGCAAGAGGGTACAAAGGTAATCTAGGAGTAGATCACCAGATAGCGGTCTAAATTATCCTTAGAGGAATAAGGATATGTTTCTCGGTTATGGAGGTGATAAAGAGTTCGACGTAAAGAGTTACGTCGATGCAAGCTTAACACCTATCCGGATAGCTCTGAGTAGAGATACCGGATACGTATAATGGAGAAACAATTTAGAATAGCTCCAAGTAGAACAGTTATTTGAAATGGCTCCAAATATAGCGTAGTAGCTGCATCTACAAGATGACATAGAGATTTGCGAAGTACATACGAATCTGAAAGATTCAGACCCGTTGACTATAACATCTCTCACAAGCATAACATGTTCAAACCCAGAACTCATCGAGTGTTAATCACATGGTAATGTGAACTAGATTATTGACTCTAGTAAACTCTTTGGGTGTTAGTCACATGGGGATGTGACCTTGAGTGTTAATCACATATCGATGTGAACTGGATTATTGACTCTAGTGCAAGTGGGAGACTGTTGGAAATATGCCCTAGAGGCAATAATAAATTAGTTATTATTATATTTCCTTGTTCATGATAATCGTTTATTATCCATGCTTAGAATTGTATTGATAGGAAACTCAGATACATGTGTGGATACATAGACAACACCATGTCCCTAGTAAGCCTCTAGTTGACTAGCTCGTTGATCAATAGATGGTTACGGTTTCCTGGCCATGGACATTGGATGTCGTTGATAACGGGATCACATCATTAGGAGAATGATGTGATGGACAAGACCCAATCCTAAGCCTAGCACAAGATCATGTAGTTCGTATGCTAAAGCTTTTCTAATGTCAAGTATCATTTCCTTAGACCATGAGATTGTGCAACTCCCGGATACCGTAGGAGTGCTTTGGGTGTGCCAAACGTCACAACGTAACTGGGTGGTTATAAAGGTACACTACAGGTATCTCCGAAAGTGTCTGTTGGGTTGGCACGAATCGAGACTGGGATTTGTCACTCCGTGTAAACGGAGAGGTATCTCTGGGCCCACTCGGTAGGACATCATCATAATGTGCACAATGTGATCAAGGAGTTGATCACGGGATGATGTGTTACGAAACGAGTAAAGAGACTTGCCGGTAACGAGATTGAACAAGGTATCGGGATACCGACGATCGAATCTCGGGCAAGTATCGTACCGCTAGACAAAGGGAATTGTATACGGGATTGATTAAGTCCTTGACATCGTGGTTCATCCGATGAGATCATCGTGGAACATGTGGGAGCCAACATGGGTATCCAGATCCCGCTGTTGGTTATTGACCGAAGAGTCATCTCGGTCATGTCTGCATGTCTCCCGAACCCGTAGGGTCTACACACTTAAGGTTCGGTGACGCTAGGGTTATAGAGATATTAGTATGCGGTAACCCGAAAGTTGTTCGGAGTCCCGGATGAGATCCCGGACGTCACGAGGAGTTCCGGAATGGTCCGGAGGTAAAGAATTATATATGGGAAGTGCTATGTTTCGGTCGGGACAAGTTTCGGGGTCATCATCGGTATTGTACCGGGACCACCGGAAGGGTCCCGGGGGTCCAGGGGTCCACCTGCCCCGGGGGCCACATGGGCTGTAGGGGTGTGCGCCTTGGCCTATATGGGCCAAGGGCACCAGCCCCAAGAGGCCCATGCGCCAAGAGATAAGGGAAAGAAAGAGTCCTAAAGGGGGAAGGCACCTCCTAGGTGCCTTGGGGAGGATGGACTCCTCCCTGGCCGCACCCTTCCTTGGAGGAAGGGCCAAGGCTGCGCCCCCCCCCTCTCCCTTGGCCCTATATATAGTGGGGGGAAGGGAGGGCAGCCGCACCTAAGCCCTGGCGCCTCCCTCTCCCTCCCATGACACATCTCCCTCCTCCCGCAGCGCTTGGCGAAGCCCTGTTGGAATCCCGCTACTTCCACCACCACGCCGTCGTGCTGCTGGATCTCCATCAACCTCTCCTCCCCCCCCTTGCTGGATCAAGAAGGAGGAGACGTCGCTACTCCGTACGTGTGTTGAACGCGGAGGTGCCGTCCGTTCGGCGCTAGGATCATCGGTGATTTGGATCACGACGAGTACGACTCCATCAACCCCGTTCTCTTGAACGCTTCCGCGCGCGATCTACAAGGGTATGTAGATGCACTCTCCTTCCCCTCGTTGCTGGTTTCTCCATAGATAGATCTTGGTGACACGTAGGAAAATTTTGATTTTCTGCTACGTTCCCCAACATGGCTTCCATAGCAGCTTCACGAATAGAGTTGAAGAATGTTGCTCGTGGTACTCGAGAAATGAAAAAGTATTGCCCCATAGTCTTTGGGCAAACTCCCTTCACACGGTGGAGGTGTACCTCCACGTACCAAAGTTTGACTACATTCTCCATGAAAGGATAACCCTTGTAGACTACATCTCCTTCAAGATGAATATGCTTCATCATGTCCTTCAGGATCTTTGGGTAATCTTGATCACTGGTTAGGGTCATGATCGTTTCCGGACCCTTCAGAAAAGACTTGTAAAGGGTTGTCATCTACAGGTATAAAATAGAAGGGTACTCAGGATATTGTATATATTTCCTTGGGTGAAATGTGGTTGTTTTCTCGGGAAAGGTTTGGGGTCATGGGTTCAAGACTTAAGTCTACGCGAGATAGCAAGAGAGGCACTCACAATCAACAACAACTCATAACATCTCACATGAGATTCCAACCATATCAACTTTTATTGCTTCATGAGCTATTACAAATTCCATTTCTTAACTCAACTCAGCATCCCCAACGAAAATAAAAATGTGTTCCACATTTATTACATGCTTTATTCCAATATCAAGATCTCAACTACTCAACTCAAGATTTCCTTGGGTCTGAACATTCTCTGGCAAAATGTCCTACTCCTTTGCAGTGTAAACAAATGACGTCAGACATATCCAGGGGCTTCTTGGTGGTTATCTTGGCTCCTTGGGTTCTTGGCTTCCTTTTTGGGCATTTGCTTGCATAATGACCTGTATGCTTGCACTTGAAACATGTGATATGACTCCAGTCCTTCTTTGCAAAGACTGGGTTGTTTAGGGGATACATGCTCTTTCTCTTCCCAGACTTCTTGGTTCTGGTCAATTCTTTTATCTCTTGTGGATCAAACTCCACTTCTTCCATCGGGAAGTCTCCCAGATACTCTTGGCAATACAGTGAAAAATGTCCTTCTTCTCCACATGAATAGCAGGCATTGAAGTAAAATCTATTTAAGCCTTCTCCATTAGGGCCGTCAACATCTTCCTTCATCACAGGTTCTTTTAAACTTTCCACGAGGGCTTCTTTCATTGCTCCATTCTAATGCTTGCTAATTTATTGTACCTTGGGGTAAATATGACAGTGGGCAGGGTAGTGCGTAGTTCCTTCACACAAGAAACAAGTAACCTACCTAGTTGGGCATTCTTCCGCTCGGTGATTTCCTTCACAATGAGGGCATCCATCCTTGTGTTCTTCATGGGTATGTCCTATCTCACCGCAAATCTTGCATGCATAAGGTTTCCTCATTTTATTGACATAGGGCTTCTGAATAAGACGAGACCTTAGTAGAGTCATCTTGAATTCCTCCCAAGTTTTTGCTCCATCACATCCTTGTATGGCTTGATACATCATCCACCATATTGCAACACTTTTTATAAAGTACTAAAGAGCGTATTGAACCTCATACTTCCTTGCAACCAAGTTGTTTCCGAAGTGGTTCTCCATGTTCCGAATCCATGGCTCTGCCTCCGGCCGAGTCGTCGGTCAGAAGAATACAAGTCCATCTTCATTCATCATCTATTGGGTCGAAGGGTTTTAGGATGAGATATAAGAGAAGGATGGAGGGATAAACACACAATACAAACAAAAGTTTTGAAGAAATGGGTTTTATTTTGTGGCTATCAGAAAACACACATAGAATATGACAGCTCACAAATCATCGCATCTAACATGAGTATACAACAAGGGTTCGGTCTTCTGAAGGTCATATAAATCATGGAATTCGCCAGTGTCTTCAAATTCTTCAATTCTTCAGAGGCTTCGACTGTTGTAGCTTCAATTCTTCTAGTGTATGGTGAAGTCTGATATCTTGTCCTTCTCGGAGTAGTTTCATCAGTTGATCCTCCATGTGGTCAAAGGGAAAAGGGGTATTGTCTAACTATTTGAGGTAAAAGGAAATATTTAATAAAGCTCAGAAAAGAAGAGAGGTAAAGGATCTTTTTGAAAATAAAGTTTTAGAGAAATCCTTTCCTGAGGGCTTTCCAATTTTCTAGGGTCACGTCCTATAGTCAACATGTGCTCTAATACCATCTCTGTAGCAACCCGACCTCAAACGGTCAAGCCTCTGTGTATCTGTGCCATCCCTGGATCGGTATACTGGCACACACAGTACATCAATGTATATATCAAAGTGCAATCACATGTATAAATAACGTAAAACTGATATTTACCTCATAAGTCTTAGCGGAAACAATCGAACTGGTGTGGAGTCCCATCAACGCCAATGACAAGTTGAGTGTAGACAGTAACCCTACAATGTTACTCTTACCCGTCGTAGAAGTTCCTGCAACATAAGACGCTGCAGCCCTAAAGGTCAGTACTTTGAATGTACTGGCAAGTCACATCATAAGAATGATGAACCTATTTGTACATGCAATTTGGCTGGTGGAAAGCTCTAAGTTTAGTTTTTGCATAAAGCTAGTTTTTGCATAGAATAAAAGATTTTATTCTACCACTACAAAATAGCATAGGGTGAGTTGGCAAACCCAACTCGACCCATTCCCAAAGTTTCATTTAAAACCCAACTGTTTAAATTAAGGGTGATGAGATCTCCCAGCATTTCCACTATTAGATGCTCAAGTTGTCTTTAACCGGGGACACGGCTAATCGATTAGGTTTTAACACTCTACAAAGGTTTGTGCACTTTTCCCTACAAGACTCGATCGCTTCCCTTGAAATTCTCGCACTGTGTGGTGTTTGAGAACAGGATGACCGAGACATAGTCTTCCAAAAGTATTTTCCTTAACCCACGGATAGGCCGGTACACCTACTCATTCTACATCTGCTAGCCCATCCCGGAAGAGGTCACACTAACTACTCAACTAAGCCAGAGCCCAAAGTTTCATTTAAAACCCAACTATTTAAATTAAGGGTGATGAGATCTCTTAGCATTTCCACTACTAGATGCTCCAGTTGTCCGTAACCGGGGACACGGCTAATCAATTAGGTTTTAACACTCTGCAGAGGTTTGTGTACTATTCCCCCACAAGACTTGATCGCCTCCCTTGAAATTCTCGCACTGCCTGGTGTTTGAGAACAGGATGACCAAGACATATTCTTTCGAAAGTATTTCCCCTTAACCCACGGATAGGCCGGTACACCTACTCATTCTACATCTGCTAGCCCATCTCGGAAGAGGTCACACAAACTACTCAACTAAGCCAGAGCCCATATCGGCTTATGGCTGCACACGTAAGCTTCTAGACACGGACGGACCACTAGTGGTGCACCACCATGGATTTCCCATGCATGCCCCACTGTACTTTGCCACCATTCAACCCAATTACTGCCCAGGTAGTTCATTTAAGTCTTGGGCCTGATTACCACTTTATCACTCAAGTCTCGCCATGAACACTTCCCAATCCACGTCTACATTTGCGAGGCAGAAATAAACTTACACGGTGGTGACAAGGTTGTATGGTTCAAACCTACCTCAAATGAACTACTAGGTAAAAGCGTAGCCATTCAGCATAAAGTTCCTACCATGCAATCCTACCACAAAGGACTAAGTGCATAGGTAAAACATAGGTAATTGAAAGAATGGTCAAATGTGAACTTGCCTGGTAATAGTTGATGAAGATTATATCGCTCTCAGAAATTTACTTAATAGAACTATTTGTCACTCTCTGATGAGAATCTATAAAGTCAAACATTGCACTCACATAAGCAATCATTTTAGAGAACCAAGAAGAACATGCAAAGCAAAAACTCTCGAAAAAACCAAATGAACATACAACACACTCAACTATCACAAAATATTCTAAGTGCAACACAACATAGGCATGGGGTTCAGAATTTGTGATGTGAAGCATGGTGCATACAAGTCATACGAGTAGAACTACTATGGACAGATCCAAAGTGTGTGAAACGTGCCATGAGATTGGTCCAGGTGATAGGGTTTGGCTACGGTGACAAAGTGCAAAAAGAATCAACTTAATTGGAGCTACGGTTTAGGAGATATGGCCAATTGAAGTTTGAATTCGAATATGAATAAAGTTCAAATTTGAACCTGACAAAAGTTTACAAATATGATAGTACTGGATAGATCTAATCATGACGAAGAATTTGCCGCTGTTTTCATCGATCTATGGTTAAAAAGTTATGGCTACTCAAAGTTTAGGGGCTAATCTGAAGAAGAAAAACTACTACAGATAAGTCCCTGACACTTGGCGGCTCCTGGCTAGCTGAGCAGCGTCTGCTGTGGGGCTTATACGCGAACGGCCGTAACTTAGGCAAAACAGCGACGACGGCTAAAAAAAATAAACCAAAGATTGGTTTACTAAAACCGAACGGTTTATTAAAAACCATAGTTAACCTGCCAGTTCCAAAAAAACTAAACTAAAAGCACGGGAGAAGGGGGGCGGCTTACAGCGGGCGACGACAAATAGGGGACGACGACGTGGGCGTCGGGCGACAAACGGGGCGGCGACTGCGGTGGCCTCCGGCAGCGGTGAGGGAGTCGGGGAAGATAAGCGCGATGAGGGGTTCACGGTGGTGGTGGCGGGGGTCCTCGAGGGCGTCGGGGTCATGCTGCACAGGGATAACGGCTCCGTCCTCCGGCGAGGGCGCGGGTCGTCGGGGCGTTGTCTCCGGTGGTCCCTAGGGACAAAGAAATTGTCAACCGGATGCGCATAGAGTCAGGCAATATTTTGGTGAAGAAGAACAGGGTCGGGGTGGTTTACTGGCGGTGTTTTACTCCGGCAAGGAAGCTCCCGCTCCTGCAAGATCCAAGGCGGCGGGGCATCGGCTACGGGTGTTGTGAGGCGAAACAGAGTGGCAGAATGGAGAGAGGTGGCTCTGGGGCTTTTATAGGCGCGGAGAGGAGGCGCGGGGGCTGTGGGATAAGCATTATCCACGAGGACGAGGTGCGGCGGTTGCGGTGGCGGGCTCACGAGCTCTATCCCGAGCGGAACGAGTGGGTGGTTGGGGACGATGGGGCTGGGCCCCACCTACAGCGGGTGTTGCGTGCGAGCGAGAGAAGAGGTGTGACGCCCCCGATTTGACCATACACTAATCATACACGCAAATGTGTACGATCAAGATCAAGGACTCACGGGAAGATATCACAACACAACTCTAGACACAAATTAAAATAATACAAGCTTTATATTACAAGCCAGGGGCCTCAAGGGCTCGAATACATAAGCTCAAATACACAAGAGTCGGCGGAAGCAACAATATCTGAGTACAGTCATGAGTTAGACAAGTTTGCCTTAAGAAGGCTAGCACAAAAGCAACAACGATCGAAAAGGCAAGGCCTCCTACCTGGGAGCCTCCTAACTACTCCTAGTCGTCTGCGGTCTTCACGTAGTGGTAGGCATCCTCTGGGTAGTAGTAGTCATCAGTGGTGTCGTGGCTCCTGGGATCCGTCATTTGGTCGCAACAATCGGGTATGAGGGAAAAAGAAGTAGCAAAGCAACCGTGAGTACTCATCCAAAGTACTCGCAAGACTTACATCAGATCTAAACT
Source organism: Triticum urartu (assembly GCF_003073215.2). NCBI lineage: Eukaryota > Viridiplantae > Streptophyta > Magnoliopsida > Poales > Poaceae > Triticum > Triticum urartu. The sequence goes on from NC_053025.1 coordinate 242,191,589, forward strand.
AAGTATGCATCTGTATCAAAGGAAAGGGTTGTATCTGTGGACTAAACTACAGAATGCCAGAAGGGAAGGGGAAAGCCTAGCCTATGAAAGACTAGCATCTTCAAGCATCTAGAAGAGTACAGATCAACATAATGTAAAGTAGTAGTGTTATCAACCTCGGCCAGAGATCCTTTCTTGACTCCCAGCGAGAAAGCAATCCCAGAGCCATACTATCCAGTTATCATCTCATCTCCATGTCTCATCTCAAGTATCCAGTTCTAGTTGTATCAATCGGGATACAACTCCAAGTGTCTGTTACCATAGGACAGGCAATCGATAGATGTTTTCTTCCCTGTAGGGGTGCACCAACTTACCCACCATGCTCGATTAACTCCGGCCGGACACACTTTCCTGGGTCATGCCCGGCCTCGGCCAAACAATACGCCGCAACCTGACCTAGGCTTAATAGAGAGGCCAGCATGCCAGACTAAACCTATGCCCCCAAGGGTCATGGGCCATCGCCCAGGGAACTCCTGCACGTTGTGTGGGCGGCCGGTGAGCAGACCTAGCTACCTCCTTCAACAAGGCAGGTGCTTACGCAGTCCAACCCGGCGCGCGCCGCTCAGTCACTGACGTTTATTAAGCTTCGGCTGATGCATACGACACAGAATGCCCATACTATGCCCACGTGATGGTTAGTGCTATCAGGCCAGAGGCTCCTCGGATCAAATATCCAAATCGTAATGGATTAGGAGCACGCGGTAACGAGCAGAGACTCACGATCGATGTGACCCCGTCGCCCCATCTCGAGTACTTGCGGCAAGGGCTAAGAATGTCCGGCCACGCCTCGTAAGTATCTCGCGGGCACCTTCCAGGTCAACCCGACTCCACATCACTCGCTATTAAGCTCGCGCGGGTACCCCTCAGGGCCGATCCGTCTTTAGTAACATGGCTCAGTGCAAAATCACAGTAACCATAGTAATTGTGTGTCTAACACCAAGGGGAAAACCCGAGGAATCACCCCCGATGAATCCCACTCGATGTTATCATCAAGGTGAACGTAAGAGGATCCACCCTCAAAGTTCACATTTGATGGGTTGCACGACAGAGCCGTAATGGAAGTGGTTAAGGAGGAAATCACCCTCGATGACCTCGACCGTATAGCTACACTACAAAGATCTCATCAGGAGTGATGTAAGAGGTTCCACACTCGGCACTCGATGGTAACTCTGCAGAGTCGTACAACTAGGGGGAGGGGTGATGTGCGGTGTCGGGGCCTGGACGTCAATCACGTTGATCGAGTCATCGAACATAAAGCGAGGCAACTGGGACAAGATGGGGGGGTCACTGATGGATCTCTAACCAACCTATACTAAGCAGTTTAGGATAAGCTGGTAAGGTACGAAAGCAGGTAACAACAACAGGCTATGCATCAGAGTAGGATCATACATAAAGCAATAGCAGTTTTAATGCAAGCATGAGAGGGAAAAAAATGGGCGATATCGGAATGCTCAAGGGGAGTTTGCTTGCCTGGTTGCTCTAGCAAGGAGGGGGTCATCGGTGACGTAGTCGATCACAGGGGCAACATCGGTCTCGGGGTCTACCGGAGGGGAGAGGGGGAAGAAACAGTAATTATAAAGCAAACATAGCATCACAAAGCATGACAAGACGATAAGCAGAACTAGGGTCGACCTAACGTAGGGCTACACGATATAGGTGAAGGGGGAATTCGACCGGGAATGTTTTCCCGGTTCCGGTCCTGTGTTAGACAAATGACCGGAGGGGGAAAGTTCCATGTTCAGCATGCTAGGGGCATATGATAGATGAATGGACCGCGTTTTCAGATTCGTCTCGTCGTTCTGAGCAACTTTCATGTATAAAACTTTTTCATCTGACTTACAGATTATTTTCTACGATTTTTCAAAGTTTTATCAATATTCTAGATTTTCTAAATTACTTTAAATTCGGGTTGACCAAGTCAATTTGACTAGTCAAAAGCAGAGGTGTGACCCACATGTCATAGGCTTAGATATTATTAATCTTATTAATGTTTTTACCTAACAATAGGGTCCACATGTCATATACAATACACCTAATTTAACCACTTATTAGCCTAACTACTACTACTACAATTAGCTACTAACCTAAACATGGCCGGTCTCATCCAAAGACCCAGCCGGCCATACATACATACGTACAGGGCCTGGCGGCCATGGACAAGAGCGGCAGCAGCAACAAATACGCAGCGGCAGCGGCGACATGCATCAGCAGCGGCGGGAAAGAGCAGCAGGCCACGGCAAGTGGGAGCGTGTGCGGGCGCCGGCGGCAGCGGCAGGAGGCAGCAGCTAGCAGCAGCCGTCCGGAGGCGAACAACGGCGGCCAGAGGCGGGCGACTGTAGGCGAGCGCAGGGGCGGGACAGAAGCAGGCCGAGCAAACGGCATCAGGCAGAGCGGAGCAAAAAGCAACAGCAGTACTAGGCAGCTCAACGCAGTAGCAGCGCCAGCAACAGGCACGCGGGCGTGGGCGCGCGCGCACAGCAGCGGCAGCCGCACGTACGCGCACGCAGGGGTTCGGGCATGACGGTGATGGCGGCCTACAGAGTCCAAATCGAAGGGGGGAAGGGGGAATCAGTGGAGGTCCTCACTGTGAGCGCGGCGGCGTGGTCGAGGAGGCCGGGGATGGAGCGAAGGCGACAAATCCATCGATGGTGTCGCGGTGGCCGGAGGTAGAAGACGATGTCGATCCCTGCGATCCAGGGGCTCCCGGCTGCAATTGGTGGATGTAGTCGAAGGAGTGGACGTCGACGAAGCTCGCGGACGAGGTGGCTGGGCGCGGGGAGCTCGATAGGCACGTGGACGTCGGAGACCATGGCGGCGAGGGCTCGGGCGTGTGCGAGGGCAAGAGTTACGGCGCGAGGGGGAGGGAGGAGAGGTTAGGGTTCAGCCGAGGGGGGTCGAGAGGTACTTGTAGGTCGCCGGGGAGGTGGTGGATGGCCGGCACGTGGTCGATCCGCGGCGTGGACGGGCGCACGACGGCCACCCAGCCCCCTGTGAACAGAGGAAGGAGAAATAGGGGGAGTTGGGCTGGGCTGTGTACTGTAGCAATGGGCTACAGTGCACAGTGTAGCTTTGTCTCCCCTTTTTTTATAATTTATTTTCTGTTTTAAACATTCATTGTTGTTTTCTATATCTAGCTACAGCTTGGTATTTATTTGAGCGAGCAAACGATTTTTGTTGTAGACGAAACCTGGCACATAAATCATGCACAATATGTTGGTGTTGCACAAAAAGTTTTAGAGCCAAAGGAATTGTTCAAACAATTTTTTGGAAAACGAATAAGACAATTAATATGTCATTGGGCCACTTTATATTTTCCTAGGGATTAAAGGGAGAGCCAAATGATGTTGGAAGCCGCATGATAATTAGCTAGTGAATATTTGCCACCCAACCAACATTTTTGTTTTGACATTTGAAAACTTTATTTGTTTGACTTTAATTTAAAATTTGAACTGGGTTTCGAACTGACGCGAGTTTATAAATAGTAACCATGATGACGTGGCATCATTACGAGGGAATTACTGTAGCTTAATTATCCGGGCGTCACAAGAGGTGGGCGAGCGAAGGCGGGCAGGCGAGCGTTGGCTCTCGGGCACGGGGCTGGCTCCTGGGCCGAAGCGCGGCTGGGCCGGCTCGTGCGCTCCTGGGCCGAACAGTGTTCGGTCCAAGCAGTGCTTTGTTTTTTTCAAATAGAAATAAAGCAAAAAATGCAACATAGGAAAAAAATTACATAGGCATATTATATACCCAAATGTTCAGAACAATACCCCGAATAAGATGAACTATTTTTCAAGTTCAACTAAATTCCACAAAAATTCATAAAAGTCAAACTATGCTACTGTTGCATTTAAAATAAAAAAATCATTTTAAAATACCAAAATGATTTCAAAATTATTTTCTCCTAATTATTTATTGAAGGGAATCATTTTACCCTATTTCTATTTATTTATTTTTAGGAGAAAAATAATTTGAATAGAAACCCAAATAACTCCCAATTGGATTTGAATATGGAATTTCAAACAACTTCAAATGGAAAATGAGTTTCAAATAACTTCAAAGTGACTTCCAAATTATTTCTTCGAACTCCCAACTTTGTTTCTTAAAATTTGAAGAAGTCATTATATGAATTCATTGAGTTGCTTTAAGTTTCTAAATTTGAAATGTTTCAAATGGAATTCAAATCATTTTCAAACCCCTTTTTATTTCTTTAAATAGAAGAAGTCATATTATCTTCACTCTAGGGTTTTGTGATGAGATGAATCTGAATTCATGGAGATCAAAAAATGCAAGATGAAAGTTTTGGGAAAGTCCTTTTATTCCCTCTCATTCAACATTCGAAAAAGTTTCAATTTCCACTCAATTTCACACAATCAATCACACAACAAACAAACAAAAAATCATATTTATTTATTTAATATAACATTCCAAAATTTAGAATTTTGGGATGTTACATCACCTCATGATCACGGACCTTATTCGTGATCTCAAGATGGGTGGCAAGTGCATGAAGGACATCGTCTTCACCCTCAACGAGCAAATCAACTTCCTCCAAAGCCAGATATACGATCTCCAAAACCAAGTGTTTGAATATGAGGCGAGGTTTAAAGGTATGAGTTTGGCTGCCGGTTGCAGGACCCGTGAGACTCACTCCTGCTCTTATGATGGTGGACCTCTGCCATAGAAACCCGAAGACAAGATGTCTACTTCATCACCACCACCTTCTTCATCACCAAAAGAAAACTGATTATCGGGTATGGGCACTCCCTTTGGTTTCCGCCAAGCTTGGGGGAGGTGCCCCGGTATCGTATCACCCCCACTATCTTTTGCCTTTACTTATCTTAGTTCGATCCATAGTTATCTTTTGCCTTAGATGAATAAAAGTTTAGTTTGATCCTTTCTTTTTGAGAGTTTGCTTAGTGATCAATCCTTGTAATCGTGTGCGAGATATATAATAAAGTTTTAGTTTGAGTTTTTCCTTTCTTTACTTTCATGTTCCAATAAAAAGAAGGGAAATAAATGAATAAGATCATATGCTAATCTTATGGTAGGTGATGACACCATACAAGGAAAAGTATAAGTAAAAAATTTTGTTAGAGATTGACAAACATAGCATTGGTTAATGATGCAATTCATGAAAGAATTAATAAGGGAAGGGAAGATACACATATAAATACACTATCCTGGAAATCTTTTGTGATTGTGAGACCCCATCAAAGTATTATATGCCAAAATTGTTGATGTTGGACAAGGAAGACAATGTAATGAATTATGTTTGTTCATATTCACATAGAAGTTATATGGTCATAGATCCTTCAACATGTGGTGCTTGCCCCCATCTTTGCTAGCCAAAAATTCTGCACTAAGTAGAGATACTACTTGTGCATCCAAAAACCCTTAAACCGAAATCTTATTTTCAAGTGTGCACCATACCTACCTAAGGATTGAGTCAGATCCTTCAAGTAAGTTGTCATCGGTGCAACAAGGCAATAAAAATTTCTCCTAAAAGTGTGAGATCATTTAGTGTAAGAGAAAATTGAGCGTTGTACGAACTTGTGATGGTGAAGAATAAAAGTGAGAGACTGCATAATAAAGGTTGCCATCACAAGGGTCAATACAACGTGACGTTCTTTTGCACTAAGGGGTTGAGCATACAAACAAATAAGCGCATGGCAACTTCTGCTTCCCTCTGCGAAGGGCCTATCTTTTACTTCTATGCAAGAGTCAAAGTTTTTCTCTCTATTCCTTTTACTTTTCTCCTTTGGCAAGCATCATGTGATGAGGAAAGATCTAGGCACATATGTCTAGTTGAATATGGGTGGCATAAGTTATTATTGTTGACATCACCCTTGAGGTGAATACGTTGGGAGGCGAAACTATAAGCCCCTATCTTTCTATGTGTCGGTTGAAACATTTTGCTCATGTGTATGTGGTGAGTGTTAGCAATCATAGAAGACTATATGATGGTTGAGTATGTGGACTTGCCTAAAGGATCTGATACATCACCCTTCCTGAAAAGATGATGAATTGTAGTTGCAAAGTTGACTGAGAACATAGTTTGTTGGTTTCTAATAGAGTTTACACTTTATACTTCGATAGTGTGATGAATTGTTACTTATTCATGAGAAGTCTATGATAAAAGTTCTATGATAAAAGTTTTATGTCAAAGTTTGTTGTTGCTATAATAATTCACATGATGCGTCTATATATGTCTGTATTTTCTTTTTATTGACACCTCTCTCTTTAAGCATGTGGACATGTTTTTCGATTTCGGTTTTCTCTTGAGGACAATGAGGATAATCGTCAAGTTACGGACCCAATCCATGTAATTGCTACCATCATCTTTCAACTTAGCTTTCTCTAGGAACGCATTAAAATTCAAGGGAACGGTAGCACATGCCATTGATCTACAACAACATAGATGTGCAAAAACTATCAGGACTAAGTTCATGATAAATTTAAGTTCAATTAATCATATTACTTAAGAACTCCCACTTAGATAGACATCCCTCTAGTCATCTAAATGATCACGTGATCCATATCAACTAAACCATGTCCGATCATCACGTGAGATGGAGTAGTTTTCAATGGTGAACATCTCTATGTTGATCATATCTACTATATGATTCACATTCGACCTTTCGGTCTCAGTGTTCCGAGGCCATATCTGCATATGCTAGGCTCGTCAAGTTTAACTCGAGTATTCTGCATGAGCAAAACTGCCTTACACCCGTTGTATGTGAACGTAGAGCTTATCACACCCGATCATCACGTGGTGTCTCGGCACGATGAACTGTAGCAAAGGTGCACACTCAAGAAGAACACTTATACCTTGAAATTTAGTGAGGGATCATCTTATAATGCTACCGCCGTACTAAGAAAAATAAGATGCATAAAAGATAAACATCACATGCAATCAAAAAATGTGACATGATATGGCCATCATCATCTTGTGCCTATGATCTCCATCTCCAAAGCACCGTCATGATCTCCATCATCACCAGCTTGACACCTTGATCTCCATCGTAGTCTCGTTGTCGTCTCGTCAACTATTGCTTCTACAACTATCGCTACCGCATAGTGATAAAGAAAAGAAATTACATGGCGATTGCATTTCATACAATAAAGCGACAACCATATGGCTCCTGCTAGTTGCTGATAACTTTTACAAAACATGATCATATCATACAACAACTGATATCTTATCACGTCTTGACCATATCACATCACTACATGCCCTGTAAAAACAAGTTAGACGTCCTCTACTTTCTTGTTGCAAGTTTTACGTGGCTTCTACGGGCTTCTAGCAAGAACCGTTCTTACTTACGCATCAAAACCACAACGATTTTTCATCAAGTGTGTTGTTTTAACCTTCAACAAGGACCGATCGTAGTAAAATTCGAGTCAACTAAAGTTGGATAAACAGACACCCGCCAGCCACCTTTATGCAAAACAAGTTGCATGTCTATCGGTGGAACCGGTCTCATGAACGTGGTCATGTAAGGTTGGTCTAGGCCGCTTCATCCAGCAATGCTGCCGAATCAAAATAAGACATTGGTGGTAAGCATTATGACTATTATCGCCCACAACTCTTTGTGTTCTACTCATGCATATCATCTACGCATAGACCTGGCTCGGATGCCACTGTTAGGGAATGTAGCATGCAATTTCAAAAAAAATTCCTACAATCACGCAAGATCTATCTAGGAGATGCATAGCAACGAGAGGGGAAGAGTGTGTCCAGGTACCCTCGTATACCGAAAGCGGAAGCGTTAGGTTAACACGGTTTATGTAGTCGAACATCTTCACGATCCAACCGATCTAGCACCTCCAAGTTCAGCACACGTTCAGCTCGATGACGTCCCTTGAACTTTTGATCTAGTAGAGGGTCGAGGGAGAGTTCTGTCAGCATGATGGCATGGTGACAGTGATGGTGATGTGATCCGAGCAGGGCTTCGCCTAGGCACTACGACGATATGACCGGAGGAGTAAACTGTGGACGGGGCACCTCACACGGCTAAGAGAACAATTTATGTGCTATGAGGTGGCCCCCTGCCCCCGTATATAAAGGAGGGGGGAGGAGGCCGGCCACCAAGGGGCGTGCCATGGGGGGATTCCTACTAGGACTCCACTCCTAGTAGGATTCGGCCCCCTTTTTTCCTTTCTCATCGGAGGGGAAAAGGAAGGGGAAGGGGAGGGAGAGGGAGAGGGAAAGGGGTCGCGCCCCCTCCTCCTTGTCCTCTTCGGACTCCCTTGGAGCGGGGCGTGCGCCACCCCTTGCGGGCTCCCCTCTATCCCCCTAAGGCCCATGTAGGCCTAATACTTCCTCGGGGGATTCCGGTAACCCCTCGGTACTCCGAAATATACCCGAACCTTCCCGAAACCATTCCGGTGTCCGAATATCATCGTCCAATATATCAATCTTTACCTCTCGGCCATTTAAAGACTTCTTGTCATGTCCGTAATCTCATCTGGAACTCTGAACAAACTTTGGTCACCAAAAACACATAACTCATAATACAAATTGTCATCGAACGTTAAGCGTGCGGACCTTATGGGTTCGAGAACTATGTATACATGACCGAGACACATCTCCGGTCAATATCCAATAGTGGAACCTGGATGCTCATATTGGTTCCTACATATTCTACAAAGATCTTTATCGGTCAAACCGCAATAACAACATACGTTATTCCCTTTGTCATCGGTATGTTACTTGCCTGAGATTCGATCGTCGGTATCCTAATACCTAGTTCAATCTTGTTACCGGCAAGTCTCTTTACTCGTTCTGTAATGCATTGATATCGCTTGAAGCTACGTCGGTTTTTCCCCAAAGAGGAAGGGATGATGCAGCACAACGGCGGTAGGTATTTCCCTCAGATATGAAACCAAGGTTATCGAACTAGTAGGAGAACCAAGCAACACAACGTAAACAGCCCCTGCACACAAATAACAACCACTCCAAACCCGATGTGTTAAAGGGGTTGTCAACCCTTTCGGGTATCGGCGCCAGAAATGGTGCGTGGACAGGAGATAAATTTGTGATAGATTGAAATAATAGATCGCAAATAAAATAAAGTGCAGCAAAGTATTTGTGGTTTTTTGGTTTAATATATCTTAAAATAAAAGCAAATAAAAATATATCGCAAGGGCAAATAAATGAGAAAGAAGACCCAGGGGCCGTAGGTTTCACTAGTGGCTATTCTCTAGCAAAGCGGTGGGTGAATAAATTACTATTGGGAAATTGATAGAACCTCAAATAATTATGACGATATCCAGGCAATGATCATTACATAGGCATCACGTCCAAGATTAGTAGACCGACTCCTGCCTGCATCTACTACTATTACTCCACACATCGACCGCTATCCAGCATGCATCTAGTGTTTTAAGTTCATGAAAAAACAGAGTAATGCAATAAGAACAATGACATGATGTAGACGAGATCCGTTTATCTATGGCAGTATATATAGATCCCATATTTTTACCCTTAGTAGCAATGATACATACGGGTCGGTTCCCTTTGTGTCACTGGGATCAAGCACCGTAAGATCGAACCCACTACCGGGCACCTCTTCCCATTGCAAGATAAATAGATCAAGTTGGCCAAACAAAACCCAAATATCGGAGAAGAAATATGAGGCTATAAGAGATCATGCATAAAAGATATCAAAGAAACTCAAATACTTTCATGGATATAAAAAGATAGATCTGATCATAAACTCAAAGTTCATCGATCCCAACAAACACACCGCAAAAGAGTTACATCATATGGATCTCAAAGAGACCATTGTATTGAGAATCAAGAGAGAGAGATGAAGCCATCTAGCTACTAACTACGGACCCGAAGGTCTACAAAGAACTACTCACGCATCATCAGAGAGGCACCAATGGAAGTGGTGAACCCCTCCATGATGGTGTCTAGATTGGATCTGGTGGTTCTGGACTCTGCGGCGGCTGGATGAATATTTCGCCGACTCCCCTAGGGTTTCTGAAATATTGGGGTATTTATAGAGCAAAGAGGCGGTCCGGGGGCACCCAAGGTGGGCACAACCCACCCGGGCGCGCCTGGGCCTCCTGGCGTGCCCTAGTGGGTTGTCCCCTCCTCGGGACGCCCCCTATGTGCAACCAAGGCCCAACATCTTCCTTCTGGTCCATAAGAAATCTTCGTAAAGTTTCGTGGCATTTGGACTCCATTTGATATTGATTTTCTGCGATGTAAAAAACATGGAAAAAACAGCAACTGGCACCTGGCACTATGTCAATAGGTTAGTACCAAAAATGATATAAAATGACTATATAATGATTAGAAAACATCCAAGATTGATAATAAAACATCATGGAACAACCAAAAATTATAGATACATTGTAGACGTATCAGCATCCCCAAGCTTAACTCCTACTCGTCCTCGAGTAGGTACGTGATAAAAATAGAATTTTTGATGTGGAGTGATGTTCGTCATGTCATATCATATTCTTTTCTTTATAGCATGGACATTTGGAATTTTATGTGATTCAAAGCAATAGTCTAGTTTTGACATAATAATTTAGATACTGAAGCATATCAACAAGCAACCATGTCTTTCAAAATATCAACGCTAAAATAAGTTATCCCTAGCCCATCATGCTCAAACATTGATCCATTCATGAAACATACTCAAATATTAACTACACCCAATACTTAAGCACGATCATATTGCCTTCTAGTTGGTGCTTTTTATGAGAGAAGATGGAGACTCAATTTCAAAATAAAAATTGCATAAAGTAAAAGAAAGGCCCTTCGCAGAGGGAAGTAGGGATTTGTAGAGGTGCCAGAGCTCAAAGCGAAAAATTTGAGATAAAAACATTTTGAGAGGTGTATCCATCCCACCAACGAAAACGACTTAGAGTTCCCAATACTTTCCAATAGATATATCATAGGCGGTTCCGAAATAGAAAATAAAGTTTATTCCTTTTTTCACCATAACTTTCACTTTCCATGGCTAACCGTATCCACGGGTGCCCTCCATACCAACGCTTTCCAAGGAATTTATTATTTCACAACATAATGTAAATACATTTGTTTTTGCATTTCGGGACTGGGCATCCCTTATACTTTTACCTTAGTCTCGTGCAATGACAAGTGAATAAACACTCATCTTGAGAATAACACATCTAGCATGGAAAATATTAGCCACCCCTCACCGCTCCGCGAGTGAAACAAACACACAAAAGAGAAGTTTATTTTGAAAATTAGAGATGGCACATGCAAATTTGCTTAGAACGGAAAAAGAATACCGCATATAGGTAGATATAGTGGACTCATGTGGCAAAACTGGTTTAAAGGATTTTGGATGCACAAGTAGTGATCATACTTAGTGCAAAATGAAGGCTAGCAAAAGATTGGGAAGCGACCAACCAAGAAACAAATAATCTCATAAGCAAGCATTAAGCATAATTAACACCGAATAATGTACCATAAGTAGGATATAATTTCATTGCATGATTATTGACTTTCCTGCATGCATAGGGAATCACAAACCTTAACACCAATACTCTTACTAAAGCATAATTACTCATCAAGATGACTCACATATCACATCATCATATCTCAAAACTATTACTAAGAATCAAGTTTATTTTGTCCAATGATCTTCATGACAATTTTCTTTTTTTTCTTTATCCTTCTGTAACGCCCTCGATGCGGCTATATCTCCTACGTGTCGAAGCACGACTTAGAGGCATAACCGCATTGAAAGCAATGTCGCAAGTAAGGTAATCTTCACAACAACCCATGTAAATATATAAAGGAGGAAAGGATACATAGTTGGCTTACACTCGCCACGTCACACAAATACATGGATAACATTACAATCATCCAATACACTCATGGTCCGACTACGGTACCAAAATAAAGATCAACCCCCACATGCGACACGGTCTCCAATCGCCCCAACTGGGCACCACTACTGATTATCTAGGAAAGACACATAGTAACGACGAAAGTCTTCATCGAACTCTCACGTGAGCTCAAGCGCATCGTCTGGAACGGTATCATCGGTCCCTGCATCTGGTTTGGAAGTAATCTGTGAGTCACGGGACTCAGCAATCTCGCACCCTCGCGATCAAGACTATTTAAGCTTATAGGTAAGGCAAGGTATGATGTGGAGCTGCATCAAGCGACTAGCATATATGGTGGCTAACATACACAAAAGAGAGCGAGAAGAGAAGGCAAAAGCACGGTCGAACAACTATGATCAAGAAGTGATCCTAGAACAACCTACGTCAAGCATTACTCCAACACCATGTTCACTTCCCGGACTCCGCCGAGAAGAGACCATCATGGTTACACACGCAGTTGATTCATTTTAATTAAATTAAGTTTCAAGTTATCTACAACCGGACATTAACAAATTCCCATCTGCCCATAACCGCGGGCACGACTTTTGAAAGTTCAAATCCCTGTAGGGGTGTCCCAACTTAGCCCATCACAAGATCTCATGGTCAACGAAGGATATTCCTTCTCCCGAGACATTCCGATCAGACTCGGCATCCCGGTTACAAGACATCCTCGACAATGGTAAAACAAGTCCAGCAACACCGCCCGAATGGGCTAACAAATCCCGATAGGAGCTGCAAATATCTCGTTCTCAGGGCACACTCAGATGGGACATCCTACGACTAAAACCAACCCTCAAGTTGCCCCGAGGTAGCCCCGCAGTCTACTCGGTCGGACCAACACTCAAAGGAGCACTGACCAAGGGGGGGTTTAAATAAAGATGACCCTCGGGCTCCGGAAACCCAAGGGAAAAAGAGGCTAGGTGGCAAATGGTAAAACCAAGGTTGGGCATTGCTGGAGGAGTTTTATTCAAGGCGAACTGTCAAGGGGTTCCCATTATAACCCAACCACGTAAGGAACGCAAAATCCGGGAACATAACACCGATATGACGGAAACTAGGGCGGCAAGAGTGGAACAAAACACTAGGCAAAAGGCCGAGCCTTCCACCCTTTACCAAGTATATAGATGCATTAAGATAACAAGATAATATGGTGATATCCCAGCAATAAACAAAGTTCCAACAAGGAACGATCTCCAATCTTCACCTGTAACTAGCAACGCTATAAGAGGGGCTGAGCAAAGCGGTAACATAGCCAATCAACGGTTTGCTAGGACATGGTGGGTTAGAGGTTTGACATGGCAATTTGAGAGGCATGATAAGCAAGTGGTAGGCATCGTAGCATAGGCATAGCAAAAGAGCGAGCATCTAGCAAGCAAAGATAGAAGTGATTTCGAGGGTATGGTCATCTTGCCTGCAAAGTTGTCAGAGTTGACTTGATCCTCGTAAGCAAACTCAATGGGCTCCTCGTTCACGAACTCGTCTCCCGGCTCTACCCCAAACAATAACAACAAGAAAACGGAACACAATCAACCACGTGCAATGCTCAAACAACATGATGCAAACATGGTATGATATGCGGGATGCAGAATGTGATGCATATGCAAGATTTGACAAGGAATGATTGAACTTGGCCTCAACTTGGGAATCCAAGAGTGCCACTGGAAAGGTGAGGTGATTTCGGTTGAAATCGATGTAAAGATCATCGGAATCGGATGCACGGTTTGGAAATGGCAAGCAAAACAAATATGGCACCGGTCTGCGATAATCAGCAAGTAGTCATCTAAATGCATCAAGATAAATATGCTACATCACCCAAACATGACAACAAAATACATGGCAGGGATCCACTCATGAAGCGACAAAAGATGAACACTGAGCTACGGCTAATTCATCCATTAACAGGTTCAAACAAGCATGGCAAAAGTGCAAATGATAACAGGTTTCAGACTTGGTGAAATTAACAAAAGTCTGGAATTTATCATCAGGAAGCACACTTTAGAGCATGAAAACTACATGCTACAGGAACTTAACATGGCAAGGCAAGGCATGACATGAAGCTACTTAAAGAACTTAACAAAAGTCCCTTAGTTACCTTGAGCCAAAAGGGATCAGAGAATACAATTGCAAGCATGTGAACATGGCAAAAACATAAACAGATTTCAGACTTAGTGAAAAATTGGAGCATGCAAATCAGTTAACGAGTAGGCATGTTTACGAGCTCGATGAACTCACTATAGAGCATGGAATTACAAACTAAGCATACACCCATCAAGAATACATGGCATAGGAACTAGACATGGCAAGAACAACAACTTAGCATGCACGGATCAATAGCAACATCCTCGGCAAAATCGCTAAACGTGTCAACAGTCTGCCAGGATTCACGATATAGCAAAAGTAGAGCTCGATTGACTCAAGCTAGGGTGCTCCATAAATGCAAACAAATACAGGGATGGATAGAGCACCACAATGTTAACAAATCATCCTTACTGATCATCCTCAAAAGATGCACAGATCACTAGGAAACAACATGAACATATGGCATAACGACAAAATCAGGACATGGACTTGGTGAAATTCTAAGTCCCTGAAATCAGCATTACCGATTACACTACTTTGCAAGCTTGTGCTAGTCACTACAAATATCACAAAAATACATGGCAAGCACCTATGTAAAGATGGTATGGCATATGACAAAACACATGTAGAGCTCAGGATCATATCATGCACACATTAATCATGGCAAAAATGACAAAATGCCATTTGATGAAACAGATCTGCCAAATTCATCACATAGCCCTCTTCCAACAGCATTTAGGGCATCAAGATGAGCTCAAATGAAAATGATGCAATGAGATGAAATGATGTACTCGTCGAGACGAACATTTTGATACGCTACACGCGCAAATCGGATCTACGATGAGAGAGTTATAGCATGCCAAAGTTTGCAAAAAGACTAGGGTTCGGGGATAAAAAGGTCAACCGAGAAGTTTCAGATCTAGATCTGGATCGATGGCGCGAAAACCGAGGAACGATGGCGCCGGAGTTGAGGTTGCCGGCGACGAGGTAGGGCAGGGCGGTGGAGGTGGCCGACGTGGTCGGGCGGCGGAGGCGCGGCGTTCTCCGGGTGGCGGCGCGGCGGAGGAGCGGTGCGCCGGCGAGGAGAGGCGGCCGGCGGCTGCTGTGGTCGGCGTCGGGCGCCGGCGACGATGGCATGCGGCGGCGTGGCGGAGGGGGCGACGCCGCGCGACGAGAAGGAGGCGGCCGGCGACGGGCGCGGGGGCGCGGCCCAGGAGGCGACGGGGAGGGCCGGTCACGGGCCGGGACGGGCCGCGGCGGCGGTGGAGGTCGGCGGGCGACGTGGCAGGCGGTGATAGGTGCGGAGGCAGTGGCGGACGCGTCCGGTCCGCTCCGGACGTGTCCGGCGGCGCGGGGAGCGGAAAATTAGGGTTTCGTCCGTGATTTCGAATGGGGGCTCTTTATATAGAGGTAGAGGGAGCTAGGGAGCTCCAAATGGAGTGCGGTTTTCGGCCACGCGATCATGATCGAACGCTCTAGATGATGGAAGGTTTTTTGGTGTGGTTTGGGCCAAATTGGAAGGGTGTTGGGCTGCAACACAAACGAGGCCTTCTCGGTCCCTCGGTTAACCGTTGGAGTATCAAACGAAGTCCAAATGGCACGAAACTTGACAGGCGGTCTACCGGTAGTAAACCAAGGCCGCATGACAAGTCTCGGTCCAATCCGGAAATGTTTAACCCCCACACACGAAAAGAAGTAGAAGGGGGCACCGGAGGAGATAGGAGCGCCGGAATGCAAAACGGACAACAGGGAAAATGCTCGGATGCATGAGGCGAACGCGTATGCAAATGCAATGCACATGATGACATGATATGAGATGCATGACAAAGGCAACAACACACGGAGACAAAAACCCGACACCGAGGAAAATAAAATAACTTAGGCCGGAAACGGCAAGAGTTGGAGTCCAGATAAGGTAAATTACATCCGGGGTGTTACACCTTCTTGGATATCTATCACTTTGGGACTAATTTTCATGTGTTGCTTTTCATAAGCTCAAACAAATATAAGTAAAGATCATGAGCATAACAAATTTTCTTTCTCTCAAAATAATTTAAGTGAAGCAAGAGATAATTTCTTAAAAAATTTACTAACTCTCAAATAAATCTAAGTGAATCAAGAGAGCATTTCTTCAAAAATAACAGAGCACATCGTGCTCAAAAAGATATAAGTGAAGCACTAGAGCAAGTCCATTGCTCACAATTGATTTAAGTGAAGCATAGAGAGCAATTCTAACAAGTCATGACATAATTTTGGCTCTCTCAAATAGGTGTGTCCAGCAAGGATTGATGACTTAAAACACAAAATAAAACAAGCAAAGACACATATCATACAAGACGCTCCAAGCAAAACACATATCATGTGACGAATAAAAATATAGTCTCGAGTAAAATATCGATAGTTGTTGGAAGAAAGCGGGGATGCCACTCGGCGGCATCCCCAAGCTTAGTTGGTTGCTCATTCTTGGATAATAGCTTGGGATGTCGGGGCATTCCCAAGCTTAGGCTCCTACATCCTTCCTTCATCCATCGCAAGATAACCCAAAACTTGAAAACTTCAATCACACAAAACTCAACAAAGCCTTCATGAGATCCGTTAGTATAAGAATAATACATCACTACTATAAGTGTTGTATCAAACCAATTCATATTTTGTTTTTGTATTATATCTACTGTATTCCAAATTTTCTATGGCAAAAACTCATCAAAGAAAACCATAGAGCCATCAAAATAAGCACACAACACAAAGAGAACAGAATCCGTGAAAACAGAATAGTCTATAGCAATCTGACTATTTCGAATACTTCTGTAACTCCAAAAACTCTGAAACATTAGGAAGACCTGAGAAATTTGTATATTGATCTAATGCAAGTGGAGTGGGTATTTTATCACACTCTGGTAAAAATGTAAATTAATTTCGTGAGCGTAAACATTTCTGGTTTTTCAACAAGATCAAACAACTATCACCCAAGAAGATCCTAAAGGCTTTACTTGGCACAAAACTAATTAAAACACAAAAACACAATCATAACAGTAGCATAATTGTGCTAACACTCAAAAACAGGAAGCAAAAAGCAAAAATATAAATTTTATTCATTGGGTTGCCTCCCAACAAGTGCTATAGTTTTATGCCCTTAGCTAGGCATAAAGCAAGGATCTAAGTTTTGTCTTCCGAAGTTTTGGCAATTTTTGTAAGGGTTTTCTCAAACCCAGGAGGCTCTTTATGCTTCCCTAAATTCTCCGAAAAAGAAACCATCTTAAGATCCAAAATATCAAATCTCTTATTACAAAGTGCAATCAAGGCATTCATGCGATTGATACGACCATTGAGGTGTTTGAGGGGTTCATTATATTTTTGTATTTCAACCATATGCTTATGCAAATCACCAAGTTTGTCAAACATTTGAGCTCCCTCAGGGGTAAAAGGAAACCCCTTCTTTTGAGGTGAAATTTCCAAAATTCCATCTAAGATTTCATAGGCAGCATTGGCATAAAGATCAATGAAGTTTCCTTTAGCGGCAAAATCGAGAAGTTGTCTATGATGCAAAGCCAATCCTATGTATAAATTTCGAAGCAAAACTTTAGCATCCCCCTTTAAGTTGGAAATGCGATACGATTCCATAAGCCTCTACTAGGCATCTTTCAAGTTTTCTCCTTGTCCTTTCTTGAAGTAAAGGACTTCAAAATTTGGTGACAAAGGAGGAGTAGGGACACTAGCCATCGAGACTAGAAAGCAAGAGAACGGCAAACGGAAAAGAGAGGCGAATAAAATGGCAAATTTTTGTGAAGTGGGGGAGAGGAAAACGAGAGGCAAATGGCAAATAATGTAAATTGCGAGGAGATGAGATTTGTGATTAGGAACCTGGTTATGTTGAAGATCCTCCCTGGCAACGGCACCGGAAATTCCTTTTAATGTCGCTTGAAGCTACGTCGGTTTTTCCCCAAAGAGGGAGGGATGATGCAGCACATCGGCGGTAGGTATTTTCTTCAGATATGAAACCAATGTTATCGAATCAGTAGGAGAACCAAGCAACACAACATAAACAACCCTTGCACACAAATAACAACCACTCGCAACCCGACGTGTTAAAGGGGTTGTTGAAAGAACATGCGGTGCCCCATGTTTGGTTTTGGTAATTGATGACAATCTCTATGGACTAATGGTTGCCTTGAGTTATATTTGAAGGTTTAGTCCATAGGCTTTTCTTGGAGTACATGTGTTGGTTTCAAGGAGAGTTTGTGTCGACCAAGGTGTTATTCAAGGAATTATCCAAAGATTGGTCATGTGAGAGTTGAGCTTATTGCAAGCATGTCTTGAAGAAGAAGATTGTGTGAACATTCATGTCTACCTTCAAGACATCATTCAAATGAAGAGAATTGGAAAGGTTCAAGGATGATCAAGACTAAGTCAAGAGTGAATCAAGTTGATCAACTCACAAAGCGCAGAAGATGTACCGAGAGGGATCAAGTGATCCCATGGTATGGTAAGAATTGTCAATTACGCTTTGTGTACTAACCCATGGTCTTCATGAGAGTTCTTTGTGGGGTTAGGTTGCGGTGTGCAAGTTCAAGTGGAGCATCACAAAGAGATCAAATTCTTGAAGCTTGCCGTCCTTTGTGGTGATAATGGACTTGTGAAGATGTGCGGAAGAGTGGCTCACCCATAGTGGAGTATGGGGGAGCAATCAACTAGTCTTCATCGAGCCAACACAATCAAGAAAGGTGGTCCAACTTGAGGAAGTCAAGATAGGCATCATCTAGCTCAAGTGGACCATGTGCAAGGCAAAGGTTTGCCCTTGATAGGTTTTCTATTTTACCGGTCTCATGATGGTAGTTGGGAGACCAGGTTATAGGATCGATTACCGTACTATCAAGGGGGGCTCTCGATGAGTAGCTTGATCGTATCGTTCGTTGAGAGCTCAAACCATTGCATCCTTGCATCATCTTTCTTGGTTCTTGTTTGGTTCTCTTTGAGAGTCTTAGAGCTTATGGTCATCTTGATGACAAGCTCGAGTTCATCGAAAACGGAGTTCACATGCATCTTCTGTGATGTTTTCGATGTTGGAGGTTTTGCCGGTTCTTCTCGGTTGGAGGTTTCACTCCTCTATTTGTTGGCATACCTCCCCTGCCTCTTCTTACTATATCCAGTCGCTGTTTTGATGCTACTCGTTGTCTTGTTTCCAACAAGCTTGAGTTTGCTCAATTCGGAGCTCATATGCAGAAGTTATGGCAATTCTGGTTTTCTTGAGAGTGGTTTTTGTCTGGTCCCAGCGGTAGTACCGCGTGCCCCAGTGGTAGTACCGCTTGGAGCTCTCAGCCGTTGTACCGCTGCTTCCGGGCGGTGGTACCACCAACTTGCTCAGCAAAGTCTTGGGCGGTTGTTCCGGCCAGGCACCGCCCAAGTACCGGTCAGGCCTCTGTTTTGATGCGGTACTCGGGCGGTGGTGGCCCAGTTGGTCCGGTCGTACCGGTACCACCGGTGTCCGGAGCGGTTCTACCGCTCAGGACTTAGCCGCCCGAGCACCCAAGGCCATGCGGTTGCACCGGCCCGGTACCGCTCGACTACCGCACTCAGGGGTGACTTCCTTCTGTTCCTATGCGGTGGTTGAGTGGTGGCTGGGCGGTTGGTCCGGTTGTTCTTCTCAACCGGTGCTACCGCCTGGTCGCCCGGTTGTACGGCCTGGTAGGGTTCTGCACATATACTATGAGTCCCGGTTGTACCGGGACCAGGAGCGGTAGTACCGCTCGTGTGCGGGCTGAGCACATAATGGTTGGATTTTCCCCTCCTATAAAAGGGAGTCTTCTTCCCCTTTGACCCCAACCCTTTGAGCTCGTGTTCTTCCCCCTTTGTTGACCTTCTTTGAGCTTGCTAACTCTCATTCCCTCCATGGATTCTTGCTAGTTTTTGAGGGAAAAGAGAGAGGAGATCTAGATCCACATTTCCACCAATCACTTTCTCCTCTATGTGAGGGGAACCCCTTGGATCTAGATCTTGGATTTCTTGGTGTTCTCCTTCTTGTTCTTCCTCTCATTTTCCTCCCTAGCATTAGTTGCTCCGGTGGGATTTGAGAGAGAAGGACTTGGGCACTCCGTGTGCCCTTGCCATTGCATTTAGTGCATCGGTTTGAGTTCTCCACGGTGATACGTGGAAGTGAAGTTTGAGAAGCTTATTACTCTTGGGTGTTTGGGCACCCTAGAGCTTGTTCCTCTTGGGTGCCTTGGCGCCCTAGACTGTTGGTGTTGTTCGGAGCTCAATCATTGTGGTGTAAAGCTCCGGGCAAGCGCCGGGGTCTCCAATTAGGTTGTGGAGATCGCCCCGAGCAATTTGACGGGTACCGGTGACCGCCCCCAAGGGTTGCCAAAGTGTACGGGTTCGGTGACCGCCCCCAAGGGTTTCCATTTGTACGGGTTCGGTGACCGCCCTCAAGGGTCCCTTAGTGGAATCACGGCATCTTGCATTGTGCGAGGGCGTGAGGAGATTACGGTGGCCCTAGTGGCTTCTTGGGGAGCATTGTGCCTCCACACCGCTCCAAACGGAGATTAGCATCCGCAAGGGTGTGAACTTCGGGATACATCATCGTCTCCGCGTGCCTCGGTTATCTCTTACCCGAGCTCTTTACTTATGCACTTTACTTTGTGATAGCCATATTGTTTCTTGTCATATATCTTGCTATCACATAGTTGCTTATCTTGCTTAGCATAAGTTGTTGGTGCACATAGGTGAGCCTAGTTGTTTTAGGTTTTGTGCTTGACAAATTAACCACTAGGTTTATTCCGCATTTGTTCAAGCCTAAATCGTAATTATTTTAAAACGCCTATTCACCCCCCCTCTAGGCGACATCCACGATCTTTCAGTTGTCAATCCTTTTCGGGCAACAACGCCAGAAACGGTGCGTGGACGAGAGATAAATTTGTGATAGATTGAAATAATAGATCGCAAATAAAATAAAGTGCAGCAAAGTATTTTTGGGTTTTTGGTTTAATAGATCTGAAAATAAAAGCAAATAAAAATAGATCGCAAGGGCAAATAAATGAGAATTAAGACCCGGGGGCCGTAGGTTTCACTAGTGTCTTCTCTCGAGAAAAATAGCAAAGCGGTGGGTGAACAAATTACTGTGGGGCAATTGATAGAACCTCAAATAATTATGATGATATCCAGGCAATGATCATTACATAAGCATCACGTCCAAGATTAGTAGACCGACTCCTGCGTGCATCTACTACTATTACTCCACACATCGACCGCTATCCAGCATGCATCTAGTGTATTAAGTTCATGAAAAAACAGAGTAATGCAATAAGAACGATGACATGATGTAGACGAGATCTGTTTATCTGTGGCGGTAAATATAGGTCCCATATTTTTATCCTTAGTAGCAACGATACATATGTGTCGGTTCCCTTTCTGTCACTGGGATCAAGCACCGTAAGATCGAACCCACTAGCGAGCACCTCTTCCAATTGCAAGATAAATAGATCAAGTTCGCCAAACAAAACCCGAATATCGGACAAGAAATATGAGGCTATAAGATATCGTGCATAAAAGAGATCAAAGAAACTCAAATACTTTCATGGATATAAAAAGATAGATCTGATCATAAACTCAAAGTTCATCGATCCCAACAAACACACTACAAAAGAGTTACATCATATGGATCTCCAAGAGACCGTTGTATTGAGAATCATGAGAGAGATGAAGCCATCTAGCTACTAACTACGGACCCGAAGGTCTACAAAGAACTACTCATGCATCATCGGAGAGGCACCAATGGAAGTGGTGAACCCCTCCGTGATGGTGTCTAGATTGGACCTGGTGGTTCTGGGCTCTGCGGCGGCTGGATGAATGTTTCGTCGACCCCCCTAGGGTTTCTGGAATATTGGGGTATTTATAGAGCAAAGAGGCGGTCCCGGGGGCACCCGAGGTGGGCACAACCCACCAGGATGTGCCTGGGCCTCCTGGCGCGCCTTGGTGGGTTGTCCCCTCCTCGAGACTCCCCCCAGGTGCAACCAGGGCCCAACATCTTCCTTTTGGTCCGTAAAAAATCTCCGTAAAGTTTCATGGCATTTGGACTCCGTTTGATACTGATTTTGTACGATGTAAAAACATGGAAAAAACAACCACTGGCACTTGGCACTATGTCAATAGGTTAGTACCAAAAATGATATAAAAATAATGATAAAATGATTATAAAACATCCAAGATTGATAATAAAAGAGCATGGAACAATAAAAAATTATAGATATGTTGGAGACGTGTCATGCATCATCCCGCAACTAACTCATTAGTCACATTGCTTGCAAGGCTTATAGTGATGTGCATTACTGAGAGGGCCCAGAGATACCTCTCCGATACTCGGAGTGACAAATCCCAATCTTGATCTATGCCAACCCAACAAACACCTTCGGAGACACCTACAGAGCATATTTATAATTACCCAGTTACGTTGTGACGTTTGATAGCACACAAGGTGTTCCTACGGTATTCGGGAGTTGCATAATCTCATGGTCATAGGAATATGTATAAGTCATGGAGAAAGCAATAGCAATAAAACTTAATGATCATTATGCTAAGCTAACGAATGGGTCTTGTCCATCACATCATTCTCCTAATGATGTGACCTCGTTCATCAAATGACAACACATGTCTATGGTTAGGAAACTTAACCATCTTTGATTAACGAGCTAGTCAAGTAGATGCATACTAGGGACACTATGTTTTGTCTGTGTATTCACACATGTATCAAGTTTCCGGTTAATACAATTATAGCATGAATAATAAACATTTATCATGATATAAAAATATATAAATAACAACTTTATTATTGCCTCTAGGGCTTATTTCCTTCAGTCTCCCACTTGCCCTAGAGTCAATAATCTAGATTACATAGTAATGATTATAACACCCATGGAGTCTCGGTGCTGATCATGTTTTGCTCGTGGAAGAGGCTTGGTCAACGGGTCTGCAACATTCCTATCCATATGTATTTTGCGAATCTCTATGTCTCCCTCCTTGACTTCATCGCGGTTGGAATTAAAGCATCTCTTGATGTGTTTGGTACTCTTGTGAAATATGGATTCCTATGCTAAGGCAATTGCTCCAGTATTGTCACAAAAGATTTTCATTGGAGCTGATGCACTAGGTATTACACCTAGATCGGATATGAACTCCTTCATCCAGACTCCTTCATTTGCTGCTTCCAAAGCAGCTATTTACTCTGCTTCACAGTTAGATCCCGCCACGACGCTCTGCTTGGAACTGCACCAACTTACAGCTCCACCATTCTGAAGGAAATATGCCCTAGAGGCAATAATAAAGTTGTTATTTATATTTCCTTATATCATGATAAATGTTTATTATTCATGCTAGAATTGTATTAACCAGAAACTTAGTACATGTGTGAATACATACACAAACAGAGTGTCACTAGTTTGCCTCTACTTGACTAGCTCGTTGAATCAATGATGGTTATGTTTCCTAACCATAGACATGAGCTGTCATTTGATTAACGGCATCACATCATTAGAGAATGATGTGATTTACTTGACCCATCTGTTAGCTTAGCATGATGATCGTTTAGTTTGTTGCTATTGCTTTCTCCATAACTATACATGTTCCTATGACTATGAGATCATAACTCCCGAATATCGGAGGAACACTTTGTGTGCTACCAAACGTTACAACGTAACTAGGTGATTATAAAGGTGCTCTACAAGTGTCTCCGATGGTGTTTGTTGAGTTGGCATACATCAAGATTAGGATTTGTCACTACGATTGTCGGAGAGGTATCTCTGGGCCCTCTCGGTAATGTACATCACAATAAGCCTTGCAAGCAATGTAGCTAATGAGTTAGTTATGGGATATAGCATTACGTAACGAGTAAAGAGACTTGCCGGTAACGAGATTGAACTAGGTATTGAGATACCGATGATCGAATCTCAGGCATGTAACATACCGATGACAAAGGGAACAACGTATGTTGTTATGCGGTTTGACCGATAAAGATCTTCGTAGAATATGTAGGAACCAATATGAGCATCCAGGTTACGCTATTGGTTATTGACCGGAGATGAGTCTCGGTCATGTCTACATAGTTCTCGAACCCGTAGGGTCCGCACGCTTAACGTTCGGTGCGATCGGTATTATGAGTTTATGTGTTTTGATGTACCGAAGGTAGTTCGGAGTCCCGGATTTAATCACAGACATGACAAGGAGTCTCAAAATGGTCGAGACGTAAAGATCGATATATTGGAAGCCTAGGCTTGGACATCAGAATGGTTCCGGATGAAATCAGGAGTATACCGGAGCACAGGGAGGTTACCGGAACCCCCGGGGAGGTATATGGGCCTTATTGGGCCTTAGTGGGAGAGAGGGGAAAGGAGAAAACGAGGGGGCGCGCCCCCCAAGCCCAATCCGAATTGGGAGGGGGCCGCCCCCGTTTCCTTCCTCCTCCCTCCTCCTTCCTTCTCTCCTAAAACCAACATGGCAAGGGGGGGATCCAACTCCCGGTGGGAGTAGGACTCCCCTTGGGGTGCGCCTAGGAGGCCGGCCCCCTCCCTCTCCTCCAATTCTTTATATATGGGGGAGGGGGCACCCCGTGGACACACAAGTTGATCATTGATCTTTTAGCCGTGTGCGGTGCCCCTCCACCATAATCCACCTCGGTAATATCATAGCGGTGCATAGGCGAAGCCCTGTTCCAGTAGCAACATCATCACCGTCATCACACCGTCGTGCTGAAGAAACTCTCCCTCGAAGCTCTACTGGATCGTGAGTTCGCGGGATGTCACCGAGCCGAATGTGTGCAGATCGCGGAGGTGCCGTACCTTCAGTGCTAGATCGGTTGATCGTGAAGACGTACGACTACATCAACCGCGTTGTCATAACGCTTCCGCTTATGGTCTACGAGGGTACGTAGATGATACTCTCCCTCTCGTTGCTATGCATCACCATGATCTTGAGTGTGCGTAGGAATTTTTTTGAAATTACTGTGTTCCCCAACACATTCAATATAAATACGTATCCGGTTTGCGACTTTGAGTCATCCGGATCAGTGTCAAAGCTTGCATCGACGTAACCATTTACGACAAGCTCTTTGTCACCTCCATAAACGAGAAACATATCCTTAGTACTTTTCAGGTATTTCAGGACGTTCTTGACCGTTGTCCAGTGATCCACTCCTGGATTACTTATAGCAAGGCACACATTAGGTCTGGTACACAACATTGCATACATGATAGAACCTATGGCTGAAGCATAGGGAATGATTTTCATTTTCTCTCTATCTTCTGCAGTGGTCGGGCATTGAGTCTGACTCAACTTCACACCTTGTAACGCAGCCAAGCACCCTTTCTTTGACCGATCCATTTTGAACTTCGTCAAAACTTTATCAAGGTATGTGCTTTGTGAAAGTCCAATTAAACGTCTTGATCTATCTCTATAGATCTTGATGCCCAATATATAAGTACCTTCAACAAGGTCTTTCATTGAAAAATTCTTATTCAAGTATCCTTTTATGCTATCCAGAAATTATGTATTATTTCCAATCAATAATATGTCATCCACAGATATTATTAGAAATGCTACAGAGCTCCCACTCACTTTCTTGTAAATATAGGTTTCTCCAAAAGTCTGTATAAAACCATATGCTTTGATCACACTATCAAAGCGTATATTCCAATTTTGAGATGCTTGCACCAGTACATAAATGGATCGCTGGAGCTTACACACTTTGTTAGCACCTTTTTGGTCAAGAAAACCTTCTGGTTGCATCATATATAACTCTTCTTTAAGAAATTCATTAAGGAATGCGATTTTGACATCCATTTGCCAAATTTCATAATCATAAAATGCGGAAATAGCTAACATGATTCGGCGGACTTAAGCATCGCTATGGGTGAGAAAGTCTCTTCGTAGTCAACTCCTTGAATTTGTTGAAAACCTTTCGCAACAAGTCGAGCTTTGTAGACAGTAACATTACCGTCAGCGTCAGTCTTCTTCTTAAAGATCCATTTATTCTATATGACTTAGCGATCATTGGGCAAGTCAACAAAAGTCCACACTTTGTTCTCATACATGGGTCCCATCTCAGATCTCATGGCCTCAAGCCATTTTGCGGAATCTTGGCTCATCATCGCTTCCTCATAGTTCGTAGGTTCAACATGGTCTAGTAACATGACTTCCAAAACAGGGTTACCGTACCACTCTAGTGCGGAACGTACTCTGGTTGACCTACGAGGTTCGGTAGTAACTTGATCTGAAGTTTCTTGATCATCATCATTAACTTCCTCACTAATTGGTGTAGGCATCACTGGAACTGATTTCTGTGATGAACTACTTTCCAATTCGGGAGAAGGTACAATTACCTCATGTCGTGGTTTTGTCACGGCAGACGTCCTCGTGAAAGGACTTAGTCGTGGAGCCATCGCTATGGGTTAGCTTAAAGGGGTTAAACCGAACAAGGGACACGAGAGTTTTATACTAGTTCGGCCCCTTCGATGAAGGTAAAAGCCTACGTCTAGTTGTGTTGGTATTGCTAGGGTTTCGGTGACCAGGGAGCGAATCTGCTTTGCCTGGCTCTCGAGTTATTGTGTGTTGTCCCTAAACCGCTGCCGGGTCGTCCCTTTATATACACAGGTTGACACCCGCCGGTTTACAGAGTCCCGAGGCCGGATCATAAATGTGTCCGGCTCGGTCTCTATCCTTCCTATCTTACAATGCAAGTTACATGAGAAAGTCGGTTTACATCTATAGCCCTTAACCCACCTTTGGGCTTTGGGCCTTCGTAAAGCGCCACCATCCTTACGTCTTCATGGGCTTCTATCTTCATGGAGTTAACCCGGCTACTCCCGGCTGGTTTACGTCTAGTAGTAATATCCCCAACATTCGGCCCCAGATTTGATTTGAACTCGTTCATGTCAATCTTCAACACTTAGAAAAATTCCTCCTTTGTATCTTTACCTTGATCTTGTAAACCGACGTGACGTCATACTACAGGATCATGATAAATCACCATGACGTCACTTTATTATTTAAAAGTGATACCTCTCACCTTCAGTTAATGAGCTTCCGACAATCGAGGCGACCGCTCCGTTAGGTATCCAATACTCAGGCTCCTTGATTCTCGCGCCTGTTACCTCTCCATTTACCTTATAAATAAAACCAAGGGTCATCTTCTGTTTCCCCCTTCGTCTCCTTGCTTCTTCTTCCTCCTCGCGACGCCCCTGCACCCGAGCGCCGCCACCGTCGTCGAGCTTCACCTCTGCATCACCAACGGCCGCTGCATCGACCTGGTCACACCAGAGAGACTCGGCGCACCTCCGCTACCTCAACCGCTGATGTAAGCCCTTCCTCTTTCCTCTATAGATCCATTAGTGTTCATGCGGGTTCATGTCGCTCTCCTTGTGTTCTTCGTCTGCCCACAGATAGCAGAGCTCGATCTTGATGTGTTCCGCATAGTAGCTATGGAACTCATCTCAGCCATTTGTTCCAAACCTTAAATACATCGTAA
This sequence comes from Triticum urartu, assembly GCF_003073215.2. NCBI lineage: Eukaryota > Viridiplantae > Streptophyta > Magnoliopsida > Poales > Poaceae > Triticum > Triticum urartu. The sequence continues at coordinate 242,219,088 of NC_053025.1, forward strand.
CTTGATCTAGACCTTTTTTGAACTGCTTCGGGACCAAACTTTTGAAGTCTCAATATTTTTTCTTTTCGTGACTTATGGTAGATCCAAAATTTCAATGCAATCCTGTGAAACCCGTTTCTCTCACTTAGGTATTTTTAGATATGTACCCTTTACACCAATATAGGCGGTTTTACTCTTTGAAGTATGATAATCCGGCAGGTACCATTAGTCCCCTTTTAAACCGCCAATTTATTTACACTCCAGGTTAACAATATGTATATACCTCTGCCTCTGTTCATTCTTTATCATAAATACCCTGTCAATGGTTTACCAATTTGCACATACCTGGATTCCTTTTCTTTGTTGTACTTTATGCATCACCATTAATAAATTGTAAACCGGCATTATTTTCTTCCCAGCCTTTCACTTGGAATGGCCAAGCAGTTTTATTCCTGCAACTGGGTCCCCTCCCGGGTTACTGAGGAGCAACTCAACGGAATGGTCAAGATTGGCACCTTACCAAAGAAGAATGAGATCCGGTGGTGAGTTCCTGGGCCGAAAAATCCTCCCACCCCTAAGCAGAGTGAAGTAGTGGTGTTTGTTGATCACATAGGCTGTGGCTTTAAACCGCCCGGATCAAAGTTTTTCCGGGATGTGCTTGCCAGCTCTCAACTCCACCCTCAAGATATTGGACCCAACTCTGTATCCAATATATGCAACTTTCAAGTTTTCTGTGAAGCGTACCTACAAGAAGAGCCAACTGTTGAGTTGTTCCGAGATTTGTTCCATCTGAACCGTCGCACTGAGTTTGTAGATGGACCCAATACTAAACTTGGCGGCGTCTCTATTCAGAAAAGAAAAGAGGTTGAATTTACTCATGCCAAGCTACACAGTCACCCCAAAGAGTGGAATCAAACTTGGTTCTATTGTAGAGACACCTCTCCTGAAGATGAGAACCCTCTGCCGGGTTACCGTGCCCACCGTGTAACACCCACGATGCGACTATATCTCCCACGTGTCGGAGCACGACTTAGAGGCATAGCCGCATAGTATGCATGTCGCAAGAGGGGTAATCTTTACACATCCCATGTACTGAATAAGAAAGAGATAAAGAGTTGGCTTACAATCGCCACTTCACACAATACATAAATATAGCATTACATCATCCAGAATACAATCAAGGTCCGACTACGGAACCAAAATAAAGACAACCGCAAATGCAAAAGATCCCCGATCGCCACAACTGGGCCTCACTACTGATCAACTTGGAACGAAACAACACAATGAACACGATCTTCATCGAGCTCCTCCTTGAGCTCGGTTGCATCACCTGCACGGTTATCATCGGCACCTGCAACTGTTTGAAGTAATCTGTGAGTCACAGGGACCAAGCAATCTCACACCCGCGAGATCAAGACTATTTAAGCTTATGGGTAGGAAAGGGTAGTGAGGTGGAACTGCAACAAGCACTACCATATCTGGTGGCTAACTTACGCAGCGAGAAGAGAAGCAATGCACGGCCGTGAACTAGAAGTGATAAAGAAGTGATCCTGAAACTACTTACGTTCAAGCATAACACAAGAACCATGTTCACTTCCTGGACTCCGTCGAAAAGAGAACATCATGGCTACACATGCGGTTGATTCATTTTAATAAGTTAAGTGTCAAGTTTTCTACAACCGGACATTAACAAATTCCCATCTGTCCATAATCGCGGGCACGGCTTTCAAAACTTCATAACCCTACAGGGGTGTCCCAACTTAGCCCATCGCAAGCTCTCACGGTCAACGAAGGATATTCCTTCTAGCGGGAAGACCCGATCAGTCTCGGAATCCCGGTTACAAGACATTTCGACAATGTTAAAACAAGACCAGCAAAGCCACCCGATGTGCCAACAAATCCCGATAGGATTCGCACGCATCTCGTTCTTAAGGCAACACCGGATGAGACTAGCTACGAGTAAAACCAAACCTCAAGTTTCCTCGAGGTGGCCCCGCAGGCAGCTCGGTTCGGACCAACACTCAGAGGAGCACTGGCCCGGGGGGTTTAAAATAAGACCACCCTTGAGTTTGCAGAACCCAAGGGAAGGTATATGGTGGTAGGTAGGCAAATGGTAAAACCAAGGTCGGGCCTTGCTGGAGGAGTTTTATCCAAAGCAAACTGTCAAGGGGTTCCCATAACACCCAGCCGTGTAAGGAACGCAAAATCAAGGAACATAACACCGGTATAACGGAAACTAGGGCGGCAAGAGTGGAATAAAACACCAGGCATAAGGCCGAGCCTTCCACCCTTTACTAAGTATATTGATGCATTAAAGTAAACAAGATATAATAATGATATCCCAACAATAATCATGTTCCAACAAGGAACAAACTCCATCTTCAGCTGCAACTAGTAACATTATAAGAGGGGATGAGCAAAGCGGTAACATAGCCAAACAACGGTTTGCTGGGAAAGGTGGGTTAGAGGCTTGACATGGCAATATGGGAGGCATGATAAAGCAAGTGGTAGGTATTGCGGCATAGCAATAGAGCGAGCAACTAGCATGCAAAGATAGAAGTGATTTCGAGTGTATGATCATCTTGCCTGCAAAGTTCTCCGAGTTGACGAAAGCTTGATCCTCGTAAGCGTACTCAACGGGTTCCTCGATCACGAACTCGTCTCCCGGCTCTACCCAAGGCAAGAACACAGGCAAAGGAAACCACAATCAACCACGATGCAACGCGCAAGCAACATGATGCAAAACATGGCATGATATGCGATATGTGATATGCATATGCGTGCTTCGGAAAGGAAAGATTGAACTAGGACTCAACTTGGCAAACCAAGTGCGCCGCTGGAAATATGAGATGATTTCGGTCGAAATCGATATAAAGATCACCGGAATCGGATGCATGGTTTGCAAATGGCAAGCAAAACAAGAACGACACAATTATGCGATTAACAGCACAATGCCATCTAGAATGCAACAAGAAACTAAGCTACTGCACTCCAACATAGTAACAAAGCACATGGCAGTGATCTACTCAAGATGCTTGATAAAAAATGAACGGTGAGCTACGGCTAAAACACACAAGAGCAGGATTCAAACAAGCATGGCAAAAGAGCAAAATATATCAGCATCACAGACTTAGAGAAAATAACATGTCAGGAATTAACATCAGGAAGCAATGTTTAGAGCAAGATAACAATATGCTACAGGAACAAAACATAGCAATACAAGGCATGGTATGAATCTACTCAAAGCATATAACAAAAGTCCCTTACTAACCATAAGACAAAAAGGATAAGAATATATGATGCCACCCATGTAAACATAGCAAGTTTTGTTAACAGATTCAGACTTGGCAGAAAACTGGACATGGCAAAAAACAGAATTATGTAGGCATGTTTGCGAGCTCGACGCACTCAACACAAGGCATTGCATGACAAACTAAGCATACTACCAGCAACAAGACATGATGAAGAAGCTAACCATGGCAAGAACAATCTCATAACATGCATGGATCGACTACCACAACCTTGGCAAAATTGATTAACATGTAAACAATCTGCCCGGAACATTTTATAGCAAACGTAGAGCAAGATTGAGTCATGCTAGGGTACTCCATAAATGCAAAAAGGGAGATGGATGGATAGAGCATAACCATATGTCCAAATCATCCTTACTGAACATACTCAAAAGAAGCATGGATCACTCTGTAGCAACATGAATACATGGCATAAAAATAACAGCAGGGAAAAGACATCACGAGAGCTACTTTGCATGCTTGTGCTAGTCACCACATTGATCACAAAAATACATGGCATACACCCCTGTAAAGATGGCATGGCATAGCCCAAAACACATGTAGAGCTCAAGTCCATATGCAGCACGCAATAATCATGGCAAAAATGACAAAAGGTCAAGATCTGCTAAGTAACAGGAACTAACATTTTATGGCACTCTTGAAACAGTCATTAGGGCCTCAAGATGGACTCAAACAAGCATCATGCAATGGAACCAAATGAAGAGGACATCCAGATGAACATTTTGATATATTGCATGCACAAAATGGAGCTACGGATGCGGAGTTATGGCATAATGAAAAGTGCTCTAGGATGTAGAAAAAATGACTTAGAGACATTGCAAAGTCAACCTAGGGTTTCCAGATCCGGGCGCGCACGGACTTCGAGGTTCCCCAGAGTGGTCGCGGTGGCCGGAGTAACTCGCCGGAGAAGGCAAGGGCGGCGCCGGCGAGGTAGATCCGGCCGGATCTCGCTGGATCCGGGTGCGGATGCCTAGGGGCAGCACTGGGCGGCGAGTGTGGCGAGGCGGGGAGGCGGGCGCCGGAGTTGGCAGGGGCGGCGCGGCGGCTGGCGAAGAAGTGTGGCGGCAGTGCGGCGGAAGGAGGGGCGGCGCGGCAGGAGGAGAGGCGGCGCGAGGGACCCGGGCGGCGGCGGGCGAGGCGCGGGCCTGCGGGGGCCGGATCTGGGCTCACGGGCCGGCGGTGGTGGCGGCGTCCCGTTGGTGCGGTGGCAGTGGCGGACACATCCGGCTGCGCCCGGACGTGTCCAGCGCGGAGGGAGAGGGAGGACTAGGGTTTCACCCGCGAATTTCGGAGGGGGAGGCCTATTTATAGATTCTGGGAGCTAGGAGAGTCCAAATGGAGTGCGGTTTTTGGACACGCGATCATGGTAGAACGACCGAGAGGATGGATGGGTTTGGATGGGTTAATGGGCCACTTTGGAGGGGTGTTGGGCTGCAACACACACGAGGCCTTCACGGTTCCTCGGTTAACTGTTGGAGTATCAAACGAACTCCAAATGGCACAAAACTTGACAGGCGGTCTACCGGTGGTGTACCAAGGCCGCTTGGCAAATATTGGTCCATTCCGAGAATGTTTAATACCCGCTCACGAAAAGAGACAAAAGGGGGCACCGGAGGACATAGGAGTGTCGGATTGAGAAACGGACAACGGGGAAAATGCTCGGATGCATGAGACAAACACGTATGCAAATGCGATGCACATGATGACATGACATGAAATGCATTACACGCAAACAAATGACAAGGCAACAACAGTGAATAACTGGACACCTGGCACAATGGTCTCGGGGTGTTACAACACTCCACCACTACGAGAGGATCTCGTCCCTAGATCTAGGATGTCACCGGAGGGAAAAGGAAGAGGAAGAGAAGAGGAAGAGGTAAAACTAAGTTGCTTCTTTGACAAAAGAGTGAAACCAAAGAACCTTGCAAGGTTGAGCAAATTGAAATAAAGAATACAACAAAGATGAATGAAGTTGAAAGCACTCCATTAGAAAAGAGAAACAATGAAGAACAAATTCGGACAGCACTCCGGTTGAAAAGAGATGCAAGACTTGATAAGGCGAAAAGAACATGAGCAGAGGACACAACACTCCGGATAAAAGGATAAGCACGAAAAAAACACGATCCTCACAACTTGAGATGATGAGAGAAGAGAGAAACATCACAATGCCTCCGTAAGAAGAAAGAATATAGATCATTGAAATGAAAGGATGGAGAAGAAAAGGTCAACTTGTGCCACAAGTGAGCTTGAAGATCACCCTTCCAAGAAAGTTAAAATGGAGTTGTTGGAAAACCAACAACGAAAAGGATAAGCTTGATATGGACTTATAGAAGACATCTCAAAATTATGAGGTGACAACTTGCCACTCACGGAAAAGATTTGATTGTGAGCTAGAAAAAGATAGAAATCTTCTTCAACCGAGGTGATAAGGATAAGACTTGGATCATAGATAATCACCACAAAGAGCAACATTCCCAATGGAAGACTTTAGGTGAAATTTATACCAAGATAACTCCATGGAAGAAAGTGATGGGTTTAAATACCGCATTCTTGTGAATGAAGAATGATATATTACCACCTCAAAAGATAAGGGAGAACAATTGCACTCCGGATTGCAAGATGAAGAAAACTTGAAGTATAGCTTGGCGGATCATAGCTTCGAGAGATACCTTGAAGAACAATTGAAGAGTGAAAAGAATCCTTGATGAACCACCATGTAGAGCCTCCATGAAGAACTCCGGTAATAAAAGAATGATCAAATGAAAGGAAAGAGAAGTTGAAAACACAAGGTCAAGACTTGCAATGTTTAGATGGATCTTCATGACGAGAAAATTGAGAGAGCTTGGAACTCGGGGAAAAGAAAAGATGAAACAATTGAAAATCGAGAACTTGATGAACCTCCAGAATAAGGAATTGAATTTACTCGATGAAACAAGAATAAGAATTACATTATTCTTATCCTTCACCAATTTAAATTGATGACAAGCAACGGATTTTGCATACTACTTATTCTCATAGAAAGGGTTCAGGAGAGATATAGAGCAACTTGAGAAGGTCTTCAACGATCCACCGATAGAATTTGGAAAGCACGAATGCATTGATATGATAAAAGAAGGAAGAAGAATCTTTGAAGAACCACCGTAACAATTAAAATGACCGAAGAAAAGATAAAGGAACACCGGGAAGAATTATGAAATGAACGAAGATACCTGAGAGAATTTAGATGCAAGTGAATGAAGAGATCCCGAGCTGATTAGAGAATATTTGAATGATGCACCAGTAAGATTGGAGAACGAGAGCTGAAAGATGAATGAATAATTATGTAATGATGGGCTCTGGAAAAACAAGCTAAAGGACTCCTGAAATGCTCCGGAAGGGTGAAAAGAATTCTCACAATCGAAAACAACTATTAGAGGATGGCATGAAGCTAGAACCACGAATCTTGAGAGAACGGGCCAAGATTTGAGAGGAACTCTTCTTCGGTCTTCAAATGTTGAGAATGACGATGAGAAGCACCACCATGAATTATTGAGGCACTCCAGAATAATGAAAAGCGAAGAGGTTGAGCCAACAATGAAAAAATTTGAAAGATCTTGGAGAAAGACATATGACTGATGATAATTCATTATTACGTCAAACTTTAAAAGATTTGAGAATAGCTCCAGGAAAATTAGAAGAGTCAGGTAAGATCCTGGGAAAGACCTGTGGGTTAGGGCCCACTGAAAAGAAACACCGTTGGACGATTTAAAAGAGAGATTGCACCGGTTGAATTAAATGGCTTGAATAAGGTAACACCCTCGAAAGAACTTGAACGGATCGAGAATGGAGACACAAATCTTCTGAGATATCTTCAGCACTCCGGATACAAAATAGCAAGAGGTGGATGATTAAGAGGTGCACCAACACGAGAAAACATTTGAAACAAGGAAAGGATATGATCAACAAAGCTTGACTTGAATCCACCGGAGAAGAAAAGAGAACAAAGAATGATAAACTTGTAGAACATCTTCATGAGAATCACCAGATAAGAATATTGACGGAAAGGAATGGAGAGACTGCACATCAATAGGATGGATACTTGATTAAGAAATCCGAGTCCTTGAAGAAAAAGGGGTGGCTGGCCGGGAAAACAAAGGCAACTTGGGGACAGATGAAATGAACAACATTGCGATAAACCGAGAGTTGATCTTGCGGATGTTGAAATGATTGAATCCACTTGAAGAGAAACACACCGGTTGAAAAGGATTGACATGACAATCTCGATTATCATGAAGGATTGGTATTCACATAGGAGTATGAGAACACTGCTTAGGAAAAATATGGAATCAACACTTGACTTCGAAGCAACTCGAATACCACAACAAAAACAAAACAAGGATTGACTTGCAGAATAAGCCGGAAACAAACATATGATAGATCCCATATCTTATCATGTGTCTGTTGGAAAGATATCCTACGAGATACTTGAATTACCACTTATAAACTCCCGAAACTATCTGGTTATGCAATCAGGTGTTGGGGATACAGGGGAAGCATAATATCTCACCCAGAACTAGCAAATCCTACATCCAGCTGTATCCATCCTTCAACACATAACCAAGAAACCTTCGGAAATCATTTACCTCAACCTTCGAAAAGCATCCGTTATACAAGTTATGGCAATACTCCCAAACTCCCGCCCCAGTACTGGGTGGCATCGAGGTTATCTCTCCAACAACTGCATAAAAGAGATTTTCGATGTCGGAGAAACTCAGGTATTCTAGAACTGCAACGATAAAATTGTGACGACAACACCTCGGAGCTCAACTCCCCGGGACACTGCCACAACCCCTAAATGTCAGGAGGCACCAAGAACAATGTTCTCATCACAAAACCATCAGAACGATTCTAAGATACCCGTGTGATCCTAAATTTTTTTAGTGAAATTTCAGGAGAGAAGGGTCAAAACTCTACATCAGGAGGCCTCACCAGAGCGACGAAGGGACTGAGGAGTAAAAAGAATCCTACTCTCCGATATATATATAATCCTATAAGACTCAAAACATTTTTCTAGACTCAACAACGTCAACGACTCGATCAAGCAGGGGGCTCCTAAGTCGGGGAAGGCTCTGATACCAACTTGTAACACCCATGATGCGGCTATATCTCCCACGTGTCGGAGCACGACTTAGAGGCATAGCCGCATAGTAGGCATGTCGAAAGAGGGGTAATCTTTACACATCCCATGTACTGAATAAGAAAGAGATAAAGAGTTGGCTTACAATCGCCACTTCACACAATACATAAATATAGCATTACATCATCCAGAATACAATCAAGGTCCGACTACGGAATCAAAATAAAGACAACCCCAAATGCAAAAGATCCCCGATCGCCCCTAATGGGCCTCACTACTGATCAACTTGGAATGAAACAACACAACAAACACGATCTTCATCGAGCTCCTCCTTGAGCTCGGTTGCATCACCTGCACGGTTATCATCGGCACCTGCAACTGTTTGAAGTAATCTGTGAGTCACGGGGACTCAGCAATCTCACACCTGCGAGATCAAGACTATTTAAGCTTATGGGTAGGAAAGGGTAGTGAGGTGGAACTGCAGCAAGCACTACCATATATGGTGGCTAACTTACGCAAATGAGAGCGAGAAGAGAAGCAATGCATGGTCGTGAACTAGAAGTGATCAAGAAGTGATCCTGAAACTACTTACGTTCAAGCATAACACAAGAACCGTGTTCACTTCCCGGACAACGCCGGAAAGAGACCATCACGGCTACACACGCGGTTGATTCATTTTAATTAAGTTAAGTGTCAAGTTTTCTACAACTGGACATTAACAAATTCCCATCTACCCATAACCGCGGGCACGGCTTTCAAAAGTTCATAACCCTGCAGGGGTGTCCCAACTTAGCCCGTCACAAGCTCTCACGGTCAACGAAGGATATTCCTTCTAGTGGGAAGACCCGATCAGTCTCGGAATCCCGGTTACAAGACATTTCAACAATGGTAAAACAAGACCAGCAAAGCCACCCGATGTGCCGAAAAATCCCGATAGGAGTCGCACGTATCTCGTTCTTAGAGTAAAACAAAACCTCAAGTTTCCACGAGGTGGCCCCGCAGGCAGCTCGGTTCAGACCAACACTCAGAGGAGCACTGGCCCAGGGTGGTTTAAAATAAGATGACCCTTGAGTCTACAGAACCCAAGGGAAGGTATATGGTGGCAGGTAGGCAAATGGTAAAACCAAGGTCGGGCCTTGCTGGAGGAGTTTTATTCAAAGCGAACTGTCAAGGGGTTCCCGTAACGCCCAACCGCGTAAGGAACGCAAAATCAAGGAACATAACACCGGTATAACGGAAACTAGGGCGGCAAGAGTGGAACAAAACACCAGGCATAAGGCCGACCTTCCACCCTTTACCAATTATATAGATGCATTAAAGTAAACAAGATATAATAATGATATACCAACAATAATCATGTTCCAACAAGGAACAATCTCCATCTTCACCTGCAACTAGCAACGCTATAATAGGGGACGAGCAAAGCGGTAACATAGCCAAACAACGGTTTGATGGGAAAGGTGGGTTAGAGGCTTGACATGGCAATATGGGAGGCATGATAAAGCAAGTGGTAGGTATTGCGGCATAACAATAGAGCGAGCAACTAGCATGCAAAGATAGAAGTGATTTTGAGGGTATGATCATCTTGCCTGCAAAGTTCTTCGAGTTGACGAAAGCTTGATCCTCGTAAGCGTACTCAACGGGTTCCTCGATCACGAACTCGTCTCCTGGCTCTACCCAAGGCAAGAACACAAGCAAAGGAAACTACAATCAACCACGGTGCAATGCGCAAGCAACATGATGCAAAACATGGCATGATATGCGAGATGTGATATGCAATGCATATGTGTGCTTCGGAAAGGAAAGATTGAACCAGGCCTCAACTTGGCAAACCAAGTACGCCTCTGGAAAGATGAGATGATTTTGGTCGAAATCGATATAAAGATCACTGGAATCGGATGCACGGTTTGCAAATGGCAAGCAAAACAAGAACGACACAATTCTGCGATTAACAGCACGATGCCATCTAGAATGCAACAAGAAACTAAGCTACTGCACTCCAACATAGCAACAAAGAACACGGCAGTGATCTACTCAACATGCTTGACAAAAAATGAACAGTGAGCTACGACTAAAACACACAAGAGAAGGATTCAAACAAGCATGGCAAAAGAGCAAAAGATATCAGCATCACAGACTTGGAGAAAATAACATGTCAGGAATTAATATCAGGAAGCAATGTTTAGAGCAAGATTACAACATGCTACATGAACAGAACATAGCAATACAAGGCATGGCATGAATCTACTCAAAACATATAACAAAAGTCCCTTACTGACCATAAGCCAAAAAGGATCAGAAGGTATGATGGCACCCATGTAAACGTAGCAAGTTTCGTTAACAGATTCAGACTTGGCAGAAAACCGGACATGACAAAAAACAGAATTATGTAGGCATGTTTGCGAGCTCGATGCACTCAACAAAAGGAATTGCATGACAAACTAAGCATACTATCAGCAAGAATACATGATCAAGAAGCTAACCATGGCAAGAACAATCTCATAACATGCATGGATCAACTACAACAACCTTGGCAAAATTGATTAACACGTAAACAATCTGCTAGGAACATTTTATAGCAAAAGTAGAGCAAGATTGAGTCATGCTAGGGTACTCCATAAATGCAAACAGGGACATGGATGGATAGAGAATAACCATATGTCCAAATCATCCTTACTGAACATACTCAAAAGAAGCATGGATCACTCTGTAGCAACATGAATACATGGCATAAAAATAACAGCAGGGAAAAGACATCACGAGAGCTACTTTGCATGCTTGTGCTAGTCACCACATTGATCACAAAAATACATGGCATACACCCCTGTAAAGATGGCATGGCATAGCCAAAAACACATGTAGAGCTCAAGTCCATATGCAGCACACAATAATCATGGCAAAAATGACAAAAGCTCAAGATCTGCAAGTAACAGGAACTAACATTTTATAGCACTCTTGAAACAATCATTAGGGCATCAAGATGGACTCAAACAAGCATGATGCAATGGAACAAATGGAAGAGGACATCCAGATGAACATTTTGATATATTGCACGCACAAAACAGAGCTACAGATGTGGAGTTATGGCATGATGAAAAGTGCTCCAGGATGTAGAAAAAATGACTTAGAGATATTGCAAAGTCAACCTAGGGTTTCCAGATCCAGATCCGGGCGCGCGCGGACTTCGAGGTTTGCCGGAGTGGTCGCAGTGGCCGGAGTAACTCGCCAGAGAAGGCAGGGGTGGCGAGGTAGATCCGGCCGGATCTCGCCGGATCTGGGTGCGGATGCCTAGGGGCGGCGCCGGGCGGTGAGTGTGGCGAGGCGGGGCGGCGGGCACCGGAGTCGGTAGGGGCGGCGCGGCGGCCGGCGAGGAAGTGCGGCGGCGGCGCGACGCGAGGGACCCAGGCGGCGGCGGGCGAGGCGCAGGCCCGCGGGGGCCGGATCTGGGCTCACGGGCCGGCGGCGGTGGCGGCGACATGTGGTGGCGTCCCGTTGGTGCGGTGGCGGTGGCGGACGTGTCCGGCGCAGAGGGAGAGGGAGGACTAGGGTTTCACCCACGAATTTTGGAGGGGGAGGCCTATTTATAGATTCTGGGAGCTAGGAGAGTCCAAATGGAGTGCGATTTTCGGCCACGTGATCGTGATCGAACGACCGAGAGGATGGAGGGGGTTTGGATGGGTTAATGGGCCACTTTGGAGGGGTGTTGGGCTGCAACACACACGAGGCCTTCACGGTTCCTTGGTTAACCGTTGGAGTATCAAATGAACTCCAAATGGCACGAAACTTGACAGGCGGTCTACCGGTGGTGTACCAAGGCCGCTTGGAAAATCTCGGTCCATTCCGAGAATGTTTAGTACCCGCTCGCGAAAAGAGACAAAAGGGGGCGCCGGAGGACGTAGGAGTGTCGGATTGAGAAACTTACAACGGGGAAAAATGCTCGGATGCATGAGACGAACACGTATGCAAATGCGATGCACATGATGACATGATATGAAATGCATTACATGTAAACAAATGACAAGGCAACAACAGCGAATAACTGGAAGACACCTGGCGCAACGGTCTCGGAGCGTTACACAACAGCGAATAACTGGAAGACACCATGAACTGGCCTCGTACGCACCTCAACTTGCCAAGCTGAGAGCCTTCTTAGCCAACGGTTTAATAGGCGTGGACTTCGTCCATTGATGGATATCCTGGAGCATATTGTTGTTAAGTCGCCGCTCCGGTTTAATGTGTGAGTATACTGGTGATGTAGAAGACTCCCAACGCCATATCAATATTCAGCTAACAGATGAAGAAGTCACTGAATTTGTTAAGAAAATGTTGAATGAATCAGAAGCTGTCTGTCGCCAAACCGGACTAAACCCCTTTTACATGCAAAACAAACCGCCTACTGTAAGTACTGTTCTTCCGCTTTACACTTGATATCTTTGGATTGTGCAATCTTTGAATACCCTTTGCTTATTTTTAAATAGGGTGATGATTCGTTCTGGAAAAAGAAACTTGAAGAGAAAGCAACGAAGCCTTCTCGTCCTAAGATGAAAGCCGTCAAGAAAAACGCAAAGAGGAAGGCACCTGAACGCATCGGTTTAGAACTGGATGACGACCCGGATGAACCGGACGCAGAGGTATAACTTGATTCACTTGGTTCACTTTTCATGCATCTCATTGACAATGATACTTATCAGGAGGACGTTCAGGGCAGCCAAGCTGACGATGCAGAGGTAATTATCCTTTCCTCTGGTTCAGACTCTCTGCCAACACAAAAAATCTGTCAAGCACTCTGGAAAGTAAGCTTTTCTCACCCTCTTCCTCACTTGGACCCAACATTTATTTTGAAGAAGCAGCAGCACGAGGCTCGCCGCACAACCCGGCACAGCGGCCAAAAGGTCACTTCGACCAGTTTACCGGACACCCCGGTTCGAAAACGCCGATCTGAGGTCTCACCCACTTTTGACACTTCTTATCCCAAGGCAGGCTATTTCCGACAACCTCTTAATCCATCTGATTCGAATTATCAGGTGACACCTCCTTCATCCTCTCGCGAGTCAATAACGACCCAACTCCCTCCTCTCAAAACCATGGCTGGGTAAGTATTTCAACTCAATCTTTTGATGTTTCACACTTTATATCCTATGCTAACCTTTGCATATTGTTTTGTTTAGCACCAAAGCCAGACCCAGTAAAAAGGCTCGGGTGAATAATCCGCCCGAAGACCATGTGGTTATTGAACCGGAGCAAACTGCAGGACCGAAGGGTCCAAATACTGAAGCTACATTTGATGAACCACCCCCTCAAGATCATAATGCTGATGAACAAGAAGAAGTTGATACTGCTGTGCCATATGATGAACTGGCGAATCCAATCCGGACTGATGACAGGACTTCTAGTCCAGTGAAAACTACTGACATTCCATCAACTCTAGAAAAGGCTGCTGGAGATAAAGAAGATGAGGTTATCATTACCGGTATTGGCCACTCCTCTCCTGGCCAACCTATTGTGTTGGCGAAACATAGTGCCAAAGAAGAATGTGCTTCCATGGAGAAAGGCAAATGGAGCACCGATTTATCAAGCTATGCCCACTTCAGTGCTCAAGAACTCCACTCTGGCTTCCTAAACCGTCTGCACTCAAATCGTGATTATGAAGCCGGTTTGGTGAATCTAATGAAGGTGCGCTATGAGGTACTGACATAACTTTTCCTTTCTCAAGTCCAATTGTAAATGCCAACTCTAGTAGCCCCTAAGGGCCGGTTTATGATAGCAATCATAAATCGGGACTTTGTAATATCTCAGCCCTTGCATGCTTATCCTCCATGTGTCAGGTGATCCTTTGAAATAAACTGGTACTTTGTCATTGTATTCCTGTAGTTTTCATCTGTGTAGCCCCCAAGGGCCGATTTATCTTTCCAAGGTGAACCAGGATTTTAACCAATGCTCCGATTTGAACAAATGTACATTAGCTCCAAAGTGTCAAGGATAATGCTTGCATTGTACTTGAGACTTGCAAATTTTTTGGATGATAGAGCAAATAGGCATTAGCCCCCAAGTACAAAGTGTATAACTTATTATATGCTTGGTACTTCAAGTATACATAGCCCATTGATGATATATCTTGCCTTTGTAGGCCGAGCTGAGTAAGAAGGATGCTCAAACCGCTGACCTTTAGGAGAACATTAAATCTCAGCAAGCGGAGGCTTCCAAGGCCAAGGAAGAGTTGAAAAATGCCTTAGCAGCCATGGAGAAGCTGAAAGAAACCTTTAACAAAGAGCGTGCAGACCGGGAAACAGAGAAGGCCGGTTTAACAAAGAAGCCCGAAGACGCAGAAGCAGCCCTGAAACCGGTGGTTGAAGAACTAACCAGTTTAAAATGGCAGATTAACGCCATGACCTCTGCTGTATTTGGTGAGTATCCTCGTATGAAGTTTTTCCAATTCATAATGTCTTATCAATGGCCGGTTTACTGATGCTTTACCATGATAAGGACCCGCATCACTCATCTAGGTGCCGACATGCGGATGAAGCTTAAAGCGGCCTATACTTTGATAGAACAGCTGTATTCTAGATCTCAGCGAGCCATCTGCACTGCAGCTTATAACAAGCCTCCTCCAACGCTGATAAAAGAAACCGTCCAAAAGCTGGCCATGCTGCCTGCCCGGTTGGATGAACTGAAGAGATCAGCCGCATGGACAGGTGCGCTGATCGCGCTAATCTGGGCCAAGGCATGGATTCCAGATCTTGAACCGGCAGATATCGGCCAAGGCTACCCCAGCGTGAAGGAACATGGCACAAATTTCAACAACGATGATCTCCGAAGGCTGACAAAGGAAATGCGGCCTATAGCGAGCATATTGGCGGATGATACAGATCTATCTCATTATCAACCGGTTTATGATGTTGAAGGGAAAAGACATCCCGCGCCGATTCATAATGTAGAAGATCTTGTTCCACCAATCCGTAAGCACACTTACGCTCCTGACCTTGACCCTTCCAACCTTATTCATGAAGAAGCCATTTTTCAAGCCTTAACTGGAATCGATTGGTCAACGATTGATTTCCAGCGACTGGGTAGGGATGAAGAGAATGCGACCGCTCAAGATGACCCTCAATCTTCAAGCCGTCCAGCTGAGGAGTCATAAACCGGAGGCCGGTTTATCAGTTGCATTATGTTACTCTTATTAAAACAATTATTCACTTTGGTCTATTTAAAGTGCGTTGTAATAGGATAGAGTGAACACTTTATCTGTCATGCCATCGAGCATGTTTGTTTCGCTTGATACTGAGAACTTGCCATGCCTTTGGGATCTATTATATGCATAGTCCATTATGGCTTTTATGTAACTTGTTCCTGCATATAAGAACTTGAAAGTGTTCTAGTGGCTTACCACTGGACGGTTCATGATGCCCAAAAAATATATACATAACTTGGATGGATAACCAAGATTGTAATAACCATATATAAAATAGATGATACCTGTGATATATTTTGTTGGCTAACAAACTGTTGGTATAGTAAGGGTGAAAACACCAATCTGGAGTATTGATGACTCCTTTCCCTCTTGCCGGTTCATAGAAAAACCATACCGGATTACGATAACCGCCGGTTTGTTCGTATGACGCTGGTGACATCTAGTCAAAACCAGACCAGAGCAACTGACTGCCAGTTTAGAACTGATCATGTACTGACAACTGAGCGTTGAAAGCCATGCTGGGTTGTGATGAACACCGGTTTATCAGAAAATATTCATAAATCCCTTATCAAAAGATTTTAAAACAACAAATACAAAAGAAATATGCAAGGCTTTTCATGGGCTGCCAGGCCGCTGAGTTAAACCATTTTTCAAAGCCTTTTAAGATGGACCTCAATCTTTAAGCAATCACCGTTTTAACTTTGACAAGTTCAGGGTTTATGAGATTGACTTGTTAAACGTTCGATGAGTCCTACCAAGTTTTTCTGGACGGAGTGGCTTACTTAAAAAAGGCAGGATAACCCGGGGTTTTAGGTGAATACACCTGGCTTCCAAGCCTGGCTTGATAGCCTATTACAAGGGTGGAAGCTCGTTGTTCTTGAGAAGCAAGGAGCCCCCAAGTAATACTTGAGCTATGCTCAGTGGTTACCTATGTTTGAGTTATGCTTTATGCAACAGACTCTCTTTGGTTCCACATAATTTCCTTTTGGCTTTAAGCCTATCAAAAGGTGTAGCTATGGTGTAAAGACAACCAAGCCCCCGAGTGATTTCCCTTTTTGGTTTTAAACCGATCAAGAGGTGTAGCTATGGTTCGAATACGACCAAGCCCCCTAGTGATTTCCTTTATATCCGTGTGGCTTTGTAGGCCGAGTTAATAGAACTCCGCTTTGTAAGTAGAAGCCCCCATGGAACCACACATGATGTAAAAAAGAACAGAGACCCCGCGTTAGCTGAGGCTCCGGTTTATTATATAATATATACATTGTCATAAGTATGTACATAAGAAGAGCCTGTGGCTCAAGTATAGTAAGGCCGAAGAAGAGCTATATTCCACGGCCGCTTGGTCTCCTCCTCCGATTTACATGAGTCTTTGTGCTCTTGAACATCGATAAGGTAGTATGACCCGTTGTGCAGGTTTTTGCTGACCACAAAAGGTCCTTCCCAAGGTGGGGATAACTTGTGCATATCAGTTTGATCCTGGATGAGCCGGAGCACCAGATCGCCTTCTTGAAAAGTTCTGGTCTTAAACCGGCGGCTGTGATAACGTCGGAGATCTTGTTGATAAATCACCGACCGCGCTGCTGCGAGATCACGCTCCTCATCTAATAGGTCCAGTGAGTCCTGACGTGCTTTCTCATTTTCAGCTTCAACGTAAGCCGCCACACGGGGTGAGTCATGACGGATGTCACTAGGGAGAACCACCTCTGCTCCGTAAACCATGAAGAAAGGCGTGTAACCCGTAGATCTGTTTGGTGTGCTGTTGATACTCCATAGTATGGAAGGTAACTCCTCCACCCAACAACCCAGTGTCCGCTTTAAAGGAACCAGAAGCCGGGGTTTAATACCTCTCAAAATTTCTTGATTTGCCCTCTCTGCTTGACCATTAGACTGGGGGTGAGCCACTGACGCTACATCAAGCTAGATGTGCTCACGTTGACAAAATTCCTACATACCACCCTTGGATAGATTAGTACCGTTATCAGTTATAATGCTGTGTGGAAAACCAAACCGGAATATCACCTTTTTGATGAATTGAACAGCCGTGGCTGCATCACACATACTGACTGGCTATGCCTCTACCCACTTGGTAAACTTGTCAACCGCCACCAACAGGTGGGTATTTTTGTCCTTGGACCTCTTAAAGGGTCCAACCATATCTAGTCCCCAAGTTGCAAATGGCCAAGTGATTGGAATCATTCTCAACTCCTGAGCCGGAACATGAGCGCGGTGTGCAAATTTCTGACAACCATCACACCTTTTTACTAAATCCTCAGCATCAGCGTGAGCCGCCAACCAGTAGAAGCCGTGCCAAAAAGCCTTAGCCACCAAGGACTTTGAATCGGCATGGTGACCACAATCTCCTTCATGGATTTCTCGCAAAATCTCACAACCCTCTTGAGGAGACACACAACACTAAATTGCTCCTGTGACGCTGTAACAATGTAACTCCCCGTTGATAATGGTCATTGACTTGGATAGCCGGATTATCTGCCGGGCCAAGGTTTCATCCTCCGGTAACTCGCCCCGGTTCATGTAAGCCAGGTACGGGACAGTCCAATCCGGTATAACATGCAAAACCTCCACCAACTGGGCCTCCAGGTCAGGAATAGCCAACTCCTCCTCTGTGGGTATCTTGACCGACGGATTATGAAGTACGTCGAGGAAGACATTAGGTGGCACCGGTTTACGCTGAGAGCCTAAACGACTTAAAGCGTCCGCCGCTTCATTCTTTCGCCGGTCTATATGGTCAACTTGATAACCTTTGAAATGACCAGCCACTATGCCCACCTCCCGTCGATATGCAGCCATGAGTGGATCCTTAGAATCCTAAGTGCCAGATAACTGCTGAGCCACTAGGTCCGAGTCACTGAAGCACTTAACCCAACTTAAGTTCATTTCCTTAGCCATCCGCAGACCATGGAGTAAGGCCTCATACTCAGCTGCATTGTTAGTACAAGGGAACATTAAGCGGAGAACATAACAAAACTTGTCACCTCGTGGGGAAGTTAACATGACTCCAGCCCCTGAGCCCTCCAATTTCCTGGACCCATCAAAGTGAATAGTCCAATAAGTGTTGTCTGGCTTTTCCTCTGGTGCCTGCAACTCTGTCCAATGATTGATTAAGTCCACGAGTGCTTGAGATTTGATCGCTGTGCGTGGTGTATATTTGAGCCCGTGAGGTCCAAGCTCAATAGCCCAGTTGGCAATCCGGCTAGTCGCCTCTCTGTTTTGGATGATATCTCCCAGAGGGGATGAATTAACCACTGTGATAGGATGACCATGAAAATAATGTTTAAGCTTCCGGCTTGCCATGAAAACTCCATCCACCAACTTCTGCCAATGTGGGTACCTCTGCTTTACTCCATACCTCTGCTTTACTCTAAGACTTGAGCTAAAGCAACTCTAAAGATGTGAACACAACAATGCTTTATGTAAAAGTGGTAACCCCACTTGAGCTTAAACGATGAGTATGACCTATGATCAAGTGTTCTCACTTGACTCCTAAGTCAATATACTCATATATAGATGACCTTGTCATCGCAAATTGCTTGATAGATGCTAGAATTGGTTGTGCATGCCTTGTCACATATTTCATTTGCCATCTTATTGTGTGAGCATGCTGGTTGCATATTTTACTCATTCGAGGACATCCACTTGTTGTTTTGATTGTTTGGTTTTATTTCCTTTTGCCAAGTGGATGGACAAGAATGCCTAAGAACCTCCTCTAGCTATCTATGCTTTTCTCGTCTCAAACTCTATTCATGCTACATCACAAAATTTGATCAAGTCAAATTCGAACCACTCTGTGTGAGGAGCGCTCGGAGTCCCCGATTCGTCATAGACTTAAACTTCCAAAACCTCTTTATGATTCTCGGTCTGACCGATACCCTACTTTCGGTCCTACCGAGATCATTAAGTTGATCTAGGTTTTCGATCTCGGTGCAACCGATTTGAACCATTCGGTCACACCGAGTTGCAACAACTGTATACAGTTTTGCATCTCGGTGCCACCGAGTTGTTCCACTCGGTCACACCGACAGGGTCGGGCTATATATAGTCACGGGCAAAAATTTGGAAATTTCTCCGAACCCCTTCGCCCGCGCGATAGCCTGCTCTGCCAACTTGGTCTCCGGATCGTCTCCTCGCCGCCAGCCGCCTCCAGTCGCTGGTCTCCGTCGCCGTCAACGGAAATTCAACCCCGCCGTTGCCGCCGTAGTGAGTCTCCGCCGAACTAGGGTATAGACTCGATCTTTGTGCTATTCCCCAATCCGATTCTTAGCACATTGTGATCATCATGATTCTTGCCATGTTTGTTAAACTTCTATCTAGTCAATGAACTCGTAGATTAGGTTGAATTCGAAAATTTTAGGGTTAGGTTTCCGCCGAAACCATCTCGGACCCACCGAGTTGAAAAACTCGGTCCCACCGATTTGGCTTATGCCATTGCACAAGTGAGACTCGGTCTGACCGAGAATTACTTATCGGTGTGACCGATTTTGGAACTCTGTGAAACCCTAGCAGTCTCGGTGCCACCGAACTGTGACTCGGTCTGACCGAGTTCACTAGTTTAGGTGCCAAAACTGCTTCGGTATCACCGAGTTTAGAAATCGGTAGATCCGAGATGCTTTCAGTGGGAAACTAAAACTAAGTTTTTGAATTATTCTTTTGCAAAAATCTCTGCATTTTGTGATGCTTATCCACTCTATCTCATCTATAACCTATTCACAGGGTCAGCAGTCAGAGTTTGCATCATGTCAGACCAAAGTGATAGCCAGAACTTGTCAGAGCAGCAAGTGCAGATGAGTGAGGGCACTAGTCCCTCAAGTTCCTCAGATGATGGCAGCAGAAGTACTCCTAGCAATCTGCCAAAAGCTGCCACCAGACAGAGGAAGAAGAGAACCTCAGAATCAGAGGATGAGGATTATGTGGCAGAAGAGGAAGCAACTTCAAAGAGAGTAGTGCTTGAGAAGGAACATGGCTCAGCTCAAGGCACAAAGCCAGGGATGAAAATCAAAAGGCCAGCAGGCAGGCAGCCTATGTCAAAGGCCAGAGCTTCAACTGAGAAACCCACTCCCATAGAGCCAGTTGCTGCTGAAGGCAAGAAAAGGAAGGAAAGGGTCAAGAAGACCGTAGCCAAAGTGCTTGGAAAGGCTTCCATCATGGAAGATGAGGATGAAGAAGAAGAGGTTGCTGCACCAGCACCTAAGGCACCCAAGCTGATGGGTGATGCCATAAGATCAGGGTCAACTGCTTCTAAGGCCAAGCCAGCTCCAAAGCCAAAGACAAAGAGGAATACAAGGAGCATACCTGCAGCTGAAAAGAACAAGGCCCCAGTGCCTGACATTGCTGAAGAAGAATAAGGTCAAGTGCTCAGAAAGCTCAAGCCCAAGATCCCAGACCATAGTGATGCTCATCATGTGGCTGAGGACATGAAGCTCAGGAGAGACTCAGGGCTCAGGAAGTGGAGAGAAGCAGATCCGTATGCTTCAAGGAGAAGGACTGCTGTTGACTACAGGTTCCACACTAAGGAACAGCAGGACTTTTATGAGACAGTGCTGCTTGATAAGAAGCCCATAGTTTGTGATATGAGATGGGTCGACTGGGAATACATCAAGGACAACGAAGAGCACTACCCTGGAGTGCAGGACAGCTTCAAGGCATGTGGAGTAGAGGACTTTGTTGGGCAGAAGCTCACAAAGTGGAACGAGGAACTCATCATGCAGTTCTACTCCACAGCACATTTTTATTCAGATGGCAGAATTGTATGGATGTCTGAGGGTACGAGGTACCAATCTATAGTTGCTGAGTGGGCACAGCTCATCAATGCCCCTGAAGAGCATGAGGATGACTTGGATATCTATGCCAAGAAGAAGATGGATCATAACTCAATGTCAAACATGTACAAGGAGATCCCAAATGAAGCACTTGATACTTTCAAGTTTGGCTCAGTGCATTATCTTCTGTCAGGTCTGCCTACAATCAATTGGATTTTGAGGCACACCTTGTTGCCCAAGTCAGGTGATCACAAGATGATCAGAGGCCATGCAATCAACTTGCTTCATATCTTTGATGTGCCACAAAAATTCAAAGTCATGAGCCTCATCGTAGAAACAATCAAGAGGACTGCAGCAGACCAGAAGAGGAGCTGTGGATATGCCCCTCAGATCCAGGAGCTGATCAACTCCAAGATGGGCACAGGCATATACCTTTTTGATAAGGAACATCTGCCCATTCATCCAGATTTTGAAGATAATCAGGTTGTCATGCATGAGAATGAACCATCGTCCGTTCAAGCACAAGCCAAGAAGGAGAAGGCAAGGAAGGAGAAAGCTGCCAAGATGCCAACTCAAGAGGAGGCATCTGAATATTTCTTGAAAACCAAACAAGAGCAGCTTGGTTACCTGATTGCATCCACCCTGCGGATTGAGAAAGGACTAGCCACCCTAACTCAGAACCAGGCAAGCCTAGAGAGGATCGTAGAACAAAAGTTCTATGACTTGGATATCAAGGTAACAGAGATTCAGACTGCAGTGGAGCAGCTCCAAGATGACATGCAGGAGAGGAAAGGGAAGACTACAACTGATGCCTTTGCCAGAGTGCCACGAGGTCCGAGGTCGTCTGCAGTGCCAGTTCCTGACACAAGAGCAACCGCCTCAGCTCCAGCCGTAGCACCAGCCCAACCTGCTCCAGCATCTACCTCAGCTCCAACTCCAGCATCTACTTCAGCGTCTACGGAAGCCTTCGTCCTTGGAGTGATCCGGACTCCACCACCACCTGAAGATCAAGCCTGAGTGTCGACTTAGCACTATGCATTTTCTAGGAACTTTTTGGTAACTTGTTGCCAAAGGGGGAGAAAATGTATAGATCATAGGCTTTGAGAGAGAGTGTTGCTTTTATTCTCTCTTGTTTTATTTGGTGGTTTTTCGAACTTTGTTTGCTTTTGCGTGAGATACTATGTCATTGCTCGTGAGACATTGATGATCATGTGTTTGATCATAAGCTACACTTAATGTTTGCTTAATATTATCATCTTATCTATCTTATGTGATCATTCACTATTCTTGGTGATGAGTGCATGTATTTCGTTCTTATCATTTTAAGCGCTCCACCAAGATGTATGTGACATGGAAGAGTAACCCATGACTCTAACTCTTTGTGCATTTGCAGTCCAAAGCAAATTTTAAATATGCACAAATTTAGGGGGAGCTCTTACTTGTCACATACTTTTCAAAGTGACGATATATTTCATGCTTATTATCATTTGTCGAAGCTTTGATCTATATGTTGTCATCAATTACCAAAAAGGGGGAGATTGAAAGTGCAACTATCCCTAGGTGGTTTTGGTAATTCATAACAACATATAGCTCATTGAGCTAATGCTATTCCAAGATGACTATTTCAGGAAAGCTCAATGATTGGCATGGCATGGATGTGAAAGTGGAACCCTCAAAATGCTAAGGACAAAGGATTGGCTCAAGCTCAAAAGCTCAAGACTCTTCATTTTATATTTTAGTGATCCAAGATCACATTGAGTCTTTAGGAAAAGCCAATACTATCAAGGAGGGATGAGGTGTTGCTTAATGAGCCTTTTGCTTCATGTGCTTAGTGATATGCTCCAAAACCCTCAACTACTTTCCCATATCCACATATGACCTAAACCCTAAGCCAAACTCGGTCCTACCGATTCTTTCTATCCGGCGCCACCGAGTTTCACTTGTCATAAGCCACTGCCAAACCCTAGCAATTCGGTTCTACCGATAGGGATCTCGGTCTCACCGAGATGGGATTGCAAACTCTCTATTTCCCTTTCGTAACTTTTCGGTCTCACCGAAAGAGCGAATCGGTCCCACCGAGATTGCAATGTAAACTCTTTGTTTCCCTTTTGTAACTTTTCGGTCTCACCGAAAGAGCAAATCGGTCCCACCGAGTTTGCCTGACCAACTCTCTGGTTAGCTTATTACCAAACTCGGTCTCACCGAGTTTGTGTAATCGGTCTCACCGAGATTACATTATGCCCAAACCCTAACCATATCGGTCCTACCGAGTTGCATGTCAGTCCCACCGAAAATCTCTAACGGTCACTAGGTTTACCTTTTCGGTCCGACCGAGTTTGTTGATTCGGTCCCACCGAGATTGGAAAACTGTGTGTAACGGTTGGATTTTGTGTGGAGGCTATATATACCCCTCCACCTCCTCTTCATTTGTGGAGAGAGCCATCAGAACACATACACAATTCCAACTCATATGTTCTGAGAGAGAACCACCTACTCATGTGTTGAGACCAAGATATTCCATTCCTACCATATGAATCTTGATCTCTAGCCTTCCCCAAGTTGCTTTCCACTCAAATCTTCTTTCCACAAAATCCAAATCCTATGAGAGAGAGTTGAGTGTTGGGGAGACTATCATTTGAAGCACAAGAGCAAGGAGTTCATCATCAACACACCATTTGTTACTTCTTGGAGAGTGGTGTCTCCTAGATTGGCTAGGTGTCACTTGGGAGCCTCCGACAAGATTGTGGAGTTGAACCAAGGAGTTTGTAAGGGCAAGGAGATCGCCTACTTCGTGAAGATCTACCGCTAGTGAGGCAAGTCCTTCGTGGGCGATGGCCATGGTGGGATAGACAAGGTTTCTACTTCGTGGACCCTTCGTGGGTGGTTGCTTCTTTGTGGACCCTTCGTGGGTGGAGCCCTCCGTGGACTCGCGCAACTGTTACCCTTCGTGAGTGGAGCCCTCCGTGGACTCGCGCAACCATTACCCTTCGTGGGTTGAAGTCTCCATCAACGTGGATGTAGGATAGCACCACCTATCCAAACCACGGGAAAAACATCCGTGTCTCCAATTGCGTTTGAATTCTCCAAACCCTTCCCTTTACATTCTTGCAAGTTGCATGCTTTACTTTCCGCTGCCAATATACTCTTTGCATGCTTGCTTGAATTGTGTGATGATTGCTTGACTTGTCCTACAATAGCTAAAATCTGCCAAGAACTAAAATTGGGAAAAGGTTAAGTTTTTATTTGGTCAAGTAGTCTAATCACCCCCCCTCTAGACATACTTTCGATCCTACACAAACGCTAAACATCATTGATACATGCCGGTTTAGCCAGGGACGTGATAGCTGTAATTTTTTCCGGGTTAGCCTCAATGCCCCTGTTAGACACTAGAAAACCCAAGAGCTTGCCTGCCAGAACACCAAAGACGCATTTGTCCGGATTAAGCATCATCTTATAAACCTGGAGGTTGTCAAAAGTCTCTCTCAAGTCATCTATCAATGTTTCCTCCTTCCTGGACTTCACCACAATATCATCCACATATGCATGAACGTTGCGCCCGATCTGCTTATGAAGACAATTCTGAACACAGCGCTGATAAGTCGCCTGGGCACTCTTGAGCCCAAAGGGCATAGAGACATAGCAGAAGGCTCCAAAGGGAGTTATAAAAGCTGTCCTCTCCTAGTCCTTAACTGCCATTTTGATCTGATGATAACCAGAATAAGCATCCAGAAAACACAAATGGTCACAACCTGCCGTAGCATCAATAATCTGATCAATACGAGGGAGGGCAAAGGGATCAGCTGGACAAGCCTTGTTCAAGTCTGTGTAGTCCACACACATATGCCAGGTGCCGTTTTTCTTAAGAACCAGCACCGGATTAGCCAGCCACTCCGGGTGAAAGACATCCACAATAAACCCTGCGGCCAACAGCCGAGCTACCTCCTCACCAATAGCCTTATGCCTTTCTTCGTTGAAGCGGCGGAGAAACTGCCTGACTGGTTTAAACTTAGGATCTATATTAAGTGTGTGCTCAGTGAGTTCCCTCGGTACACCTGGCATGTCAGAAGGCTTCCATGCAAAGATGTCCCGGTTCCCACGGATGAACTCGATGAGCGCGCTTTCCTATTTGGGATCCTGGTTAGCGCTGATGCTGAACTGCTTGGATGAATCATCAGGAACAAAATCAACCAGGTTAGTGTCTATAGCCGTTTTGAACTTCAACGCTGGATCATGCTCCATAGTTGGATTTTTCAAAGAAGTCATGTCTGCCGGATCAACATTGTCCTTATAAAACTTCAGCTCCTCTATGGCACAAACCGATTCAGCATAAGCCGCATCACCCTCTTCACATTCCAAAGCAATCTTCCTGCTCCCATGTACTGTGATGGTCCCCTTATGACCCGACATCTTTAGCTGTAGATAAACATAACATGGCCTCGCCATGAACTTGGCATAAGCCGGTCATCCGAACAGCGCATGATACAGACTCTTGATTTTCACCACCTCAAAAGTCAACGTTTCTGACCTCGAATCATGATCATCTCCAAAAGCCACCTCTAGGGCTATCTTGCCCACTGGATACGCCGATTTACCAGGCACCACACCATGAAAAACGGTGTTCGACGGTTTAAGATTCTTATCTGTCAGTCCCATACGGCGGAAGGTATCATAGTAAAGGATATTGATACTGCTTCCCCCATCCATAAGCACCTTGGTGAACTTATACCCCCCAACTTGAGGTGCCACCACTAAGGCCAGATGACCCGGATTATCAACCCGGGGTGGGTGATCCTCTCGACTCCATAAAATGGGCTGCTCAGACCAGCGCAAATACTGAGGAACTACCGGTTCAATAGAGTTCATAGCCCTTTTGTGATGCTTCTGGTCACGCTTACACAAGCTAGTAGTGAAGACATGATACTGCCCACTATTCAACTGCTTCGGATTGCTCTGATAACCCGACTGCTGCTGCTGATTCCCCTAATGGTTATAACCTCCCTGATTGCCCTGATTACCTTGATTACCATGTTCGGTCTGATGGCCTTGGAATCCTGAACCGGAGCTGCCGCCTCCATAACCCGGCCCATGAAAACCGCCTCCTAAACCGCCGGGCAGGCCATTGTCACATTGGAACATATTGGAATTTTTGAAATCTCGCATGATGAAGCAATCCTTCCAAAGATGTGAAGCTGGCTTCTCCTTTGATCCATGCTTTGGACAAGGTTGATTTAACAGGCGCTCCAGATTGGGGCCTGACCCTTCGCCCCTCTGGGGCGGTTTGCCCTTATGACACTGACCATTGTCCTGAGCATTGGTGTTTGCCACAAAGTCCAAACTATTGTCCGCCTTGCGCTTACCATTATTCCCATGGCCTGCCGGGTTCTGCTGCTGCCCCTTGGCGTTGCCGTTCTTTTTCCCCTTCCCCGGTTTGTCATCCTCAGACTCAGGGTCTTTGGTACTATCTGAATCGGCATATTTCACCAAAGCAACCATAACGGTTGACATGCCATTGCAGTGACGTTTGAGCCTTCCTAACTTCAGTTTTAATGGCATAAACTAGCAATTGCCCTCCAACGTCAAAACTGTTGTATCCGCGTTGATGCTGTCCGACGAATGCAGAATAGCTGAGACTCGCTTCACCCAATCGACATAGGATGCTTACAAGTATCCTTAAAATTCTGAATAAACCGGTTTTTTAACTCGGCCCATGACCCGACGGAGTTAGCCGGTAAGCTCTTTAACCAAGTATGAGTTGTCCCCTCCAACATCATGGTGAAGTACTTAGAACACACCGCTTCATCGACATCCAGCATCTCCATCGCCATCTCATAACTCTCCATCCATGACTCAGGGGGTAAATCGGAAGTGTAATTGGGCACCTTACGATGGCCTTTAAAATCCTTGGGCAGTCGTACATTACGCAAAGCGTGGGTGAGACACGGCTCCCCTAAAGAACTAAAGACCACACCTGGCTCCACTGAAGCGACAGGACGAACCAGAGTAGGCTGACGAGCCGCATGCTGCGCTGCTAACTCAGCTTCTCGACGTGCACGACCATGATCCACCACATCCTGCGCATTAGCACCACCACCTGCCGGGTTATGCCCTCGCGGCGAGTTACGGTGACGTGCACTACTTGACACGGCCGGTTCATCCTCAATGTGCCTGCTGTAGCTCCGACTCGGACGGGCGGTGCATCCTCTCGCGACTATGCGAATAAGCCTGCTGCTGGTTTAAAGCTATTTGAAGGAGCTCTCTAGCATGTCGTGTCTCAACCGCCACTGGTGACTCGCCGTCAATCGAGAGGGCTGCCAATCTTGAAGCGGCGGCCACAATGTTATCCAACAGGTTGGAGTAATGCCCTGGGGGCGTCAGAACGTACTGCGGCAAAATGTTGTTCGGACGAGGCGGGTTCATCGTGCGCGGCTGAACTGGCGCTCCTGTTACCAGTGCCTCAGTCCGGTTTACTATCGGCTGGTTACTGGTTCCTGCTCCTGGCGTGTTGAAGAGATTTCTTGGCTCGTAACCCGGCGGGAGGTGCGACCGGTATATCCTCCTCATGACATCATCCGAGGCACTCTGATCCAGCCTAAGCCGGTAGGCCTGAGCTTCTAACTTGGCCCGTTCTATAGCCATCCTGGCGTTCTCTGCTGCCAGGTCCACTTTAGCATGAGTTATCTGATCTTTCACTTTTGCAATCTCCGCATTGTGCTCATCTCGGGTTACTGCATCCACTTTTGCTGCTAGCAATGCTGCCAAGGCGTCGAACAAATCAGACAAAACCTGAGCCGGAGGCGGCGCAGAGCCCCCTGCTCCCACTGGCGTTGCTGTTGCTGAACCGGAGATCATTGCCGTGGCGGTAGAGGAGTGTTGCGCTGGTTGTGTACCGGCCATGAAGACCGCGACCCGGCTTGGCAGATCGAGGGGGTCCGGAATACTGTTGCCATCGGAACCTCCACTAATCCGGCCGTCCTGCAGCTGATACAGCGACTTGGTTTCTCTGGTTGAAGACTCGTCATCGGAACAGACAACGGTTTCCCCATCAGATGCCAATCCATCCTCATATTCCGCTCCATGGATGACACCTACGAAAACATGCCTTGCTGCGGGCTGAACCTGGGCAGGGCTTGCACACTGAGCCGTCTCGATGATGTCGGTGCAGGTGTCCGACTCAGGGCCCGGTTCGTTGATCTTGCCGATGAAGACGTGAATCCCGCTAAAGGGGACCCGGTACCCGTATTCAATTGAACCGGCCTCGGGACCCCATCCTGCGTCATCGATGTAGAGCTTGCTGCGACGACTCTTAGTCATCCGGCCCATAGCGTATCCCTTGAGTCCTTCGAAGCTGCCCTTCAAGAACTCGAAACCATCGTGCGATAGCCCCACGGTGGGCGCCAACTGTCGTGGTTTTGTCATGATAGATGTCCTCGTGAAAGGACTTAGTCGTGGAGCCATCGCTACGGGTTAGCTTAAAGGGGTTAAACCGGACAAGGGACACGCGAGTTTTATACTAGTTCGGCCCCTTCGATGAAGGTTAAAGCCTACGTCTAGTTGTGTTGGTATTGCTATGGTTTCGATGACCAGGGAGAGAATCCGTTTTGCCTGGCTCTCGAGTTATTGTGTGTTGTCCCTTTATACACACAGGTTGACGCCCGCCGGTTTACAGAGTCCCGAGGCCGGATCATAAATGTGTCCGGCTCGGTCTCTATCCTTCCTATCTTACAATGCAATTTACATGAGAAAGTTGGTTTACATCTATAGCCCTTAACCCACCTTTTGGCTTTGGGCCTTCGTAAAGCGCCACCATCCTTACATCTTCATGGGCTTCTATCTTCATGGAGTTAACCCGGCTACTCCTGGCCGGTTTACGTCCAGTAGTAATATCCCCAACACCTCATCAATTTCTACTTTCCTCCCACTCACTTCTTTCGAGAGAAACTCTTTCTCTAGAAAGGATCCATTCTTAGCAATGAATATCTTGCCTTTGGATCTGTGATAGAAGGTGTACCCAATAGTTTCCTTTGGGTATCCTATGAAGATGCATTTCTTCGATTTTGATTCGAGCTTATCAGGTTGAAGCTTTTTCACCTAAGCATCGCAACCCCAAACTTTAAGAAATGACGACTTAGGTTTCTTGCCAAACCACATTTCATATGGTGTCGTCTCAATGAATTTTGATGGTGCCCTATTTAACATGAATGTAGTCGTCTCTAAAGCATAACCCCAAAACGATAGTGCTAAATTGGTAAGAGACATCATAGATCGCACCATATCTAATAAAGTACAATTATGACGTTTGGACACAATATTACGTTGTGGTGTTCCAGGTGGTGTGAGTTCAGAAACTATTCCACATTGTTTCAAATGAAGACCAAACTCATAACTCAAATATTCGCCTCCGTGATCAAAAGTAGAAACTTTATTTTCTTGTTACGATGATTTTCCACTTCACTCTGAAATTCTTTGAACTTTTCAAATGTTTCAGACTTATGTTTCATTAAGTAGATATGCCCATATCTGCTCAAATCATCTGTGAAGGTCAGAAAATAACAATCCCCGCCACGAGCCTCAACACTCATCGGACCGCATACATCAGTATGTATTATTTCCAATAAGTCAGTAGCTCGCTCCATTGTTCTGGAGAACGGAGTCTTAGTCATCTTGCCCATAAGGCATGGTTCGTAAGCACCAAGTGATTCATAATCAAGTGATTCCAAAAGCCCATCAGCATGGAGTTTCTTCATGCACTTTACACCAATATGACCTAAAAGGCAGAGCAACAAATAAGTTGCACTATCATTATTAACTTTGCATCTTTTGGCTTCAATATTATGAATATGTGTATCACTACGATCAAGATTCAATAATAATAGACCACTCATCAAGGGTGCATGACCATAAAATATATTACTCATATAAATAGAACATCCATTATTCTTCGATTTAAATGAATAACCATCTCGCATCAAACAAGATCCAGATATAATGTTCATGCTCAACGCTGGCACGAAATAACAATTATTCAGGTCTAAAACTAATCCCGACGGTAGATGTAGAGGTAGCGTGCCGACGGCGATCACATCGACCTTGGAACCATTTCCGACGCGCATCGTCACCTCGTCCTTAGACAATATTCGTTTAATCCGTAGCCCCTATTTCGAGTTGCAAATATGAGCAACAAAACCAGTATCAAATACCTAGGCGCTACTACGAGCATTAGTAAGGTACACATTAATAACATGTATATCAAACATTCCTTTCACTTTGCCATCCTTCTTATCCGCTAAATACTTGGGGCAGTTCCGCTTCCAGTGACCAGTCCCTTTGCAGTAGAAGCACTCAGTTTCAGGCTTAGGTCCAGACTTGGGCTTCTTCCCGGGAGCAGCAACTTGCTTGCTATTCTTCTTGAAGTTCACCTTCTTCCCTTTGCCCTTTTTCTTGAAACTAGTGGTCTTGTTAACCATCAACACTTGATGCTCCTTCTTGATTTCTACCTCTGCAGCCTTTAGCATTGCAAAGAGCTCGGGAATTGTCTTTTCCATCCCCTGCATGTTATAGTTCATCATGAAGCCTTTATAGCTTGGTGGCAGTGATTGAAGAAATCTGTCAATGACACTATCATCAGGAAGATTAACTCCCAGCTGAGTCAAGTGGTTATGGTACCTAGACATTCTGAGTATGTGTTCACTAACAGAATTGTTCTCCTCCATCTTGCAGCTATAGAAATTGTTGGAGACTTCATATCTCTCAACTTGGGCATTTGCTTGAAATATTAACTTCAAATCTTGGAACATCTCATATGCTCCATGATGTTCAGAACGTCTTTGAAGTCCCAATTCTAAGCTGTAAAGCATGGCACATAGAACTATCGAGTAGTCATTCTAGATGTTCATAATGTCCGGAGTTGCTCCTGCAGCGGGTCTTGCACCTAGTGGTGCTTCCAGGACGTAATTCTTCTGCGCAGCAATGAGGATAATCCACAAGTTACGGACCCAATCCGTGTAGTTGTTACCATCATCTTTCAACTTAGCTTTCTCTAGGAATGTATTAAAATTCAAGGGAGCGGTAGCACGGGCCATTGATCTACAACAACATAGATATGCAAAAACTATCATGACTAAGTTCATGATAAATTTAAGTTCAGTTAATCATATTACTTAAGAACTCCCACTTAGATAGACATCCCTCTAGTCATCTAAATGATCATGTGATCCATATCAACTAAACCATGTCCGATCATCACATGAGATGGAGTAGTTTTCAATGGTGAACATCTCTATGTTGATCATATCTACTATATGATTCACGTTCGACCTTTCGGTCTCAGTGTTCCGCGGCCATATCTGCATATGCTAGGCTCGTCAAGTTTAACCCGAGTATTTTGCACGTGCAAAACTGTCTAACACCCGTTGTATGTGAACATAGAGCTTATGTAACGCCCTGAGACCATTGCGCCAGGTGTCTTCCAGTTATTCGCTGTTGTTGCCTTGTCATTCGCTTGCGTGTTGCATCTTGCCATGTCATCATCCGCATTGCATATGCATGTTCTCAAAACTTGTATCCGTCCGGGTTCCCCCAGTTCCGTCCGTTGTCCGTTCTGAGCCCAGACACACTTGCACGCGCCCGCGACATGTCAGAAATAGTATTTTATAAGTGGCCGGAGAATGTTCTCGGAATGAGATGAAAGTTGGCGTGCGGTGTTGTTTTGTTGTCAGTAGGCCGCCTGCCAAGTTTCATCGCATTCGGAGCTTGTTTGATAGCCCAACCGTTAAACTATAGCGGCAATATAGCCGGTCTTTTCATCGGACGTTTTCGGTCTCCGAAAACTATTGCCGGGCTGCCCTCTCCTCCCTCCTCTTAGCCCACACCCTCGTACACAGCCCACTTGCAACCCACTAGACCCACCTAACCCCTCCTTGCACAGTGCATCAACCACCCTCGAGTGCGCATCCGAAAGTTGTCTCGAACCCATCCTGGACAGTCGGCTCCGTTGGGTCCGGATCATCCCCAAACATCCCCAAAATATCATCGTTTTATTTATTGGACTTCCTAGAATATTTATTCTCGTCCGTCAGATTTCGATCGGATGATCCAAAAAACCCCCTTCTTCCCTTATATATAGTCTATCCCTAGTCCATTTTGGACCTAACCCTATTTCCTAGGGATCCTCTCAGCCGCCGCCACTACTCCCCATCACATCACCCAGATCCGTCGGCACCCACGTCCTCTGTTTCCGTGCCTGACCAACCCCGCTCCTCCTCCCGATCCCCATGGATGTTGTTTCCCCGTTAACCAGCGTAGCAGCAGCTCCATGTCGGAGCTCCATCACCAGCCGTTGCCTCTCGTCGGAGCAATACCAGCAGGAGCTCCACCCCGCTGCCCCTCTCCATCTCTATCTTCTCTCCCTGCCGCTTCTGTCTCTGCTTCTTACATCACCACGTCACTCTCTTTTCTCTGTCCACAGGAGAACAATGGCGCCATGGCAAAACTCCCGAGCTCATTGCGTGGTGTTGCCGCCCTCCGCTGCTACCTCCCCGTTGCCCTTGCTTTCCCTCGCCCGAAAGCCGCTGCAGCCTCCTCGACCCAGATCCACGCCGGCGCCACCGAACCACCCCCGCCTCCAGCTTGGCGGTCGCCAGACCGAGAGCCCCGCCCCGATGCCATGGCCAGGAGTCGCTGACCCAAGTCCCCAGGGCTCCCCGACAGTTGCGCGTCTGGCGTCCAAGCCACTGTCTTCTTCCCGCGTCTCTTCGTCGGAGTCGCCAAGTCGCCGCCCTGGAGCTTCTCCACCACCGACTCCCTCTGTCTCTGGTTTCGCCCGGCTCCGCTGCCTCGCCACGGCGGACCTCGCCAGCAGGTCCCGTCGACGATCCCCTGCTCCTTTCCTCGCCTCCCGCTTGCCTTTCTCTGAGCTTCTCTGACCCCGCCGCGACGCCCTCTGCAGGTAGACATCGCTGCCTTGGATTCGTGCCAAGCTCTGCCGTCCCCACGCTCCTGCCGTCTCACCAGATCCGGTAGGTCCTCGTCGCCGCACCGCGCCCCCTGCATCGCGCTGCCGCTCCCCTGCTTCACTTGCTTGAGCCGCCGCTACTCTGCTTCCTGACGAGCAGAGGAGCTCGCTTGCCCGCTCGTTCGTTTGTGCGTGGCCGCCCGGATGGGCCACATCGCTGCCTCTAGTGCCCCCCGTGGGTCGCTTCCTCTCTAGATCCGGCCCAATGGCCCGTGGTGAGCTGCACCCCTGCGCCTGCCCTGTTCGGCCCATGTTCCAGATTCGGCCCGCATATGTTTTTTTACAGATCTGTGATTTTCCTAATTATCCAGAGACTGCTGTTTTGCAGAAAAGCCCTTAAAGTCCATGCATTTAATAACTATATAACCATGCATCATATGTAAAAACTTCAAATATGAAAAATGCTTAGAATTGCATCTAGATTCATGATATGCAACTTTCAACCATGTTCAAAATGTTTAAAATGATGTTTGCATTAATTTGCCTATTACCATGATAAAAAGCTTTATTTCATAACTTAATAACCGTAGCTCGGTTTTAAATAAATTATATATGTAAATGGGGTAGAAAATTTCCTATTTTAACATGGTGCACTTTTCTTGCATGTTAAATAACTATAAAATATGATTTAGGGCAGAACAGTACCAAATCTAATATATGCTCATGAGGATTTTCCGGAATGGTTGTTTGTTGTTTCCGACCCCATTTAAACTTGACTAGATAGTTAGTTTATGTATGCTTCACCCCTTTCCATGCTAACCAACATTTAATATTGTTGAAATACTTAAACGGGAGAGAACTAAATAATTGTTGTGGTGTATCGTGAATATGCAACTCGTTGCATATTGAGCTCCACCTAATTTGTAGTATTGTTTGTGCACTTTGCCATGCCATGCCTCATTAAACCGGACATGCATCATACTTGGTTGTGCATCATGCCATGATTATGTGATGGTTGTTTACCATGTTGTTTGCTTCTTTCAGGTGTTGCTTCTTCGGATTAGTTCCGATAATGTCGCGTTTGTGAGGATCCGTTCGACTACGTCCATATGTCTTCTTCATGGACTCGTTCTTCTTCCTTGCGAGATCTCAGGCAAGATGACCATACCCTCAAAATAACTTGTATCTTTGCTTGCTAGTTGCTCGCTCTATTGCTATGCCACGCTACCTACCACTTGCTATATCATGCCTCCCATATTGCCATGTCAAGCCTCTAACCCCCCTTTCCTAGAAAACCGTTGTTTGGCTATGTTACCGCTTTTTCTTAGCCCCTCTTATAGCGTTGCTAGTTGCAGGTGAAGATGAAGTTTGTTCCATGTTGGAACATGGATTTGTTGGGATATCACAATATCTATTATTTTAATTAATGCATCTATATACTTGGTAAAGGGTGAAAGGCTCGGCCTTACGCCTGGTGTTTTGTTCCACTCTTGCCGCCCTAGTTTCCGTCATACCAGTGTTATGTTCCTTGATTTTGCGTTCCTTACGCGGTTGGGTGTTATGGGAACCCCTTGACAGTTCGCTTTGAATAAAACTCCTCTAGCAAGGCCCTGTTGGGTTTCGTAGTAATTTCAAAAAATTTCCTACGCACACGCAAGATCATGTGATGCATAGCAACGAGAGGGAAGAGTATTGTCTACATACCCACACAGATCGACTGCGGAAGCATTGACACAACGTAGAGGAAGTAGTCGTACGTCTTCACGATCCAACCGATCAAGCACCGAAACTACGGCACCTCCGAGTTCGAGCACACGTTCAGCTCGATGACGATCCCCGGACTCCGATCCAGCAAAGTGTCGGGGAAGAGTTCTGTCAGCACGATGGCGTGGTGATGATCTTGATGTACTACAGCAGCAGGGCTTCGCCTAAACTCCGCTACAGTATTATCGAGGACTATGGTGGCTGGGGGCACCGCACACGGCTAAGGAATAGATCACGTGGATCAACTTGTGTTTCTTGATCTGTCTTTGGTGCTAGCCCTGCCCCTCTATTTATATCTTGAGCCCTGGGGTCGAAACTTGGAGTTAAATCCTTCACAAAGTCGGTTTCACCCGATAGGCAAGAGTCCTTCTCGGACTCCAGGGCCAGACGCCAGGGATCCCGGCGTCTGGACCCAGACGCCAGGGACCCTGGCGTCTGGCCCCTGGACTCCGCAAAACTTCCTTTTGCGCTTTCCAAAAACCTTGTGGGCTTTCCCCTTTGGCCCAAATAAAGTGTTCTCGTACCCAAACATTTCGGGAAACATCCGGAACCCCTTCCGGTGATTTCCGGAACCCTTCCGGTGACCAAACACTATTATCATATATATCAAACTTTATCTCCGGACCATTCCGGAGTTCCTCGTCATGTCCGTGATCTCATCTCGGACTCCGAACAACATTCGGTACATCAAAATGCATAAAACTCATAACAACTGTCATCGTAACTTTAAGCGTGCGGACCCTACGGTTCGAGAACAATGTAGACATGACCGAGACATGTCTCCGGTCAATAACCAATAGCGGGACCTGGATGCCCATATTGGCTCCTACATATTCTACGAAGATCTTTATCGGTCAGACCGCATAACAACATACGTTGTTCCCTTTGTCATCGGTATGTTACTTGCCCGAGATTCGATCGTCGGTATCCAATACCTAGTTCAATCTCGTTACTGGCAAGTCTCTTTACTCGTTCCGTAATACATCATCTCACAACTAACATATTAGTTGTAATGCTTGCAAGGCTTATGTGATGTGCATTACCGAGAGGGCCCAGAGATACCTCTCTGACAATCGGAGTGACAAATCCTAATCTCGAAATACCCCAACCCAACATCTCCCTTTGGAGACACCTGTAATGCTCCTTTATAATCACCCAGTTACGTTGTGACGTTTGGTAGCACCCAAAGTGTTCCTCCGGCAAACGGGAGTTGCATAATCTCATAGTCATAGGAACATGTATAAGTCATGAAGAAAGCAATAGCAACATACTAAACGATCGGGTGCTAAGCTAATGGAATGGGTCATGTCAATCAGATCATTCAACTAATGATGTGACCTCGTTAATCAAATAACAACACTTTGTTCATGGTTAGGAAACATAACCATCTTTGATCAACGAGCTAGTCAAGTAGAGGCATACTAGTGACACTCTGGTTGTCTATGTATTCACACATGTATTTTGTTTCCGGTTAATACAATTCTAGCATGAATAATAAACATTCATCATGAAATAAGGAAATAAATAATAACTTTATTATTGCCTCTAGGGCATATTTCCTTCAGTCTCCCACTTGCACTAGAGTCAATAATCTAGATCACATCACCATGTGATTAACATCGATAGTTCACATCATCATGTGATTAACACCCATAGTTCACATCGTCATGTGACCAACACCCAAAGGGTTTACTAGATTCGGTAATCTAGTTCACATCGCTATGTGATTAACACCCAAAGAGTACTAAGGTGTGATCATGTTTTGCTTGTGAGAGAATCTTAGTCAACGGGCCTGCCAAATTCAGATCCGTATGTATTTTGCAAAATTCTATGTCTACAATGCTCTACATGGAGCTACTCTAGCTAATTGCTCCCACTTTCAATATGTATCCAGATTGAGACTTAGAATCATCTGGATCAGTGTCAAAAACTTGCATCGACGTAACCGTTTACGACGAACCCTTTTGTCACGTCCATAATCGAGAAACATATCCTTATTTTACTAAGGATAATTCTGACCGCTGTCCAGTGATCTACTCCTAGATCACTATTGTACTCCCTTGCCAAATCAGTGCAGGGTATACAATAGATCTGGTATACAGCATGACATACTTTATAGAACCTATGGCCAAGGCATAGGGAATGACTTTCATTCTCTTTCTATCTTCTGCCGTGGTCGGGCTTTGAGTCTTACTCAACTTCACACCTTGTAATACATGCAAGAACTCTTTCTTTGACTGCTCCATTTTGAACTATTTCAAAATCTTGTCAAGGTATGTACTCATTGAAAAAACTTATCAAGCGTCCTGATCTATCTCTATAGATCTTGAAGCTCAATATGTAAGCAGCTTCACCGAAGTTTTTCTTTGAAAAAATCCTTTCAAACACTCCTTTATGCTTTACAGAATAATTCTACATTATTTCCGATCAACAATATGTCATTCACATATACTTATCAGAAATGCTGTAGTGCTCCCACTCACTTTCTCGTAAATACAGGCTTCACCGCAAGTCTGTATAAAACTATATGCTTTGATCAACTCATCAAAGTGTATATTCCAACTCCGAGATGCTTGCACCAGTCCATAGATGGATCGCTGGAGCTTGCACATTTTGTTAGCACCTTTCGGATTTGACAAAACCTTCTAGTTGCATCGTATACAACTCTTCTTTATTAAATCCATTAAGGAATTCCGTTTTGTTTATCCATTTGCCAGATTTCATAAAATGCGGCAATTGCTAACATGATTCGGACAGACTTTAAGCATAGATACGAGTGAGAATCTCTCATCGTAGTCAACACCTTGAACTTGTCGAAAACCTTTTTGCGACAATTCTAGCTTTGTAGATAGTAACACTACTATCAGCGTATGTCTTCCTCTTGAAGATCCATTTATTTTCTATGGCTTTCCGATCATCGGGCAAATCCATCAAAGTCCATACTTTGTTCTCATACATGGATCATATCTCAAATTTCATGGCCTCAAACCATTTTGCGGAATCTGGGCTCATCATCGCTTCCTCATAGTTCGCAAGTTCGTCATGGTCTAGTAACATGACTTCCAGAACAGGATTACCGTACCACTCTGGTGTGGATCTCACTCTGCTTTACCTACGAGATTCGGTAGTAACTTGATCTGAAGTTTCATGATCATCATCATTAGCTTCCTCACTAATTGGTGTAGGAGTCACAGGAACAAATTTCTGTGATGAACTACTTTCCAATAAAGGAGAAGGTACAATTACCTTATCAAGTTTTCTACTTTCCTCCCACTCACTTCTTTCAAGAGAAACTCCTTCTCCAGAAAGTTTCCAAATTTAGCAAAAAATCTTGCCTTCGGATCTGTGATAGAAGGTGTACCCAACAGTAACTTTTGGGTATCCTATGAAGACACATTTCTCCGATTTGGGTTCGAGCTTATCAGGTTGAAGCTTTTTCACATAAGCATCGCAGCCCCAAACTTTCAGAAACGACAACTTTGGTTTCTTGCCAAACCACAGTTCATAAGGCGTCGTCTCAACGGATTTTGATGGTGCCCTATTTAACGTGAATGCAGCTGTCTCTAATGCATAACCCCAAAACGATAGTGGTAGATCGGTAAGATACATCATAGATTGCACTATATCCAATAAAGTACGGTTATGATGTTCGGACACACCATTACATTGTGGTGTTCCAGGTGGCATGAGTAGTGAAACTATTTCACATTGTTTTTAACTGAAGGCCAAACTCGTAACTCAAATACTCTTCTCTACGATCAGATCATAGAAACTTTATTTTCTTGTTACGATGATTTATCACTTCACTCTGAAATTCTTTGAACTTTTCAAATGTTTCAGACTTATGTTTCATCAAGTAGATATACTCATATCTGCTCGAATCATCTGTGAAGATCAGAAAATAATGATACTTGTCGCGAGCCTCAATATTTATCGGACCACATACATCAGTATGTATGATTTCCAACAAATCCGTTGCTCGCTCCATTGTTCCGAAGAACAGAGTCTTAGTCATCTTGCCCATGAGGCATGGTTCGCAAGCATCAACTGATTCATAATCAAGTGATTCCAAAAGCCCATCAGCATGGAGTTTCTTCATGCGCTTTACACCAATATGACCTAAGCGGTAGTGCCACAAATAAGTTGCACTATCAATATTAACTTTGCATCTTTTGGTTTCAATATTATGATTATGTGTATCACTACGATCGAGATCCAACGAACTATTTTCATTGGGTGTGTAACCATATAAGGTTTTATTCATGTAAACAGAACAACAATTTATTCTCTTACTTAAATGAATAACCGTATTACAATAAACATGATCAAATCATATTCATGCTTAACGCAAACACCAAATAACACTTATTCAGGTTCAACACTAATCCCGAAAGTATAGGGAGTGTGCGATGATGATCATATCAATCTTGGAACCACTTCCAACACACATCGTCACTTCACCCTTAACTAGTCTCTGTTTATTCTGCAACTCTCGTTTCGAGTTACTAATCTTAGCAACTGAACTAGTATCAAATACTGAGGGGTTTGCTACAAACACTAGTAAAGTACACATCAATAACATGTATATCAAATATACTTATGTTCACTTTGCCATCCTTCTTATCTGCCAATCACTTGGGGTAGTTCCGCTTCCAGTGACCAGTCCCTTTGCAGTAGAAACACTTAGTCTCAGGCTTAGGACCAGACTTGGGATTCTTCACTTGAGCAGCAACTTGCTTGCCGTTCTTCTTGAAGTTCCTTTTCTTCCCTCTGCCCTTTTCTTGAAACTAGTGGTCTTGTCTACCATCAACACTTGATGTTTTTCTCGATTTCTACCTTCGTCAATTTCCGCATTACGAAGAGCTTGAGAATCGTTTCCGTTATCCCTTGCATATCATAGTTCATCACGAAGTTTCTACTAACTTGGTGATGGTGACTAGAGAATTCTGTCAATCACTATCTTATCTGGAAGATTAACTCCCACTTGATTCAAGCGATTGTAGTACTCAGACAATCTGAGCACATGCTCACTAATTGAGCGATTCTCCTCCATCTTCTAGCTATAGAACTTGTTGGAGACTTCATATCTCTCAACTCGGGTATTTGCTTGAAATATTAACTTCAACTCCTGGAACATCTCATATGCTCCATGACGTTCAAAACGTCTTTGAAGTCCCGATTCTAAGCCATTAAGCATGGTGCACTAAACTATCAAGTAGTCATCATATTGAGCTAGCCAAACGTTCATAACGTCTGCATCTGCTCCTGCAATAGGTCCGTCACCTAGCGGTGCATCAAGGACATAATTCTTCTGTGCAACAATGAGGATAAACCTCAGATCACGGATCCAATCCGCATCATTGCCACTAACATATTTCAACACAATTTTCTCTAGGAACATATCAAAATAAACATATGAAAGCAACAACGCGAGTTATTGATCTACAACATAGATATGCTAATACTACCAGGACTAAGTTCATGATAAATTTAAGTTCAATTAATCATATTACTTAAGAATTCCCACTTAGATAGACATCCCTCTAATCTTCTAAGTGATCACGTGACCCAAATCAACTAAACCATGTCCGATCATCACGTGAGATGGAGTAGTTTCATTGGTGAACATCATTATGTTGATCATATCTACTATATGATTCACGCTCGACCTTTCGGTCTCCGTGTTCCGAGGCCATATCTG
Organism: Triticum urartu; assembly: GCF_003073215.2. Lineage (NCBI taxonomy): Eukaryota > Viridiplantae > Streptophyta > Magnoliopsida > Poales > Poaceae > Triticum > Triticum urartu. Next base: position 242,259,875 of record NC_053025.1, read on the forward strand.
TATATGCTTGGCTCGTCAAGTATAACCTGAGTATTCCGCGTGTGCAACTGTTTTGCACCCGTTGTATTTGAATGTAGAACCTATCACACCCGACCATCATGTGGTGTCTCAGCACGAAGAACTTTCGCAACGGTGCATACTCAGGGAGAACACTTCTTGATAATTTAGTGAGAGATCATCTTATAATGCTACCGTCAATCAAAGCAAGATAAGATGCATAAAAGGATAAACATCACATGCAATCAATATAAGTGATATGATATGGCCATCATCATCTTGTGCTTGTGATCTCCATCTCCGAAGCACCATCGTGATCACCATCGTCACCGGCGTGACACCTTGATCTCCATCGTAGCATCGTTGTTGTCTCGCCAAGCTTATGCTTCCACGACTATCGCTACCGCTTGGTGATAAAGTAAAGCATTACATCGCGATTGCATTGCTTACAATAAAACGACAACCATATGGCTCCTGCCAGTTGCCGATAACTCGGTTACAAAACATGATCATCTCATACAATAAAATTTAGCATCATGTCTTGACCATATCACATCACAACATGCCCTGCAAAAACAAGTTAGACGTCCTCTACTTTGTTGTTGCAAGTTTTACGTGGCTGCTACGGGCTTAAGCAAGAACCAATCTCACCTACGCATCAAAACCACAACGATAGTTTGTCAAATAGACTCCGTTTTAACCTTCGCAAGGACCGGGCGTAGCCATACTTGGTTCAACTAAAGTTGGAGAGACAGTCGCCCGCAAGCCACCTATGTGCAAAGCACGTCGGGGGAACCGGTCTCGCGTAAGCGTACGCGTAATGTTGGTCCGGGTCGTCTCGTCCAACAATGCCGCCGAACCAAAGTATGACATGCTGGTAGGCGGTATGACTTATATCACAACTCACTTGTGTTCTACTCGTGCATATAGCATCAACATAAATAACCTAGGCTCGGATGCCACTGTTGGGTTTCGTAGTAATTTCAAAAAATTTCCTACGCACACGCAAGATCATGTGATGCATAGCAACGAGAGGGAAGAGTATTGTCTACGTACCCACGCAGACCGACTGCGGAAGCGTTGACACAACGTAGAGGAAGTAGTCGTACGTCTTCACGATCCAACCGATCAAGCACCGAAACTACAGCACCTCCGAGTTCGAGCACACATTCAGCTCGATGACGATCCCCGGACTCCGATCCAGCAAAGTGTTGGGGAAGAGTCCTGTCAGCACGACGGCGTGGTGATGATCTTGATGTACTACAACAGCAGGGCTTCGCCTAAACTCCGCTACAGTATTATCGAGGACTATGGTGGCTGGGGGCACCACACACGGCTAAGGAATAGATCACGTGGATCAACTTGTGTTTCTTGATCTGTCTTTGGTGCTAGCCCTGCCCCTCTATTTATATCTTGAGCCCTGGGGTCGAAACTTGGAGTTAAAGCCTTCACAAAGTCGGTTTCACCCGATAGGCAGGAGTCCTTCTCGGACTCCAGGGCCAGACGCCAGGGATCCCGGCGTCTGGACCCAGACGCCAGGGACCCTGGCGTCTGGCCCCTGGACTCCGCAAAACTTCCTTTTGCGCTTTCCAAAAACCTTGTGGGCTTTCCCCTTTGGCCCAAATAAAGTGTTCTCGTACCCAAACATTTCGGGAAACATCCGGAACCCCTTCCGGTGATTTCCGGAACCCTTCCGGTGACTAAACACTATTATCATATATATCAAACTTTATCTCCGGACCATTCCGGAGTTCCTCGTCATGTCCGTGATCTCATCTCGGACTCCGAACAACATTCGGTACATCAAAATGCATAAAACTCATAACAACTGTCATCGTAACTTTAAGCGTGCGGACCCTACGGTTCGAGAACAATGTAGACATGACCGAGACACGTCTCCGGCCAATAACCAATAGCGGGACCTGGATGCCCATATTGGCTCCTACATATTCTACGAAGATCTTTATCGGTCAGACCGCATAACAACATACGTTGTTCCCTTTGTCATCGGTATGTTACTTGCCCGAGATTCGATCGTCGGTATCCAATACCTAGTTCAATCTCGTTACTGCCAAGTCTCTTTACTCGTTCCATAATACATCATCTCACAACTAACATATTAGTTGTAATGCTTGCAAGGCTTATGTGATGTGCATTACCGAGAGGGCCCAGAGATACCTCTCCGACAATCGGAGTGACAAATCCTAATCTCAAAATACGCCAACCCAACATCTCCCTTTGGAGACACCTGTAATTCTCCTTTATAATCACCCAGTTACTTTGTGACGTTTGGTAGCACCCAAAGTGTTCCTCCGGCAAACGGGAGTTGCATAATCTCATAGTCATAGGAACATGTATAAGTCATGAAGAAAGCAATAGCAACATACTAAACGATCGGGTGCTAAGCTAATGGAATGGGTCATGTCAATCAGATCATTCAACTAATGATGTGACCTCGTTAATCAAATAACAACACTTTGTTCATGGTTAGGAAACATAACCATCTTTGATTAACGAGCTAGTCAAGTAGAGGCATACTAGTGACACTCTAGTTGTCTATGTATTCACACATGTATTATGTTTCCGGTTAATACAATTCTAGCATGAATAATAAACATTCATCATGAAATAAGGAAATAAATAATAACTTTATTATTGCCTCTAGGGCATATTTCCTTTAGGCCCAACCTTGGTTTTACCATTTGCCTCACCACAACCTACTTTTCCCTTGGGAGTCGCGCTCCCGAGGGTCATCTTTATTTTAACCCCCCCGGGCCAGTGCTTCTCTAAGTGTTGGTCCGAACCAGATCCACTTGCGGCGCCACCTCGGGGAAACTTGAGGGTTGGTTTTAGATGTACGTAGTGTTCATCCGGTGTTGCCCTGAGAACGAGATATGTGCAGCTCCTATCGGGATGTCAGCGCATCAGGCGGTCTAGCTGGTCTTGTTTTACCATTGTCGAGATGTCTTGTAACCGGGATTCCGAGACTGATCGGGTCTTCCCGGGAGAAGGAATATCCTTCGTTGACCGTGAGAGCTTGGGATGGGCTAAGTTGGGACACCCCTACAAGGTTTGAACTTTCGAGAGCCATGTCCGCGGTTATGTGGCAAATGGGAATTTTTTAATATCCGGTTGTAAAAAACTTGACACTTGACTTAATTAAAATGAATCAACCGCGTGTGTAGCCGTGATGGTCTCTTCTCGGCGGAGTCCGGGAAGTGAACACGGCTGTGGAGTTATGTTTGAACGTAAGTAGTTTCAGGATCACTTCTAGTTCACGACCGTTGCGTTGCTTCTCTTCTCGCTCTTATTTGCATATGTTAGCCACCATATATGCTTAGTGGTTGCTGCAGCTCCACCTCACTACCCTTTCCTACCCACAAGCTTAAATAGTCTTGATCTCGTGGGTGTGAGATTGCTGAGTCCTCGTGACTCACAGATACTTCCAAACACTTGCAGGTGTCGATGATACCAGTGTAGATGACGCAACCCAGCTCAAGTGGGAGCTCGATGAAGATCTTGAATCATCGTTTTGTTTCGTTCCCTGTTGATCAGTAGTGGTGCCCAGTTGGGACGATCGGGGATCTAGCATTTGGGGTTGTCTTCTTTTATTTTGGTTCCGTAGTCGGACCTTGATTGTATTCTGGATGATGTATGTTTAACTTCTATTGTGTGAAGTGGCGATTGTAAGCCAAATCTTTATCCCTTTCTTATTCAGTACATGGGATATGTGAAGATTACCCCTCTTACGACAAGCCTACGATGAGGCTATGCCTCTAAGTCGTGCCCTGACACGTGGGAGATATAGCCGCATTGTGGGTGTTAAAGCTTATCACACCCGATCATCACGTGGTGTCTCGGCACGACGAACTGTAGCAACGGTGCATACTCAGGGAGAACACTTATACCTTGTAATTTAGTGAGTGGTCATCTTATAATGCTACCGCCGTACTAAGAAAAATAAGATGCATAAAAGATAAACATCACATGCAATCAAAATATGTGACATGATATGGTCATCATCATATTGTGCCTTTGATCTCCATCTCCAAAGCACCGTCATGATCTCCATCGTCACCGGCTTGACACCTTGATCTCCATCGTATCATCGTTGTCGTCTCACCAACTATTGCTTCTACAACTATCGCTACCGCCTAGTGATAAAGTAAAGCAATTACATGGCGATTGCATTTCATACAATAAAGCAACAACCATAAGGCTCCTGCCAGTTGCTGATAACTTCTACAAAACATGATCATCTCATACAACAACTTATATCTTATCATGTCTTGACCATATCACATCACAACATGCCCTGCAAAAACAAGTCAGACGTCCTCTACTTTGTTGTTGCAAGTTTTACGTGGCTGCTACGGGCTTCTAGCAAGAACCGTTCTTACCTACGCATCAAAACCACAATGATTTTTCGTCAAGTATGATGTTTTAACCTTCAACAAGGACCGCCCTTAGTCAAATTCGATTCAACTAAAGTTGGAGAAACAGACACCCGCCAGCCACCTTTATGCAAAACAAGTTGCATGTCTATCGGTGGAACCGGTCTCATGAACGTGGTCATGTAAGGTTGGTCCGGGCTGCTTCATCCAACAATGCCATCGAATCAAAATAAGACGTTGGTGGTAAGAAGTATGACTATTATCGCCCACTACTCTTTGTGTTCTACTCGTGCATATCATCTACGCATAGACCTGGCTTGAATGCCACCGTTAGGGAACGTAGCATGCAATTTCAAAAAAATTCCTACGATCACACAATATCTATCTAGGAGATGCATAGCAACGAGAGGGGCGAGTGTGTCCACGTACCCTCGTATTCTGAAAGTGGAAGCATTAGGTTAATGCGGTTGATGTAGTCGAACGTCTTCACGATCCAGCCGATCTAGTACCGAACATACGGCACCTCCGAGTTTAGCACACGTTCAACTCGATGTCGTCCCTTGAACTCTAGTAGAGGGTCGAGGGAGTGTTCCATCAGCATGATGGCGTGGTGACGGTGATGGTGATGTGATCCATGCAGGGCTTCGCCTAAGAACTACAACGCTATGACCGGAGGAGTAAATTGTGGAGGGGGCACCGCACATGGCTAAGAGAACAATTGATGTGCTATGAGGTGGCCCCTGCCCCCATATATAAAGGAGGAGAGGAGGAGGCCGGTCACCAAGGGGCGCGCCATGGGGGGGAGTCCTACTAGGACTCCACTCCTAGTAGGATTCGCCCCCCCCTTTTCCTTTCTCATCGGAGGGGAAAAGGAAGGGGAGGGAAAGGGGGCCGCGCCCCCTCCTCCTTTTCCTATTTGGACTCCCTTGGAGGGGGCGCACGTCACCCCTTGCATGCTCCCCTCTCTCTCCCCTAAGGCCCATGTAGGCCCAATACTCTCTCGGGGGGTTTCAGTAACCCCTCGGTACTCCGAAATATACCTGAACCTTTCCGAAACCATTCCGATGTCCGAATGTCATCGTCCAATATATCAATCTTTACCTCTCGACCATTTAGAGACTCCTTGTCATGTCCGTAATCTCATCCGGGACTCCGAACAAACTTCGGTCACCAAAAACACATAACACATAATACAAATCGTCATCGAACGTTAAGCATGCGGACCCTACGGGTTTGAGAACTATGTAGACATGACTGAGACACATCTCCGGTCAATAACCAATAGCGGAACCTGGATGCTCATATTGGTTCCTACATATTCTACGAAGATCTTTATCGGTCAAACCGCAATAACAACATACGTTATTCCCTTCGTCATCAGTATGTTACTTGCCCGAGATCCAATCGTTGATATCCTCATACCTAGTTCAATCTCATTACTGGCGAGTCTCTTTACTCGTTCCGTAATGCATCATCCCGCAACTAACTCATTAGTCACATTGCTTGCAAGGTTTATGGTGATGTGCATTACCGAGAGGGCCCAGAGATACCTCTCCGATACTCGGAGTGACAAATCCTAATCTTAATCTATGCCAAACCAACAAACACCTTCAGAGACACCTGTAGAGCGTATTTATAATCACCTAGTTATGTTTTGATGTTTGATAGCACACGAGGTGTTCCCCCGGTATCTGGGAGTTGCATAATCTCATAGTTAGACGAATATGTATAAGCCATGAAGAAAGCAATAGCAATTGAACTTAACGATCATTATGCTAAGCTCACGGATGGGTCTTTTCCATCACATCATTCTCCTAATGATGTGATCCCATTCATCAAATGACAATACATGTCTATGGTTAGGTAACTTAACCATCTTTGATTAACGAGATAGTCAAGTAGAGGCATACTACGGACACTATGTTTTGTCTATGCATTCACACATGTATCAAGTTTACGGTTAATACAATTCTAGCATGAATAATAAACATTTATCATGATATAAGGAAATATAAATAACAAATTTATTATTGCCTCTAGGGCATATTTCCTTCATTTTACCCTCTAGCAGAGCGGTTCCGCCGGGGGAACTTCCCTCCCAGAGGGGGAAATCATCGTCATCATCATCACAAACAACTCTCCCATCTTAAGGAGGGCAATCTCCATCAACATCTTCAACATCACCATCTCATCTGAAACCCTAGTTCATCTCTTGTGTTCATTCTTTGTACCGGAACTATAGATTGGTGCTTGTGGGTGACTGGTAGTGATGATTACATCTTATAGTTGATTACTATATGGTTTATTTGGTGGAAGATTATATTTTCAGATCCATTATGCTATTTAATACCCCTCTAATCTTTAGCATGTTTATCACTTGTGAGTAGTTACTTTTGTTCTTGAGGTCACGGGAGAAATCATGTTGCAAGTAATCATGTGAACTTGATATGTGTTCGATATTTTGATAGTATGTACGTTGTGATTACCTTAGTGGTGTCATGTGAACGTCGACTACATGACACTTAACCATATTTGGGCCCAAGGGAATGCATTGTGGAGTAGTTATTAGATGATGGTTTGCGAGAGTGACAGAAGCTTAAACCCTAGTTTATGCGCTATTCCGTAAGGGACCGATTGGATCCAAAAGTTTAATGCTATGCTTAGGATTTATCCTTAGTACTTTTCTCGTAGTTGTGTATGCTTGTGAGGGGGTTAATCATAAGTAGGAGGTTTTTTCAAGTAAGAACATCACCTAAGCACCGGTCCACCCACATATCAAATTATCAAAGTAGCCAACACAAATTGAATCAATGTGATGAAAGTGACTAGATGAAATTCCCGTGTACCCTCAAGAACGCTTTGCTTATTATAAGAGACCATTTTGGCTTGTCCTTTGCCTCAAAAGGATTGGGCTACCTTGCTGCACTTTGGTTAATATTATCATTACTTTCTCGTTACAAAATATCTTGCTATCAAACTACTCTGTCACTTACAATTTCAGCACTTGCAGATATTACCTTACTAAAAACCACTTGTCAATTCCTTTTGATCCTCATTGGGTTTGACACTCTTACTTTTCGAAAAGAGCTGCAATTGATCCCCTATACTTGTGGGTCATCAGATACGTCTCCAATGTATCTATAATTTTTTATTGTTCCATGCTATTATATTATCTGTTTTGGATGTATTACATGCATTAATATGCTATTTTATATTATTTTGGGACTAACCTATTAACCTAGAGCTCAGTGCCAGTTCCTATTTTCGAGTTTTGCAGAAAAGGAATACCAAATGGAATAAAACCTTTGCGGTGATTTTTCTTGGACCAGAAGACAACCAGGAGACTTGGAGATGAAGTCGGAGGACCCACAAGGCGGCCACAAAGACGGAGGGCGCGCCCAGGGGGGTAGGGCGCGCCCCCACCCTTGTGGGGCCCCCGTGCACCCCCTGGCCTAATTCTTTCGCCTATTGCTACCTCTTGAGCTTGCGTTGGATTTCCCCGAAGAGGAAATGATGATGCAGCAGAGTAGCGTAAGTATTTCCCTCAGTTTTTGAGAACCAAGGTATCAATCCAGTAGGAGGCCACGCTCAAGTCCCTCGTACCTGCACAAAATGATAGCTACTCGCAGCCAACGCGATTAGGGGTTGTCAATCCCTTCACGGTCACTTACAAGAGTGAGATCTGATAGATATAATATTTTTGGTATTTTTGGTATAGAGATGCAAAGTGAAAAGTAAAAGGCAAAGTAAAAAGCAAAGCAAGATTAAAGTGATGGAGATCGATATGATGAGAATAGACCTGGGGGCCATAGGTTTCACTAGTGGCTTCTCTCAAGACCATAAGTATTCTATGATGGGTGAACAAATTACTGTTGAGCAATTAACAGAATTGAGCATAGTTATGAGAATATCTAGGCATGATCATGTATATAGGCATCACGTCTGTGACAAGTAGACCGAAATGATTCTGCATCTACTACTATTACTCCACTCATCGACCGCTATCCAGCATGCATCTAGAGTATTAAGTTAAAAACAGAGTAACGCTTTAAGCAAGATGACATGATGTAGAGAGATAAATTCATGCAATATGAAATAAACCCCATCTTCTTATCCTCGATGGCAACGATGCAATACGTGCCTTGCTGCCCCTTCTATCACTGGGAAAGGACACCGCAAGATCGAACCCAAAGCTAAGCAGTTCTCCCATGGCAAGAACTACCAATCTAGTTGGCCAAACCAAACGGATAATTCGAAGAGACTTGCAAAGATAACCAATCATACATAAAAGAATTCAGAGAAGATTCAAATATTATTCATAGATAGACTTGATCATAAACCCACAATTCATCGGTCTCAACAAACACACCGCAAAAAGAAGATTACATCGAATAGATCTCCACGAGAGAGGGGAAGAACTTTGTATTGAGATCCAAAAAGAGAGAAGAAGCCATCTAGCTACTAACTATGGACCCGAAGGTCTAAGGTAAACTACTCACACTTCATCGGAGAGGCTATGATGATGTAGAAGCCCTCCGTGATGACGGCCCTCTTTGGCGGAGCTCCGGAACAGGCCCCAAGATGGGATCTCGTGGATATAGAAAGTTGCGGCGGTGGAATTAGGTTTTTGGCTCCTATTCTGATCGTTTGGGGGTACGTAGGTATATATAGGAGGAAGGAGTGCGTCGGTAGAGCACCAAGGGGCCACGAGGCAGGGGGCGCGCCCTAGGGGGGCGGGCGCGCCCCCACCCTCGTGACCGCCTCTTTGACTCCTTGGAGTAGGGTCCAAGTCTCCTGGATCACGTTCGGTGAGAAAATCACGTTCCCGAAGGTTTTATTCCGTTTGGACTCCGTTTGATATTATGTTTCTCCGAAATACTGAAATAGGCAAAAAAAACAACAATTCTGGGCTGGGCCTCCGGTTAATAGGTTAGTCCCAAAAATAATGTAAAAGTGGAAAATAAAGCCCAATGTAGTCCAAAACAGTAGATAATATAGCATGGAGCAATAAAAAATTATAGATACGTTGGAGACGTATCGGGCATCCCCGAGCTTAATTCCTCCTCGTCCTCGAGTAGGTAAATGATAAAAAGAGAATTTTTGATGCGGAGTGATACTTGGCATAATTTCAATGCAAATCTTCTTAATTGTGGTATGAATATTCAGATTAGGAAGATTCAAGACAAAAGTTCATATTGACATAGAGAATAATAATACTTCAAGCAAACCAACAAAGCAATTATGTTTTCTTAAAGTAACATGGCCAAAGAAAGTTCATCCCTACAAAATCATATAGTTTAGTCATGCTCCATTTTTGTCACACAATAATGCTCTCATCATGCACAACCCCGATGACAAGCCAAGCAATTGTTTCATACCTTAATAATTTCAAACTCATAAACTTTCACGCAATACATGAGCGTGAGCCATGGATATAGCACTATGGGTGGAATAGAATATTATGATGGGGGTTATGTGGAGAATACAAAAAGGATAAAGTCTCACATCAACGAGGCTAATCAATGGGCCATGGAGATGATCATCGATTGATGTTAATGCAAGGAGTAGGGATTGCCATGCAACGGATGCACTAGAGCTATAAATGTATGAAAGCTCAACAAAAGAAACGAAGTGGGTGTGCATCCAACTTGCTTGCTCACAAAGACCTAGGGCATTTGAGGAGGCCCATTGTTGGAATATACAAGCCAAGTTCTATAATGAAAATTCCCACTAGTATATGAAAGTGATACCTCAAGAGACTCTCTATATGAAGAACATGGTGCTACTTTGAAGCACAAGTGTGGAAAAAGGAATAGTAGCATTGCCCCCTTTTTTGGGCCTTCTTTTTTTTTCTTTGGCCTTTCTCTTTTGGGGGGGGGGGGACAATGCTCTATTGAATGATGATCATCACACTTTTATTTATTTACAACTCAATGATTACAACTCGATACTAGAACAAAGTATGACTCTATATGGATGCCTCCGGCGGTGTACCGGGATATGCAATGAATCAAGAGTGACAAGTATGAAAAAGTTATGAATGGTGGCTTTGCTACAAATACTATGTCAACTACATGATCATGCTAAGCAATATGACAATGATGGATGTGTCATGATAAACTGGATGCTGGAAAGTTGCATGGCAATATATCTCGGAATGGCTATGGAAATGCCATAATAGGTAGGTATGGTGGCTGTTTTGAGGAAGATATAAGGAGGTTTATGTGTGAAAGAGCGTATCATATCACGGGGTTTGGATGCACCGACGAAGTTTGCACCAACTCTCGATGTGAGAAAGGGCAATGTACGGTACCGTAGAGGCTAGCAATGATGGAAGGGTGAGAGTGCGTATAATCCATGGACTCAACATTAGTCATAAAGAACTCATATACTTATTGCAAAAATCTACAAGCCATCAAAAACCAAAGTATTACACGCATGCTCCTAGGGGGATAGATTGGTAGGAAAAGACCATCTCTCGTCCCCGACCGCCACTCATAAGGAGGACAATCAAATAACACCTCATGTTTCAAATTTGTTGCATAACGTTTACCATACGTGCATGCTACGGGACTTGCAAACTTTAACTCAAGCACTTCTAAAATTCACAATTACTCTACTAGCATGACTTTGATATTACTACCTCCATATCTCAAAACAATTATCAAGCATCCAACTTTTCTTAGTATTCAACACACTCAAAAGAAAGTTTCACAAATCTTGAATACCAAGCATGTTATTATTAAGAAAATTACCATGCTATTAAGACTCTCAAAATAATTTAAGTGAAGCATGACAGATCAATAGTTTCTTTAAAACAAATCCACCACCGTTCTCTAAAAAATCTAAGTGAAGCACATAGAGCAAAATTATAGCGCTCAAAAGATATAAGTGAAGCACATGGAGCAAAACTACTTAGCTCAAGAAGATATAAGTGAAGCACATAGAGTATTCTATCAAATTCTAATTCATGTATGGCTCTCTCTCAAAAGGTGTGTATAGCAAGGATTATTGTGGCACACTAGAAACCAAAGACACAAATAATACAAGACGCTCCAAGCAAAACACATATCATTTTGGTGAATAAAAATATAGCTCCAAGTAAATTACCGATGGAAGTGGACGAAAGAGGGGATGCCTTCCGGGGCATCCCCAAGCTTTGACTTTTTGGTGTCCTTGGATTATCTTGGGGGTGCCATGGGCATCCCCAATCTTAGGCTCTTGACACTCCTTGTTCCATAATCCATCACAAGAATTCACCCAAAACTTGAAAACTTCACAACACAAAACTTAAAGTAGAAAACTCATGAGCTCCGTTAGCGAAAGAAAACAAAAAACCACTTCAAGGTACTGTAATGAACTCATTCTTTATTTATATTGGTGTTAAACCTACTGTATTCCAACTTCTCTATGGATTATAAACTATTTTACTAACCATAGATTCATCAAAATAAGCAAACAACACACGAAAAACAGAATCTGTCAAAAACAGAACAGTCTGTAGTAATCTGTAGCTAGCGCAATATATGGAACTCCAAAAATTCTAATATAAATTTCTGGACGTGAGTAATTTATCTATTAATCATCTGCAAAAATAATTAACTAAATAGCACTCTCCAAATAAAAATGACAGCAGTTCTCGTGAGCGCTAAAGTTTCTGTTTTTTTACAGCAAGTTCAACAAGACTTTCCCCAAGTCTTCCCAACGGTTCTACTTTGCACAAAAACTAATTAAACACAAAAAAACACAACCAAAACAGAGGCTAAATAATTTATTTATTACTAAACAGGAGAAAAAAGCAAGGAATAAAAATAAAATTGGGTTGCCTCCCAACAAGCGCTATCGTTTAACGCCCCTAGCTAGGCATAAAAGCGAGGATAGATCTAGGTATTGCCATCTTTAGTAGGCAATCCATAAGTGGCTCTCATGATAGTTTCATATGGCAATTTTATTTTTTTTCTTGGAAAGTGTTCCATGCCCTTTTTTAATGGAAATTTAAATCTAATATTCCCTTCCTTCATATCAATAATCGCACCAACTGTTCTAAGGAAAGGTCTACCAAGAATAATAGGGCAAGAAGGATTGCAATCTATATCAAGAACAATGAAATCTACGGGCACATAATTTCTATTTGCAACAATAAGAACATTATTAATCCTTCCCATAGGTTTCTTAATAGTAGAATCCGCAAGATGCAAGTTTAGAGAGCAATCATCAAAATTGCGGAAATCTAGCAAATCACACAAAGTTTTGGGGATAGTGGAGACACTAGCACCCAAATCACACAAAGCATAAAACTCATGATCTTTAATTTTAATTTTAATAGTTGGTTCCCACTCATCATAGAGTTTTCTAGGGATATAAACTTTCAACTCAAGTTTTTCTTCATAAGATTGCATCAAGGCATCAACAATATGTTCGGTGAAGGCTTTCTTTTGACTATAAGCATGTGGAGAATTTAGCATGGATTGCAACAAGGAAATACAATCAATTAAAGAGCAACTTTCATAATTAAATTCCTTGAAATCCAGTATAGTGGGTTTAGCAACATCTAGATTTTTATTTCTTTTAGTCCCAATTTCATCATAAAGATCTAAATACTCCGAATTTCTAGAACGCCTTCTAGGTAAAGGAAGATCATATTTAGTTTCATCAAGATTCATATTGAAAAACAAAGATTTAATAGGAGACACATCAATAAATTTTAGATCTTCATCTTGATTTTCATAGGAATTGGAAGAACACGCTTTAATAAAGGCATCTTTGGAAGCACGCATCCTAGCGGTTCTTTCCTTACACTCATCAATGGAAATTCTCATGGCTTTGAGAGACTCATTGATATCATGCTTAGGAGGAATAGATCTAAGCTTTAAAGAATCAACCTCAAGAGAAATTCTATCAATATTCCTAGCCAAATCATCAACTTTAAGCAATTTCTCTTCAAGCAAAGCATTAAAATTCTTTTGTGAATTCATAAACTCTTTAACACTATTCTCAAATTCAGTGGGCATCTTATTATAATTTCCATAAGAGTTGTTGTAGGAATTCCCATAATTATTAGAAGGATTACTAGGATATGGCCTAGGATTAAAATTCCCTCTATAAGCGTTGTTACCAAAATTATTCCTACCAACAAAATTCGCATCCATAGATTCATTGTTGTTCTCAATCAAAGTAGACAAAGGCATATCATTAGGATCAGAAGAAACACTCTTAGTAGCAAATAATTTCATAAGTTCATCCATCTTTCCACTCAAAACATTGATTTCTTCTATCGCATGCACTTTTTGGTTAGAAGATCTTTCAGTATGCCATTGAGAATAATTAACCATAATATTATCTAGGAGTTTAGTAGCATATCCTAAAGTGATTTCCATAAAAGTGCCTCCCGCGGCTGAATCTAAAAGATTTCTAGAAGCAAAATTCAATCCGGCATAAAATTTTTGTATAATCATCCACAAATTCTAACCATGAGTAGGGCAATTACGTATCATTAATTTCATTCTCTCCCAAGCTTGTGCAACATGTTCATGATCAAGTTGCTTAAAGTTCATAATATCGTTTCTAAGAGAGATGATCTTAGCGGGAGGGAAATACTTAGAGATAAAAACATCTTTGCACTTGTTCCAAGAATCAATACTATTTTTAGGCAAAGACAAAAACCAAGCTTTAGCACGATCTCTAAGCAAAAAAGGAAATAGCTTCAATTTAACGACTTCATTATCGACATCTTTTTTATTTTGCATATCACATAAATCAACGAAGCTATTCAGATGAGTAGCGACATCTTCACTAGGAAGGCTGGCGAATTGATCTTTCATAACAAGATTCAACAAAGTAGTATTGATTTCACAAGATTCAATATTGGCAAGAGGAGCAATCGGAGTGCTAAGGAAATCATTATTATTGGTATTGGTGAAGTCACACAATTTGGTAGTATCTTGAGCCATCGCGACAGACAAGCAATCCAACACACGAGCAAACAAAAGGCAAGCGGGCAAAAAGAGGCAAACGGAGAAAGGGAAGGAGAAGGAGATTGGGAAAGAGAGGGCGAATAAAACGGCAAGGGTGAAGTGGGGGAGAGGAAAACGAGAGGCAAATGGCAAATAATGTAATGCGAGAGATAGGGATTGTGATGGGTACTTGGTACGTTGACTTTTTGCATAGACTCCCCAGCAACGGCGCCAGAAATTCTTCTTGCTACCTCTTGAGCTTGCGTTGGATTTCCCCAAAGAGGAAAGGATGATGCAACAGAGTAGCATAAGTATTTCCCTCAGTTTTTGAGAACCAAGGTATCAATCCAGTAGGAGGCCACGCTCAAGTCCCTCGTACCTGCACAAAACGATAGCTACTCGCAACCAACGCGATTAGGGGTTGTCAATCCCTTCACGGTCACTTACGAGAGTGAGATCTAATAGATATAAATTTTTTGGTATTTTTGGTATAGAGATGCAAAGTGAAAAGTAAAAGGCAAAGTAAAAATCAAAGCAAGATTAAAGTGATGGAGATTTATATGATGAGAATAGACCCGGGGGCCATAGGTTCCACTAGTGGCTTCTCTCAAGAGCATAAGTATTCTACGGTGGGTGAACAAATTACTGTTGAGCAATTGACAGAACTGAGCATACTTATGAGAATATCTAGGCATGATCATGTATATAGGCATCACGTCCGTGACAAGTAGACCGAAACGATTCTGCATCTACTACTATTACTCCACTCATCGACCGCTATCCAGCATGCATCTAGAGTATTAAGTTAAAAACAGAGTAACGCTTTAAGCAAGATGACATGATGTAGAGAGATAAATTCATGCAATATGAAATAAACCCCATCTTCTTATCCTCGATGGCAACGATGCAATACGTGCCTTGCTGCCCCTTCTGTCACTGGGAAAGGACACCGCAAGATCGAACCCAAAGCTAAGCACTTCTCCCATGGCAAGAACTACCAATCTAGTTGGCCAAACCAAATGGATAATTCGAAGAGACTTGCAAAGATAACCAATCATACATAAAAGAATTCAGAGAAGATTCAAATATTATTCATAGATAGCCTTGATCATAAATCCACAATTCAACGGTCTCAACAAACACACCGCAAAAAGAAGATTACATCGAATAGATCTCCATAAGAGAGGGGGAGAACTTTGTATTGCGATCCAAAAAGAGAGAAGAAGCCATCTAGCTACTAACTATGGACCCGAAGGTCTGAGGTAAAGTACTCACACTTCATCGGAGAGGCTATGGTGATGTAGAAGCCCTCCGTGATGACGGCCCTCTCCGGCGGAGGTCCGGAACAGGCCCCAAGATGGGATCTCGTGGATACAGAAAGTTGCGGCGGTGGAATTAGGTTTTTTGGCTCCTGTTCTGATCGTTTGGGGGTACGTAGGTATATATAGGAGGAAGGAGTGCGTCGGTGGAGCACCAAGGGGCCCACAAGGCAGGGGCGCGCCCTAGGGGGGTGGGCGCGCCCCCCACCCTCGTGACCGCCTCTTTGACTCCTTGGAGTAGGGTCCAAGACTCCTGGATCACGTTCGGTGATAAAATCACGTTCCCGAAGGTTTTATTCCGTTTGGACTCCGTTTGATATTCCGTTTCTCCGAAATACTGAAATAGGCAAAAAAAACAGCAATTCTGGGCTGGGCCTCCGGTTAATAGGTTAGTCCCAAAAATAATATAAAAGTGGAAAATAAAGCCCAATATAGTCCAAAACAGTAGATAATATAGCATGGAGCAATCAAAAATTATAGATACGTTGGAGACGTATCACCTATGTATTCCCAAATATCCCGAAACCAACAAAGGCATCCGCGAAAACACTTTCCCGCCACCGCAACCTTCTGTACCCGTGAGATCCCATCTAGGGACCTTTTCCGGCACCCTGCCAGAGGGGGATTCGATCATGGAGGGCTCCTACATCAACTCTGTTGCCCTTTTGATGAAGCGTGAGTATTTTACCATAGACCTACTATTCCATGCCTAGTAGCTAGATGGCTTCTTCTCTCTCTTTGATTCTCAATACAATGTTCTCCATGATGTTCTTGGAGATCTATTCGAAGTAATATTTTTTGTGGTGTGTTTTCCTAGATCTGGTGAATTGTGGATTTATGATAAGCTTATCTATGAATATTATTTGAATCTCCTCTGAATTCTTTTATGCATGATTTGATATCCTTGTAATTCTCTTCGAACTATCGGTTTCATTTGGCCAACTAGATCGGCTTTTCTTGCAATGGGAGAAGTGCTTAGCTTTGGGTTCAATCTTGTGGTGTCCCTTCCCAGTGACAGTAGGGGTAGCAAGGCACGTATTGTATTGTTACCATCGAGGATAAAAAGATGGGGTTTTCATCATATTGATTGAGTTAATTCCTCTACATCATGTCATCTTACTTAATGCGTTACTCTGTTCTTCATGAACTTAATACTCTAGATGTAGGCAGGAGTCGGTCGATGTGTGGAGTAATAGTAGTAGATATATAATCGTTTCGGTCTACTTGACGCGGATGTGATGCCTATATTCATGATCATTTTCTTAGATATCGTCATAACTTTGTGCTTTTCTATCAATTGCTCAACAGTAATTTGTTCACCCACCATATTATTTGCTACCATGAGAGAAGCCTCTAGAGAAACCTATGCCCCCTTGGGTCTATTTTCCATCATATAAGTTTCTATTTTCCATCATACAAGTTTCCGATCTACAATATTAGTTTCCGATCTACTATTTTTGCAATCTTTTACTTTCTGGTCTATAAACCAAAAATATCAAAAATACTTTACCGTTTATCTTTATCTATCAGATCTCACCTTTGCAAATAACCGTGAAGGGATTGAGAACCCCTTTATCGCATTGGGCGCAAGTTGTTTGATTGTTTGTGCAGGTATTCGGTGATTTGTGTGTGGTCTCCTACTGGATTGATACCTTGATTCTCAAATTGAGGGAAATACTTATCTCTACTTTGCTGCATCACCCTTTACTCTTCAAGGGAAAAACTTACGCACGCTCAAGAAGTAGCAAGGACCTTATGTTATCGAAGAAGTTTAACGATCTGGAGCAATAAAAATAAATAATGCCAAAGGTACTAACCCGAAGGTTGTCAATGGGCAAAGAATAAAACATTATATCTTAGGTACGCCCATTAATGTTGACAGCAATATTATCCAAACTATGGCACCGGAAGAACACATAAAAGAAACCTTCCAGAACACTCTGGAATCGTGAAAAAAGAGGAGGTACGTGATATGGTAAGTAAACAGACTCTGAAAAATCCACAAAAATATTTTTTGTCGGTTCTGGAATATATTAAAAATTAGGGAAATAAGAAACAACAATACTGCAGGATGCTGCTAACGCGACACTACGATCAGAGACCCTTTAACGAAACTGTGTGCGATGCATTAATCACAAATGGGGATGTAAAAAACCGTAAAAAAGGTGCAAAATGTTTGCGATGGAGGATGCATCAAACACGGTTCAGATTTTAGTTGCGTGTGCGATGCTGGGCACACAGTTAACCCGTTCGAACTATTTGCGATGAGGCAGAACAACAGAAACGGACAGCCATATCAATGTGTGTGTGATATACGGCATACAGTTCACTCTGATGAACCGTTTGCTATTAAGGAGTGCAACATAAATGGCTAGCCAGATCAAGGTGTGTGTGATATAGGGCATACGGTTCACTCGGATGAACTATTTTCGATTAGCGAACACAACAAAAATGGTTCAACTTAACAAAATGTGTGTGATACATGGCAAGCAGTCTACTCGGGTGAACTATTTGTGATGAGAATTTACAACACAGACGGTTAATACAGCTAGTTCGTGTGTGATTCTGTATGTACAAAAAAATTCGAAAAATGCAAACTAGTTGCTTGTGGTGGCTAGGTGTATCGCACACGATGTGTGTGCGTGTACTCATGTGCGATGATTAGTAAGTTACACATGCATTTCCTTAGGTTAACACTTGTGTGATAAATAACATGTGGCAACTACATGGTCAACCTTCTACCATCAATAAATTTTGACCTTGTTTCTCGTCACATTGCTGATTACAACGCAATAAGTAATTGCAAATCTGTTCACACCTATCAAACTATAATGTCTTCACACTTAGCACCGGGCTATAAAAACTACCCACTCGAAAATTACTTCACAGTTCCTCTCCTCATCACCCACAAAACTGGTTTTTTCTGTCAAGTCATTCCGCCATGACCGGTAGGAGGAGTTTAGGGTGGACATATAACCAAGCAGCAAAGACCAAGGCCGCGGAAGCACTAGAGAGGTCCCGCGCGAAGCCGCAGCCGTAGCAGAGATGTCCCGGCGCGCCACGGAACCCTCGAACAAGCTCTCACGGGCACGCGAGGGCTCTCACAAGTGCGCTCGCGGTGTCGGCCATCGCAACGAGTCGGCGTTCCTGAAGTCCTTCACCAGCGACGACGACATTATCGCTGGCATCACTATGCAGCAGGAGCTGGTCGACGGCTTGATGAAGCTGCTCAAGATCCGTGCTGCCTCGATTGACAAGGCAACCGGCCTCGTCGAGCAAGTCATGGGTGACAATGCGAAGCTCCTCAAGTTGGTCGACGAGAAGGAGGAGGAGGCCGCCGGCTAGAAGATACTGCATGAGCAGAGCATTGCCTTAGAGATGATGCTGAAAGCGGTCGTCGAGGAACTGATGGGTGCCTTGAGGAAGCTCCGGGTCGAGCACGAGCAGGAGGTGGAGGAATCTGTGGCTGCTTTCAAGCAAAGTCGTGAGGAATTGAAGAAGGAGCTAGAGGATTTCGCCACCTGGTGATCCATCGACGAGTAGAGACAGTAGCGACCCAGATCGTTGTCTGCAATGTCCTTCTTCTCTTTCCCCCGTGTCTTCCGGGCTTTGCCGCATGTGGCATTTTAAATTATTCGGAATATGTAAGACAATTATTATCTGCGCCATTGTAAATTTGTCATCGTATTATCTGTTGCCATTTTATATGTGGTCATATTACCCGTTGGCCTATGTGGCAATTTAAATTAGGGCGGTATATGAGTTGAAAAAACGAACAAAGCAAATGTTGCCATGGGATCACAAGCAAACACCCTCCGCCCAGGTGCTTTAATTGACCCATTAATGGAGAAGTTGTGAGCGAGGCGGGCGGCAGCTGGTGCATGGAGGTCAAAGAGCTTGCTTCCCGATGAGCATGGGCGGCCTTGCTGCTCACACGTGTCCCGTCGAGCCTGCGAGGTGGACAGGATGCACGCGTCCCATCAAGCCTGCGCGGTGGACTGCTCCCACACGTCCTGTCGAGCCTGCGCGGCGGACTTCTCGCGCTCGTCCTGTCTAATCAAACAGTTGCACGCACGCCACCGAGTATGGTTAAATTTCGACATGGTAAATATAATACAACCATTTGCGATATTAACGCCTCAGCTTTTTGTTTCAATAAGGACTTCGTTGGCTACTAATGTGTGCGCCTCTTCTCAAACTGGACGATTTTTTTACCACGACATATATGTGCCATGTCATGAAACCATGCCAAGTTTCTTGTTTTTTGGGTGACTTTTTGATTTACTAGGATTTAAAAACCGATATTCTCAATGTTTCAGGACAACGACAAGTTTGTAATTCATTCTCATTCCTTAAACGAGACCTAAACATGCACACAATGACACATGTACGATTTCCACCCATTTTTCTTCACTTGAGCATGTGGATGTAGTTCAAATTTGAATTATGGACTACATTAAATGCATAGAAAACTTAGTAATTAGTAATATATATACAATGGCCAAATGAACCCTTAACAGTTTCAAATTTCAGCCCGACACTCCTGTTATTCTATGTTGCCTATAGAAAACAAAGTTCAAGGTGAGAAGAGGCAGCGATTATCGTTTAAATTTCAGCACGGATATCCTGTTGTTCCATGTTGCCCGTAGAAGAAAATGCAAGGCGAAAAGAGCTAGTGATTACGTTTCGCCCACAAGGGGGACACGTTTCCCTATCGGAACCACAAGGCTTCTTTGAGAGAAGCTCCAATTTTTGTAAGAGGTTTGTAATAAAGCTTGGCCCAAATTGGACAATGTTTTTACCACAACATATATGTGCCTTGATGTGACACCATGCCACCTTTGATGACTTTCTGGTGAGTTTACGATTTATCGGGACTTAAAAACTAAGATTAGAAATGTTTGAGGATGAGCCATGACACCAGTACGGTTGTAATTCGTTCCCATTCCTGGCATGGGACCTAAAAATGCACCCAACGAAACATGTATAATTTTTCTAGACATTTTGTGGAACTGGAGCATGTATTTGTAGTTCAGATTTGAATTATGGACATTAAATGCCTAGGAAACTCAATTAGTGTATAAAAAGGCCAAACGAACCCTGAATAAGTTTAAATTTCAGCACGGATATCCTGTTGTTCCATGTTGCCCGTAGAAGAAAATACATGGCGAAAAGAGGCAGTGATTATGTTTCGCCCACAAGGGGGACACGTTTTCCTATCGGAACACGAAGCTTCTTTGAGTGAAGCTCCGGGTTGTAAGATACTTGTAATAAAACTTGCGCCACAATGGACGAAAAAATTCCTCGACATATAAGTGCCATGTCGTGACACCATGGGAGGTTTCACAATTTTCAGCTTAGTTTTGGATTTACGTGGATTTAAAAACCAAGATTATTCTCACGAAATTTTTTCAAATAGCACACGGTTCACTCACGAAAGCCGATATTCAATGAAAACTACATGGAAACCATATTTTAAAGTTTCATAAAAATCTGGAAAAAATGTGGGATGTTAAGAAGTTGATGTTTTATCGCGACACAAAATTTCAAGTTGAAAAATATTACGAGATGTGAGCTATGAAAAAGACAAATTCCGCCCTGAATAGTGACATTACTATTCAGCACTATTCAACACTGATTTTGTCTTTTTCATAGCTCAGATCTCGTAATGTGTTTCAACTTGAAATTTTCTGTGGCAATAAAACATCATCCTCTTAACATCCCGCATTTTTTGGATTTTTTTTGAAACTTCAAAACATCTTTTTCTCATGGTTTTCACCAGTTTCCACCGAATGTTGGTTTCCGTATGATATCCCCCCCGCTGCGCACGCGATCTCGTGCGTTCTGACTGGCCAGAACCCAAACCCCACGGATCATACATGTGCAACGTTGGATGCCCCTAGATCAAACGGCAACCCTGAGCCCTTTCGACATTACATGCAGTACATGGGTAAGCACTATGCGCATGCATCGTGTAGCTCACGCTTCCTTCTCTACTAGGTTTTCATTCAAAACAGGTTACCGTTTCTCGCCACTCCTCTCATCGGTTTCCCGCCTCTTCTCCCAGATATGCATGATGTAGATGTTCGTTTATTCTTATAGTTCATCTGATCCAAAATCAATTAGTTTTATAAAAAACGATTTTAAGATTCATGGAATTGTGCATTATAAATGTAAAAAACAAAAAGTGACAATTCATTTCAAAAAAAGGTTTGGGCAATTAAGATATGGAAGATTCTAGAGAACAAAGGAGAAGTGCTTGTGTTTTGAGGTTTGTGCATTATGCTTAAGTTCAACCATGGAGTCTTCTAGATTGTACATGTGGCAGAATCTGGTGGAATGTAGATGATATCCAACGGCCAGTAGTGCTCGGATTTGCCATCGCTGTACCGTCGGATTGGCTTCATCCAACGAGCAACTTTCAAAGTTATTCGCACACTATATAGGTGTATAGATATAGATGTATATATATATATATGTGTGTGTGTGTGTCTCCTGTGCTAGACAAAATAATGTTTGAGCGCATGCGTGGGACGACCCCCCCCCCCCCCCCCCCCGCCGCCACTTCAAAGTTGGGAAACTGACATCATAGGTATTGAACCAGGCTTGGAGTCGGGTACGGTGTTCGGTTTGTAATGTAGTTAGCGTGGCCCATTGAAGTGGTGCATTTGGGATTTAAACACATCATACACCATTGTACCCATACATATTTACGAGCCCCATGCAGTGTATACGGGGTCTTATGATCGACCACGTCTCCCTTGTGCTATTTTTTGTGACGACATGGATATCTGTGGGCTCCCCGAGTGTATATATATATATCATCCCTTTGACTGATAATGAGGGGTATGTGTTGGCCATGAATGGATTCCTCCTAGTTCGTGTTAGGGCCGGTCACCGTCAAATGTCGGTCAACCAAAGCTCGAGCTCATGCGTTGTCAGGATTCCCTCCCAGATGCTCGGATTGCTGGGTTCGACCTACATCAAACCCTGCGTACGTATCTCGTCCTTAACTACCTTGCCTTCATGGTTGTTGTGTGTATCGAGAGGTAGGCACCACATCTAAATTATACATTATTCTATATTGAAAACACACATTGTAGGATCGTGGGTTCCGGCAAACCCTTGAGGTTCGAACACTTGGGTGCACATGAAGATCTCTCTCTCTCTCTCGCTCTCGCTCACTCTCGCAATGATCTCTAGGCCTAGCTCGCCGAACCCAAGGAACAAGAGACACGAGAGTTTATACTGGTTCAGGCCACCGTTGTGGTGTAGTACCCTACTCTAGTGTGGTGTGGTGGATTGCCTGGTAGGCTGAGGATGAACTAGTACAATGGGTGAGCAACCTCTTGAGGGGAGGTGTTCTTGAGCTCAATGAGCTGGTGAGATGGCCTTGGTGGAGTGGATCCAATCCAAGATGAGCCGATCCCTGACTATGGTGGTGGCTAGCCCTATTTATAAAGGCCCTAGTTCTCTTCCCAAATGTTTAGGCGGGAAGGGATCCCACAATGGCCAATTTCGAAGGGGGACAACTAGTACAAGTTATCCTGACAAAAGGTGGTCTTCGCCTACCAAAGGCTCTGGTGGTGACGCCACCGCGGGCTCCGCGGTGACCTCCGTCCTACCGTCCTGTTGGTCTTGGTCTTGTTGCACCGATATGGAAACCTTTTCCTGATGCCTCGGGACTCCTCGCATGCGCTTGCCTCTTTAGCACCAAAGAGGAAACTGGCACCCTGCACCCGCTGGTGCCTGCCCGGCCTTGGTCGTCATGGCTCACGTCACGTGGACCTCGCCAGGTCCATCTTGCATAGATATCTCCACTCCTCGGGAGCCAGCCTAGGGAGGCTGCCCCGGAGGAGGTCTCGGTGTCATCCGCCGCGCGAGTCTTGGCCCCTCGCGAGGGTCTTGAGTGGTTGCTGCTGAAGATGGGCCGTACCAGGCCGCTGGATGAGCCACGCCCTGGGCCGCAGGCAGGCAAGTCTGGGTACCCCCATTGCCAGGACGCCGACTGTCGGATCACGGATTCCGGCAAAACCCTTCAGGTTCGAACACTAGGGTGCACGCGAAGATCTCCCCCCTATTGATCCACGTCCCAACTTAGCTAAGATCTCACGAACTAACTCAACGAACTCGCAACACAAAGGACACAAGATTTATATTGGTTCGGGCCACCGTTGTGGTGTAATACCCTACTCCAGTGTGGTGGTGGATTGCCTCTTGGGCTGAGGATGAACAGTACAAGGGGAAGAACAGCCTCCTGAGGTTGAGGTGTTCTTGTGTTTGGTGGGTGTGCCGCCAAGGATGTGGTGGCTCCAATCTCAGATCTCTCCTCCTCTCCTCCTCTCTCCTAGCTACGGTGGTGGCTAGTCTTATTTAGAGTGGCCTTGTTCCTCTCCCCAAATATTGAGCGGGAAGGGAGCCAACAACGGCCAATTTGAAAGGGGACAGCTAGTACAAGCTATCCTGACAAAAGCAGTTTTCGCCTGCCAAAGGCTCTGGTGGTGACGCCATCTTGGGCTCCACGGTGACCTCCGTCTTGCTATCCTTCTGGTCTTGGTCTCGTTGCACCAATATGGAAACCTTTGCTTGATGTCTCGGTACTCTGCGCCTGCACTTGCCCCCTTAGCACCAAAGAGGAAACAAGAAAGCTGCGCGCGCTGGCGCCCGCTTGGTCTCGATCGTCATGGCTCACGTCACGAGAACCTCACGAGGTTTGCCCGGCCTTGAACTCTCCGCCCCTCACGAGCTAGCCTGGTGAGGGTGCTCTTGAGGAGGTCTTGTGTCGTCCGCCTCGCGAGGCTTGGCCCCTCGCAAGGGTCTTGATTCCTTGTTGATGAAGATGGGTCGTACAACCCTGCTAGCAAAGCCACGCTGTGGGCCATAGGCAGGCAAGTCTGGGGACCCCCGTTCCTAGAATGCCGACAGTAACCCCTGGGCCCAAGGCGCGCTCGGGCTTGGCTTCGAGGTGAAGCAAAAGGTCAAGTGCAGAGCGCTGCGGGCCCCAATAGCCCGCGGCCTTGGTCGACCCGTGGCGGTTGATTGGACATGGGCGTCTCAGCTTCCCCACGATGCCTCGGCAACTGCCCGACTTGACAAGTCCCTGCGACATGCAAGGAAATCCATCATTACCTATGATTGTGGGGGGTGCTGGTTGGCCTTCTCCTAGTATAAATGGTAGGGGGCGGAGCCCCCATCGCCCATCCTTCCTTTCCCTCTCCCGCTTCTTCTTCTTCTTCCTTGCTCCACTCCTTGCTTGTGCAGACATGGCACCGATCCGAGGTTCTCGGCCGTAGAGAATGGCAAGGCTCCCCTCAACATGACCGAGTTGCTCCCGCCGAAGAAAAGGAGGTCTCATCGCCGCGAGATGGTCGTGAGGCCGGTGGTGTCGCGGCCTTGGTGTGAGAGGCCGCCTCCTGGTTACCCGCTGCCCTTGTATGCTCACGCTGACGATTCCGGGGGGAGGAGCGGTGAGCGACGCAGCCCGCGCCAGGGCCATGGTCGCCGTGCCGCGGAGGCGTGCATCGTTGCCCCAAGGGTCCATGTTGCAGACTCTTCGCGTGAGTTCGTGCTGTGGGCGGCGATGCCCCCGAGCACCTAGATATGCATCCCGCCATTCTTCGCCGCCGAGATGCCGCCGAGGGGCCTTCGTGAACTTTGGCTACAGCACGCCGACTGCGACGCCCCAGCGACTGGAGCAGAGATTGGAACCGTTGCCTCCGCGAAGTTCTTCATGACCCGAGGCTGGGGCGAGATTGCCCGAGTCTGCCGTGCGGAGGGCGCCCTCATGATCCAGTTCGAGTACGATGACGCCTCTGTGCTGTTCTTCAAGGTATTCGACGAAAAGGCCGCCGCTTGGAGTGCTACCCTGAAGGAGGTCGCCAGGACGACACTGCGGCGGGCGCGGGGCCCACCACCGGTCTCGCCTGCAGCTCCTCCAGCCATAGCAGTGGCACCTGGTGGTCCGGCAACTCTCCTGAGCTCTTGGAGTCTCTGGAGACGAGCGATGACAGCTATGTGCCCCCGAGCTCCCGCTGAGCCCGGACTAGGGCTGCGGCGTCCAGCCGCCGTCGCCGCTGATCTGGATGGGGTTGGCACTGGCCTCACGTGGCCCACTTTTGATGATGGCACCGGCGACATCTGGTGCGTGTAGATAGAACTCCTAGGAATTCCTTCCCTTTTGTTCCCTGCGAGGAATCGAGAAATGAACCCCGTGGGGGCGTGTAAAGCGTCTGTAATGCCTTTTGTCAATATAGCCCTTATTATGAAGATTTGAGTGCGCATGTCCTGCCGAGGCTCGGCCTCCCCTTTCCAATCCCGTGGCAGCTTGGTGCTCTGCACTGACAGGTCCCGGTCCCTAGGCAAGATGTAGCCATCGCTGGTATGACAGGTCGCGTGCCATGGTCAAGGCCAGGAGGTGAGCGGCCTAAGGTCCCGTAAGAGCTCCTGAGGCGCGATGCTCAAGAGGTCCCCTTTAGCGTGCAAGCAACTGTCTTAGGATGGGAAAGGAAGAAAACATTGCTGCAGCAGGGCAGCGAAGGGAGTGAGCGAGGGTCTCGTGCCGCAGGCGACTGGTGGATCCAGAGCGAGAACTTATCTTGGCTGTCTGGGGTCGGCTCCTCGAGTCGCGCCGGACTCGCACGTCGGTCACTGTAGTGTGGCTAGGTCTGGCCCGTGTGGGCCTCCCCCTCCCCTCCATGTCCTTCTTGGTGCTCTGTGTCCTCAGGTCCTGACCCTTGAGCGAGCTCAGCCGCCGCTGGTATGCCAAGTCACGTGCCATGGTCAAGGACAGGGGGTGAGGGCTAGAGAGCCAGTAAGAGCTCCTGAGGAGCGATGTTTAGGAGCCCCCCTTTTAACGCGCAAGTGAATCGCATGATAGAAGAGAGAGAGTCCGCGGTACCGCCTGCTGTGGCCCTCAGGAAGTTCCTGCAAGTTAGCGCGAGGATGGGCACCGGTCGTCGTGGTGATTGTTGGTTTGCTTCTGGCGCATGAGAGGGGACTCCCTACCGCGGAGAGCCCCCGGGGCGTGTACAGCCCCGCCCTGACACGTGGCTTGCATGGCAGGGCTAGACAAGGTGTGTCTGGGCACCAGTGAGCCAGCGCGGGGCTCTCGAGGCCCTATCTCAAGGCGGGTTGCGCCTGGCCTTGGTTCTTGTTTGTTGTCTTGGTCCTGCGAGGTGGTTAGACAACTTGCGCCGAACGAGTCTCCTGAGGTCGTCGCGTGAAAAAGCCAAGCACCAACGGTCCCAAGAGGTGACGTGAACGGGGCCGGCCCGCCAGACAGAGCTCAGCCGCTGGATTTATCAATGTTGCGGGTATGGCCCGAGCACAGACGTCGTTCTTAACTTACTCACACGAAGGGTCCTGAAGAAAGACGGCCGACACGCGGCTCCCATGGTGGGTGACAATCAAGCAGGCGATAGTCAGAGATAGATTAAGCATGGAAAGCAACCTAGCTCAGGTAAATGCAGGGAAGATGCATGCCACTAGGTCCGGCCCGAGCGGCTTGGGGATGACGCAGCCCGAGGGGCGCCCCCAACAGGGTAAGCTAAAGACATAAAAGGAAAGATACACACCACAGGGACGGACCCAGGCGGCCTGGGAATGATGCAGCCCTTGGGGCGCTCCCAGCTGAATGAACTTTGGAAAATGTCACCTGGTCCTGTTGATGAAGGAGAGTTGGGGTAGCTAAAGGCGTGTGGCGAAGGGGCTGCCCCTCATGAGCCACCGGGGCCCTGGGCCTCGGGAGGCTCTAGGGATCCAAGGGGTTCCTTGAGGACCGTCTTCATCTCCGTCAGCACAGCATGGTGCCTGGCCTCCTGAGCCGCCAGGATGCTCCGCAGGTTGTGTTGATAGGCGGCCGCCATGCTCAGCAGGCCAAGGGGCATGCAGACGAAGTTGTGAGGTGGGCCCTCGCAGCGTCCCACGCGCGAAGGCCAGAGAAGCTCCTGAGTGGCAGCCCGATTGAGCCCTGGTACGTCAATGCAGACACACAGCCCGGCATCCTCACCTGGATGGGGAGCTGCACCTGGTGAGCAGCGGCCGCCGCGCATGGCCCTCGCGTCTTGCAGTTCCTGAGTGGTCTTGGTGATGAACTTCTGAGTGGTGGGCACTCCTTGCCCTGTGTTCTCCTGAGAGAAACATGCCACGAAGCATGCCTCCAAGTGGTGCCCACACACCTCCCTCGTGATGTTGGCAAAGTCTGAGGTCGTCCAGAAGAGAGCCCCTGAGCCCTGCCCGAGAGGGGCGCTGGGCGCGCTTTCCTATGCGATGGAGGGAGGCACCCCAGGCACGGGCGCCGATCCCGATGAGGCGCCACTTGCCTGAGGCCCTGCGTGGCGCTGCTTCTTCTTCTTAGGGGGTGGCCTCAGGAGGGTGCTCGCTCTGACCGTCGGGGTCGTCAATTGCTGCAGCTTGGAAGGCACGCTCGAGGGAGCACACCGCGTCTCTTTCTTCGCACGGGACAGTGATGATTCCGCCGCTACCCGACATCTTGAGGACATTGTAGCCGTGATGGGTCACCGCCATGAAGTTGGCCAAGACTGGATACCCGAGGATGGCGTGGTATGGCAGGTGGATGTAGGCGACATCGAAGTCGATGAGTTCGGTGCGGTAGTTGTTGCGTTCTCCGAAGGTAACGAGGAGGCGGATTTGCCCGATCGGGGTAGTAGAGCCGTCGGTCACTCCTAAGAAAGGCTTGGTAGGCTGAAGCTAGTCATATGGCACTTGGAGGTTGTCGAACGTGTCGACGGACAGGACATTGAGCCCTGCGCCGTCATCGATGAGGGTCTTGGTAACTTGCACGTTGCTGATGACTGGTGAAGAAAGCATTGGGAGGACGCCTGCAGTAGTCGTGCACTTGAGCTGATCTGCCGAACTGAACGTGATGGGGCACCTGGACCATCTGAGCGGGCATGTGGCCTCGAGCTTGGGGAGAACTGCATTCACTCCATGGGCAAACTGTTTGAAGATACGCTGCGAAGGTGGGGCTTGAGGTCCGCCCAAGATGCAGGCGATAGCGCGTGGCTCCTGGAAGCCCCCAACCCCCTCGTCTTGATGGTGGTCGTCATTCCTTCTGGGTGGTGGCGGTAATGGAGGAAGGCCAGCGTTGCCTTGAGGACGAGCCTCATGAGGCTGGTCCCTCCAGGCGCCCTTGCGAGGCTGATCCTGCCAGCAGTTCTCACGAGGCTGGTCGTGCCACTCCTGGCACGGGCCACGGTCGTCCCAGCGTCCGCCACCACGTCCTCCTCCTCGGCCGTAGCCCTGGTCGCTGCGCTCGGGGCGTCGACCGAAGCGTCCTTCTCGAATGGCTCCGAGCTCTTGACAGTCGCTGGTGTTGTGGGTAAATCTGAGAATGGTTTCATACTTAAAC
Organism: Triticum urartu; assembly: GCF_003073215.2. Taxonomy (NCBI): domain Eukaryota; kingdom Viridiplantae; phylum Streptophyta; class Magnoliopsida; order Poales; family Poaceae; genus Triticum; species Triticum urartu. Next base: position 242,288,907 of record NC_053025.1, read on the forward strand.
CATACTTGAACCATATCCGTACATGTATCTCTTAAAACCATACTTGAACCATACCCGTTTAATGCCATTTTCAGCCCAACCAAAACTAAACCCTTTATTTTTTCCACCCGAACCAATTTAAACCCAATACATAACCGTGGGTTTAAACCCAATACATAAGTATGGGTTTGCTTCAATGTATATATGATTGCACAAATCGACATGTTAAGAAGCAAATGACATAGAAAAGGCATAGGTGCATCTACAATAGTTTGGGAACAAAGTTATCGTTGAAATACGGTCAACACACAACAAGAGTGAAAAAGACAATGCCCACAACTGAAAAGCTCACTGACAAGTGTATTAAAATCAATAGCTTAGCTAAAGTACAAGCAAACACATTCGATTTGCATGTGGTGTTTCCCTATAATACAAAAATACATAGTGCATCGTAGCATGTACGCGGATCAAAGATACTCGTTGTCGATGAATCCTTACTTATTGCACATAACCAATGCCCAGAAACCGGTTTGGACCCATAGTTTATAGCCGTTAATAACCAAATTGTTTAAGACCAGAACCAACTATACCCTCACATACCCAAACCAAAACCAAACTAAAAAAGATTCAGCCCAATAAAACCTGAACCAATCAAACCTAAAATAAGAACCGAACCGTTTCACCCAATTTTTTAATAACCATTCTTAGGTTTAGTTGTGGGTATGCAGGTCATGGAAGGCGCAGAATGGTCGGCTGCCCTTGGATGACTCAGGCTGGTCTCTGCCACGCTTGGTGTCTGGCTCCGCCGCGAGCACGGCTGCTCCCTTGCGCTTCATGTCCTTGGCCTTGGTCTTCTTCTCCTCTAGGTCTGCAGCAGGGAGTTCAAGGAGGGAGAGGCACCCCTCCTCAGCTCTTGCACACTTGGTCGTGATGTTGAACAGCTCCAAGGTCGTGCAAAGCTCCTCATGGATGGCGAGCTCCTCCTTCATCTTGACATCGCGGACGCCGTCGGAGAACACTGAGATGATGGCCTCGTCGGTTACCTTGGGGATCTTGATTAGCGCGCTGTTGAAGCGCTGGATGTACTACTGCAGGGTCTCTCCTGGTTGTTGCTTGATGCGGCGCAGGTCACCCGCGACCGGGGAGGGGCGGTCGCGCGTGCCCTGGAAGTTGGCGATGAAGCGGTTGCGCATCTCGTCCCAAGGGGAAATTGAGCCTCGAGGCAGGTTCAGGAGCCAGGAGCGGGGGCCATCCTTGAGAGCCATGGGAAACCAGTTCACCATGACTTCCTCGTCACCGTTGGCCGTCTCGATGCTCAGCTCGTAGAGCTGCAGGAACCCTTAAGGTTCGAACACTTCAGGAACCCCTACCCGGCGCGCCAAATGTCGGATCACGGGTTCCGGCAAAACCCTTAAGGTTCAAACACCGGGGTGCGCGCGAAGATCTCCCCCTATCGATCCACGTCCTAACTTAGCTAAGATCTCACGAACTAACTCGACGAACTCGCAACACAAAGGACACAAGATTTATACTGGTTCTGGCCACCGTTGTGGTGTAATACCCTACTCCGGTGTGGTAGTGGATTGCCTCTTGGGCTGAGGATGAACAGTACAAGGGGAAGAACAACCTCCTGAGGTTCAGGTGTTCTTGTGTTTGGTGGGTGTGCCGCCAAGGATGTGGTGGCTCCAATATCAGATCTCTCCTCCTCTCCTCCTCTCTCCTAGCTATGGTGGTGGCTAGTCCTATTTATAGTGGCCTTGGTCCTCTCCCCAAATATTGAAAGGGAGCCAACAATGGCCAATTTGAAAGGGGACAACTAGTACAAGCTATCCTGACAAAAGCAGTTTTCGCCTGCCAAAGGCTCTGGTGGTGACGCCGTCTTGGGCTCCACGGTGACCTCTGTCTTGCTGTCCTTCTGGTCTTGGTCTCGTTGCACCAATATGGAAACCTTTGCTTGATGCCTCAGTACTCTGTGCCAGCACTTGCCCCCTTAGCACCAAAGAGGAAACAAGGACGCTGCACGCGCTGGCGCCCGCCTGGTCTCGATCATCATGGCTTACATCACGAGAACCTCACGAGGTTTGCCCGGCCTTGAACTCTCCGCCCCTCACGAGCCAGCCTGGTGAGGCCGCTGCTGAGGAGGTCTCGTGTCGTCCGCCTCGCGACGCTTGGCCCCTTGCGAGGGTCTTGATTCCTTGTTGATGAAGATGGGCCATACAGGCCTGCTAGCAAAGCCACGCCATGGGCCGCAGGCAGGCAAGTCTGGGGACCCCCGTTCCTAGAACGCCGACACCGACAGTAGCCCCCGGGCCCAAGGCATGCTCGGACATGGCTTCGATGCGAAGCCAAAGGGCAAGTTTGGAACACCGCGTTCCCCAATAGCCTACAGCCTCGATTGACGCGTGGCGACTGACGGGATGTGGGGGCCTCCACTTCCCCATGCAGCCTCGATTACCGCCTGGCTAGGCAACCACTGTCGTCTCCATAGCTCCGCCTCCTTTACAGGCAGCACTCTCTGCAGCTCCCTCATCTTCCGAAAGGCAGCGGATTCTTCCCCCGGTCCAATCTGACACCAACTCCCCCTCCGCCATGGCACCAAGCCGAAATAAGAAGGGGAAGAAGGAGTCCCGTGCCTCGACCCCCGCAATGCAGGTCTTCGAGCCCGCCATCGAGAGGTCGGTGGTGCTCAACCAAGAGGCGATGGGCAAGGTGCGCCCGGCGCTTGCCGTTGATTTCAATGAGTGGGGGCGACGGTGGCTTGGCCTGCTTCCCACACCGAAATTGTCAGGACGGCCACCGAGGTCCCCATCCATCTTCACGTCCTCTGGGTAGGCTTGATTCCTCTATTCTCCAAATTCTTCAATGCGGTGCTCTCGCATTACCAGATCAATGCGCTGCATCTCGATGCCCAATCCATCATCCTCCTTGTTGTCTTTGCCTTCGTCTGCGAAGCATGGTGGGCCTTTCCCCTTCCGTGGCCCTGCTTCGCCACTTGTTCTCGTTGCACTTGACAGATCCTCTCCAGCGTTCAGGGTGTGTATCCCTTCAGGCTGTCGCGGCGACGGCCGGCTCGGGGATCAACTTAGAGCTCTCGCCGGTCGTCGGGGGCTTTAGGAAGAGGTGGGTGTTTGTTGACGTTGGTGTGCGCAGCCCCCTGCTGCTGCTCCCGGGGATTTCAGCTACTCCGAGCTCCGGTTGGGGGTACGCGAAGCTCACTGATAGGCGGCTCGCCCATGTCTGGCACCGTCTTGCCAGGCTGAAGAACCTCAGAGTGACGGCGTCCATGGTGGTGAAGGAGTTCATCCGGTGTCTCATCGCTCCGCTTCAGCGCCACTCCCGACAAATGTGGACCTTCTACAGCTACGGGGACCGCATGAGGCTTCAGGCTCCGGCTCTTCCCCCTGAGGCGCGGCACACGGTGCTCGAGCTCCTAACAGGCAACCTGATGCCAGCCAAACTGCCGGAGGAGGGCTGTCTTCTGTACTGCTGCTCGAACAAGGTGGAGTTCGTGAAGTAGATGCCCCTCTTCGACGAATGGGGACTACGCCCAGTTGGCCTTGAAGGTCCTCGTGAGAGCCCCGTCTTCGTGGGCCCTTGCCTGCCGCCAACGCCATGCCCGCCCCAGAAGCGGGTGCAGGGGGCAGTTGCTGTCGAACGATGGCGGCGCTGCTGCTGGGGAAGCAACACCACTCGGGGCTCCTGAAGTGTTGTCCTCCAGGAACCGGGAGAGCCGTCCTGAGGAAGCGGCCGGGGGGACGACGCAATCCAACGCTCCTGAGGCCGGAGCCCCCGAGGCCTCAATGAATCGCCACGAGGCGGGTACCGAGGTCTCCACTCGGTCCAGCACCCCTAAGGTCGCCGCCTCAGGAGTCACACCATCCGCGCCCGGCCTTGGTGATCGCGCCCAGGGCTTCGGCCAGCTCCAACCGAACTTCAAAGCGCTCCGCAAGAGGAAGGGGTCTCCAAGATGCATTGGTGACGCCTTTCGGCCATTGAAGCAGAGGAAGTACATTGCTATTGATGAGTGAGTACTTCCTCTTTGTAATCTTGAGCGCCACTTCTCCTCCTGACCATAGTTCTTCAGGACCCCTTCCACCAGGGCGATGAAGTGTCCCGAGAAGCAACCCTCGCCTGCTTCAGGCTCTTTGCTGACCCTGAGTGCCTCAAGTCAACCCGCCACGCGCTACGCAAGGCCTGCTGGGAAGGAGGATGCCCCAGCCTGGCGTCTTGACCCTGCGCTCTTGTTGTCCCTCCTTCGTGGTTCGGCCTGGGGTGCTGGGAGTGTGCCGAGGGCCCCTCCAATGGTGCTTCCCCATAGCTGGGCGACCTCGGCCCTGGCCTCACCTCTGAGCGACGAGGCCCCGCCCCACCGGGCCTCCACCGATGTCCGGAGGACAGCCGGAAAGGCGCCGGCCTCCAGCCCCCTGCCGGGAGCGGGCGAGCATCTTCGACCTTATCCAACACATCTTGGCACGGAGGACGGACTCGGCCGCACGTTTGAGCTTGCACGCGAGCGCAGAGTAGTCTGCCACAAGCTCTTCCGGGAGGCGATGGGCACACTGAGCCGGCTCGGAGATGAGCTTCTGGATGTTGACGCCCGTCTCGAAACCGAAAGCCTTCGGCTGGCGGACGAATGACATCAGCTAAAGGTGTCCATCGACTTCGGGCGTCTCCAGCGCAAGCGCGCCAACACGAAGGCTGAAGCATCCCTTGCCACCTCACGCAAGGCCAGCGCCCGGGCCTTCGAGGAGGCCGGGGAGGCTGATCACTGCTGCGCGGTCACAGAGAAATGCGAAGGGGAGCTCCGGGCTCTGAACGTCTCCTTGGAGCAGCAGGTCGAGGCGCGCAGGGCCGCCTTGGCATAGATGAAGGGGGCGCCTTCCGACAAGGAGGAGATCTTGAAGCGTGAGGAGGCGCTGATGTTGAAGCCCACAGAGCGCGGCCTCGAGCTCAAACGGCTGGAGATGAGGGAGCGCCGGGTTGTACAAGAGGAGGACGCCGCCACCGCGCGCGAAGCCAGGATTGAGGAGGAGGTTAATCATAGGGTGGCGGAGGCTTGAGCAGATCTTGCCAGGAGATACGACCTGAAGCTGAAGCTCATGGAAGCCGAAGCTAAGGGCAGAACCACCACCCTCAGGTCAAGGTTGATGAAGCAGAACGGCGCGAGAAGGCCGCTGTAGCGGCCCTGGTCTCCGTCCAGGCCGAGTTGGCCTCCGCCCGCGCCGAACTGCTCCCGCTCCAGCGGTGGGTTGCTGATGCTGAGTCCTTCGCGCAGCAAAGTAGGGAGGAAGCGCTCCGCCGGCAGACGTTACTGCGCAAGCATACTCCCATGCTCCGGGCCCTCAGGGTGAGGGCCAACCAGGCGCTGGGTGCCATCTCCGACGAACATGCCCCTCACCCCCACGCAGAGGACTATGCCAGCCACCTTCGCTTCTTCACCGACGTCATGGCACGCCTGGAGGACCGGGCCGAGAGGGCCCGCGAGTTTGTCGAGGAAAAGAGCCGGGGCCTCCTTGGACGCGCGTTCTCCTATGTCTTCAGCCATGTTCAGAATGCCGACCCCAACTTCGATTTCGACGCCGTCATCGCCCCAGTGCCCGGAGCTATCCGGGATAACCTGGCACGCTGGGTGGACGATAATGTGGATGCTCTGGTCAGGGCTTTCAGTTCCAACGATGACGCAGTGGTGGTCGTGGTGGATGAAGGCGGCGTGGTTGATGATGGTGAAGACGATGCTGGCGACGACGCCAGTAGCATGTCCGGGAGCGATTCGGAGGATGCTGCGAGCAACATGTCTGATTGAGCCTGCGCTCCTTGTTTTGAACATGCACGCAAAAGCTTGGGCATGGACCTTCAAGATGTAAGAGCATTTTGGGGAGGGGGAGCCCCTCATGCAATTAGACTATTGTTTTATTTCCTGAGCCAGACTTAAGGCGTGCTTTTGTGAGTTCTCAAGTTCTTCCACGAGTTTACTGTAGTGACTTACCTCAGTCTAGGCAGGCCTCAGACTGGTCTTGTAGTTGTCAATGTGCATTTCACCCGAGGGGAGTCCATCGCGGGCTCACGAGGTTTCGGGCTTCTGAGTAGCCTCCTAGTCCGCCCGAGAGGGCCTCGCGAGAAATGAGCGCTAGATCACGGCGAGAGGTGGGCACATACCACACCCGGCCCCCGCTCGTGAGGTACTTGTAAGGGAGGGGCAGCTGGTGCGGGCCTCGAAACAAGGCACAGAGCCAAAAAAACTCAAGAAATCAACATGAACGAGAAAAATGCCCCCATTCTTGCCAAAGAAAATACGACTTCAAGTTCAGATCCAAAAGACGGCAAATCGAGCTACAGAAAAGGGGTTGAAAGAAAATGGCCGCGTCCAGCACCTAGCTAGTCTTCTTGTCTTCTCACCAGCATGGAGCTAAGTGCTTTCACTCGCTGTGAGTATAGTCATTGGGGGACAGTGTCGACAGCCAGCGCTGAGCATGGTGCTTCCACTAGGACGTGGGCGGCAGCCCCCGAGGCCCGAGGGTGGCACTCCGAAGACTCTGGGGCATGTACAGCCCCACTCATTATTACGTGAGAGTGTCACGAGTGGAGACCTTCACAGGCGCGAGCCTTGCTTCATATCGCCAGACGAGGGCCCCTCCTTGCGCCACCCTCAACCACCGTTGGGGCGTCCGGAAACCATGACGATGCCAAGGGTCAAAGGGGACGCTAGTGGCGCCCTCGGCGACCATGGGCCCTCTGCTAGGGGAGGGCTCGCTGGCGCCACCCCGGCAGAGGACCTATCTCCGGGCGATGCCTTGCCCCGTGTGAAATGAGGGAGGGATTTTCTCCAGACCCCTCCAGTGCAGCCCCCAGTGCGCTGCCCCCGGCTGGAGTGGGGCTGCCGCGCTGGGGTCGCCGTTCGCCGCTATGGCCTGGTCCACCTGCGACCCATGGTTAGCGTAAGCCTACTCCTGAGATATCAGTGGTACCCTGCGGTTGTCGTTGTTGGCGAGGTCGGCGAGGCTCCTGGGCGGTTCATGGAAGGCCTCGACTTCCAACATCTCTTCTTCCCAACCCGGCTCAAGGAACATGTTGGGGTCATCCTCTGGCGTGTACTCTCGATCCACCATGCGGGGCACATAGGCTTCATGAGCTGCCCCTCTGGAATCCCCGCTGAAACGCCCTGTTCCCCACGCTGCCGAGTCCGACGCACCCCCTGGTGCCTGTAGGGTGGAGCCCCATTGGGACCATGAGGAGCAACGCCCGCACCTACGCCACCTGGGGGAGGCAAAGGCGTGACCGGAGGTCCGGCATCGTGGGTCGTGCTAGCGCTGGCGAGCCCTCCTGGTGCACCTGGGAGCACGTGGGCGTGACGAGGCCTGCTGTGCGATCTGGCCATAACTTGGGATGAAAGTAGGGAGCGAAAATGCGGCATACCCCTGGTTGCAACATCCAACAGCTCAGCGACGCGCTCCAGCAACGTGTCGCGGCCGCTCTCCATCAGCCAGCACCGCAGTAGTTCCCGCGCCACCACGAGTGTGGCTCGCACGTTCGCCTGTTCCCGTCGGGTGTGTGGTGTCATCGCTGCCCTGTATCTTGAGGATCTTGCGGCGGCCCGCGTGTGCCGCGGTGTGAGGGTGGAAGGCATCAGTTCGCGCCGCCCGCGTCCTGCAGAGTTCGGTGGTGTGCGGGCCACCTGGAGTGCGGATTTGAGGTCTCCTTGGGTGGACGTGCCAAGCAGCCCAATGGTCGGCGTTGTTCCTCGAGTCGCCGGACATCGAGACCGCGGGATGTTGGTGGATCAGCTGGTGGAAGGGAGGCTTCAGCGCACCCCTACTTGGCGCGCCAAATGTCGGATCGTGGGTTTCGGAAAACCCTTGAGGTTCGAACACTTGGGTGCGCACGAAGATCTCTCTCTCTCTCTCTCGCTCACTCACTCTCGGAACGATCTGTAGGCCTAGCTCGCCGAACCCAAGGAACAAGAGACACGAGAGTTTACACTGGTTTGGGCCACCGTTGTGGTGTAATACCATACTCAAGTGTTGTGTGGTGGATTGCCTGGTAGGTTGAGGATGAACTAGTACAATGAGTGAATAGCCTCATGACGGGAGGAGTTCTTGAGCCCAATGAGCTGGTGAGATGGCCTTGGTGGAGTGGATCCAATCCAAGATGAGCCGATCCCCGACTATGATGGTGGCTAACCCTATTTATAGAGGCACTGGTCCTCTTCCCAATTGTTTAGGCGGGAAGGGATCCCACAACGACCAATTTCAAAGGGGGGCAAGTAGTAGAAGTTATCCTGACAAAAGGTAGTCTTCGCCTGCCAAAGGCTCTGGTGGTCACGCCGTCGCGGGCTCCGCGGTGACCTCCATCCTGCCGTCCTGCTGGTCTTGATCTTGTTGCACCGATATGGAAACCTTTTCCTGATGCCTCGGGACTCGTCGCTTGCACTTGCCTCTTTAGCACCAAAGAGGAAACTGGCACGCTGCGCCCGCTGGCACCCGCCTGGCCTTGGTCGTCATGTCTCATGTCACACGGACCTCGCCAGGTGCACCTTGCATAGATATCTCCGCTCCTCGGGAGCCAGCATAGGGAGGCCGCCTCGGAGGAGGTCTCGGTGTCATCTGCCTCGCGAGGCTTAGCCCCTCGCGAGGGTCTTGAGTGGCTGCTGGTGAAGATGGGTCGTACCAGGCCGCTGGATGAGCCACGCCCTGGGCCACAAGTAAGCAAGTCTCGGTACCCCCATTCCCAGGACGCCGACACACATCACCCCTTCCCAACGTACATCATTTTGGGCCACATGCAAGAGGTGCTATTTTTGTGGTCCCTCTCATGCGATTTTTATGATGGTTCAATCTATTGGCTCAAGTGGTTTATCGACAACAACAACTGCCATTTGACCAAATGATAGATTCATTGGTCCATCTGATGGTAGGTCATGGCGACATGCATGTATGACCAAAGTATCGATCATTACGTGCACCCGCCCCGCTGACACGAAGTGGGAGGTGGTGAGCCAAGCATCCTAGCTAGGTACGACATTATGTCATTATATATATCCTAGCTAGGTGGTTGTTACGGTGCTTTCAGGTTTGCGAGGCAGGTGCCACCAAAGTTATGCATTGTGTATTTAAAGTTTTAAACATCCCCAATATTCGTACATATATTTGGCCACTTCCAGGTGGTTCTTGACTTCTGGCCCCTCTCATCGATCTTCAACGACGCGCCCAACCATAGGCCCGCGAGGTCAAAGTTGTGCATTGGAATTTTGAACATCACATACCACCCTTTTTCACTCATATATATTTGGGCCACATGCTGGTGTGGCTGTCTTTTGACCCTCGCCAGCGTTATTTTTTGCTGCAAAGACTCTGATGACCCTCAATGGACACGGGGCATAATATCTTAGCCATGTGCGATACAAGTGTGATGTGAATCACCACGCCTGCGCAAGTGCGAGCAAATTAAGGTGGAGGTAGTGGCTCAACCGTGTGTGATGCAAGTGTGCTGAAATCACCATGACCGCGGAAGCGCGAGCAAATTAAGGTGGAGGAACTGGCTCAAGCGTGTGCGATGCAAGTGTGCTGAAATCACCACGACTGCGCAAGCGCGAGCAAAGGGTGGAGGTACTGGCTTAATTGTGTGCGATGCAAGTGCGCTGTAAAACCACCACCTATGCAAGCTAAAGGCGGGTAAGTTTATTTGGAAATTAGGATGAACCGTGTGCGATAGACCAGCTAGCTAGAAATATAAAAAACAAAGTACCCGCCTTGAGCGTTGCAAAAATCGGCGGATCCGCGCCACTTTTCTTTATTATCATACACGCATATTGTTATTGGACCATGCGTGATCTTGGGCACTCCCACCCTACATCAATTCCTTTACCCAAATTTTAGTAGCCGTCGTACTTCAACCGTCACCCACACTCCCCCAGCACCGACCTTATAGTAAAATTGCAGTAGCCGAGGCATTTGAACCGTCCCCCTCCCTCGTCCACCACCATCTCCAGCCACCATTACTAAAATTTTCAGTTGACGCGGTGTATCCTCAAACACCACCCCCCCTCCACAGTCCCCCACCCGCCCCCTCTCCCCCCTCGAACCCTAGCTCGCGGCCACCGCCGGTGCCGCCGCCAACTTCTGTCGGTCTGCCCGTTCCTCCTAGCTTAGATAATAAAGTTCAGGTTACCCAACGATTCCCATACCGTCGCCCCACTCCCCTGAGTTTTTAGGTGAGGCCGGCGGTGTCCCTCCCCGCAAGATCGACATCCCCTGCTCCAGAAAGTCGCAGCCTAAGCTCGACCACATATCCTAGGGAGCCCGACAAGCGTTCAACCAAGAAGAGGTTTATCATGGCCTCTCCAGCAGACATTGGCAAGGTGGCCGCCACTCGCCCCGACCTGTCGATCCCGGAGCAACACGTCACCACGGAAGCCGGCGAAGACATTGACTACGTTGCCATGTCGAAGGCTTCATCTTAGCGGGCCAGCGTATTACTGTATCTTGTGACGCCCCCGATTTGCCCGTACACTAATCATACACGCAAATGTGTACGATCAAGATCAAGGACTCACGGGAAGATATCACAACACAACTCTAGACACAAATTAAAATAATACAAGCTTTATATTACAAGCCAGGGCCTGGAGGCCTCGAATACATAATCTTGAATACACAAGAGTCAGCGCGAGCAACAATATCTGAGTACAGACATAAGTTAAACAAGTTTGCCTTAAGAAGGCTAGCACAAAAGTAGCAACGATCGAAAAGGCAAGGCCTCCTACCTGGGACCTCCTAACTACTCCTCGAAGCCGAACTCCACGTAGAAACATCCTCGGGATCCTCTAGCTTCTGGACTCCATCATATGATCGCAATAACCGGGAAAGGGGGAAAAGAAGTAGCAAAGCAACCGTGTGTACTCATCCAAAGTACTCCAAGCAAGGATCTACACTACATATGCATGGGTATCTGTGTAAAGGGGCAATATCGGTGGACTGAACTGCAGAATGCCAGAATAAGAGAGGGATAGCTAGTCCTGTCGAAGAATACGCTTCTAGCAGCCTCCATCTTGCAGCATGTACAAGAGAGTAGATGGTAAGTTAACCAAGTATCACCGTATAGCATAATCCTACCCGGCGATCCTCCCCTCGTCGCCCTATGAGAGAGCGATCACCGGGTTATATCTGGCACTTGGAAGGGTGTATTTTATTAAGTATCCGATTCTAGTTGTCATAAGGTCAAGGTACAACTCTGGGTCATCCTTTTACCGAGGGACACGGCTATTCGAATAGATAAACTTCCTTGCAGGGGGCACCACATTTCCCAACACGCTCGATCCCCTTTGGCCGGACACACATTCCTGGGTCATGCCCGGCCTTGGAAGATCAACATGTCGCAGCCCTACCTAGGCACAACAGAGAGGTCAGCACGCCGGTGTAAATCCTACGCGCGCAGGCGTCTAGGCCCATCGCCCATTGCACACCTGCACGTTGCGTACGCGGCCGGTGAGCAGACCTAGCAACCTCCATTACAAAGGAAGTTGCGTTACACGGTCCAACCCGGCGCGCGCCGCTCAGTCGCTGACGTCATGAAGGCTTCGGCTGATACCACGACATCGAGTGCCCATAACTATTCCCGCGTAGTTGGTTAGTGCATATAGACCAGTGGCCAGACTTAGATCAAATACCAAGATCTCGTTAAGCGTGTTATCTTGAAGTAACCGCGAATGCCGACCAGGACCAGGCCCACCTCCCTCCTGGGTGGTCTCAACCTGCCCCGTCGCTCCGCCACAATGATCCACCCAGAGGGCCGTCGGGATAAAGGTCCTTTCATCCCTTAATCTGTGAATCACTCGTGGGTACTCTATGAGCCGACCCGTCTTTAGTCATCACATGTATCATGTATATGTATATAAGTATATACCCGTGATCACCTCCCTAGTGATCATGGCCCGATAGTATAGCACGGCAGACGGACAAGAATGTAGGGCCACTGATGATAAACTAGCATCCTATACTAAGCATTTATGATTGCAGGTAAGGTATCAACAACTGTAGCAACAATGATAAGCTATGCAACAGAATAGGATTAATGAAAAGCAATAACATGCTACACTACTCTAATGCAAGCAGTAGAGAGAAAAATAGGTGATATATGGTGATCAAGGGGGGGCCTTGCCTGGTTGCTTTGGCAAGAAGGAGGGGTCATCAACACCGTAGTCGAACTGGGGGTCGCCGGCAGTCTCGGGGTCTACCGGAAAGAAGTAACGGAGGAGGGAACACAATAAATAACAGAGCAATCAAAGCATCATAAAGTATAACATGGCAATACACGGTGCTAGGGATGACCTAACGCAGTAGTAGGTGGTACCGACGAAGGAGGGAAACATCTGGGAAAGTATTCCCGGTGTTTCGCGTTTTCGGACACATGAACCGAAGAGGGAAAGTTGCGTGTTCGCTATGCTAGGTATGCGTGGCGGACGAATGGACTGCATATTCAGATTCGTCTCGTCGTTCTGAGCATATTTCATATACAAAGTGTTTTCATCCAACTTACGGTTTATTTTCTATTAATTTTTAAAGTGTAAATGATTTCCTAAATTTTCTGGAATTATATAATTTGAGTTGACCAAGTCAATTTGACTGGTCAAGTGAACAGTGCAGGGGGGTCCCACATGACAGTGTTTTAATAATTTCCAAAAGATTTTATTTTAATCTAGTCAGAGGGGTCATATATGTCATAGTGTAGCAATTATACTAACTAGTATGATTAGTCCTAATCAAATTTGAAGAGTCCGGCCATAGGCATAGCAAGCCTCATGCCTGTGTGCACACATGCACCGCACAGGGCACTCAGCCATGGCTACGGCCACAACCGAGGCCAATGTAGGGGCGGCCAGCAACGACAAAAGACAGCAACGGCTATGGCTATGAGCAGCAGCGGAGATAGCAGTAGCATGGAGCAGCAACACAACAGCAAGAGCATCATCGTAGGACAGCAACAGCAGTAGAGGCGCAAGGAGAAGCACCAGCAAGGCAAGCGCAGGAGCGGCACACGGCAATGGTAAGCAGCGGCAGCAATGGGCGGGGGAGGCGCCCAAGCGGCGGCTACGAGCAGCGGGTGGCGCGGGCGCGGCCAGGGTGCACGCGCGTGCGGCCGGACACGGCGAGGGGCGCGACCATGGGCGGCTAAGCATGGCGGCGGGCATGGAGCTTCGAGCACGACGGGATGTGTTGCCTTCAGCATCAAATCAAAGGGGGAAATAGGGAGATATGGAGGAGAAGCTCACTGTAAACTCGGGGGCATGGCCAGGGAGGCCGGAGGTGGACCGGAGCAGTGGCAATCGGCGGCAGGCAACGATGATGTACGCGGTGAAGATGTCGTCGATGGCGAGCGCAAGGGATGGCTCCGCTCGACTTAGTGCTCGGGGTGGACAAAGTGGGCCGTGACGGTTCTCCTGAATATCTTCTCAGGCGGCGAAGCGCACGGTGGCCGCGGCTACAAGAACAGCCACACCGAGCGCGAGCTCGGGCGAGCTCCAAATCGAACGAGGATGTGGAAGAGGGAGAGAATGGGGATTAGGGTTTGTCCTGGGGGTTGGGCTCGGTCTTATCCTCTCCCAGGTGAGCCCCTGTAGCGCCAGACGTCAAGCAGCGTGCCACGGCGGCCATGGATGGTTGACACGCGGAGCTCTGTGTCTCTCTGTACATGAGGTAGCGGAAAAGGCCCTAGATGGTTTGGTCGTGCTACTGTAGCACTGGGCCATAAGTGCATAGTGACATTTTCCTTTTATCCTTTTTATTAATTAGTTAGCTGTTGTTTGGCATTTAAATTTTATTGCAAATGAGCTTAGTAAAATAGAAATCTTGTCTCATGATTCATATTGCAAAATTAGACATTGCCACAAATAGATTGGCCTTAAAATAAAATAGTTTGTAATTTTATACAATTTAAAACGCAATAAAAATATTGGTTTGACCCCTGTTTTAATGGTGTTAGGCCATTTAAGTATTTTTATTAAATGTTGGTTTCTCCCTAAAATACTAAGTCATTATTTGCAACATTACGAACATTTTTGTTTTACTGTTTTAAGAAATATTATTTTTGCTTTACTTTCAATTTTGAATTTGAACTCGGTTTGGATCAAAGTGAGGTTTAGCAAATTAATTGCGATGACATGGCACCATTAGTGTGTGATTACTGTAGATGAACTACCGGGGTGTTACATATCTCGGGAAAGCTGGCTACGACATCAAGCTCGTCCACACAGACGGCTTCACATGGGCCATGTCACAGGTTAAGTGGTCCATCTCCAACCCCTCTGGTTCAACCGTCGTCGATCTCTTCGACGGCCCTACCGCTGATCTCCTCCACCAAGCGGTCAAGGATTTGCGAGCTTTATACGCCATCGAGCCCATTTTATCACTTCTGAAGGACATGTTCTACGGCGGCGGCTTGGGATCCTCACTTGCCAAGTCAGATCTCATCAACCACGACAACGACCACGAGGAGGGCACCCACGAAGGTTCTTCCAAGGTGAAACAGCCCATCTCTGACATCAGAGATCGCACCATGGGTCTGTGCTCTTCCAACTGGAAGGATCCCGTCCATGAAATGTGAGGCAACATTCTATCAGCAAATCTGAAAGGATCGAGAAGAGGTGTCTAGAGGGGGTAAAGAGACTCTTAGCAAGAAAAGTTGCAGTTTTTAAATTCTTTAAGTTGAAGTGGAGTTTTAGCACAAGTTCAAACATTCACAATACATATCAAGCAAGCATGATAAGAGTATATGAGCAGCAGAAAGTAAATCATGCAAGTTGCAAGAATGTAAAGGGATGGGATTGGAGTGTGTAAACGCAATTGGAGATACGGAGATTTTTGGCATGGTTCCGATAGGTGGTGCTATCGTACATCCATGTTGATGGAGACTTCAACCTACGAAGGGTAACGGTCGCGCGAGTCCACGGAGGGCTCCACCCATGAAGGGTCCACGAAGAAGCAACCTTGTCTATCCCACCATGGCCATCGCCCACGAAGGACTTGCCTCACTAGGGTAGATCTTCATGAAGTAGGCGGTCTCCTTGCCCATACAAACTCCTTGGTTCAACTCCACAATCTTGACGGAGGATCCCAAGTGACACCTAACCAATCTAGGAGACACCACTCTCCAAAAGGTAATAGACGGTGTGTTGATGATGAACTCCTTGCTCTTGTGCTTCAAATGATATTCTCCCCAACACTCAACTCTCTCTCATCGGATTGGATTTGGTAGAAAGATGATTTGAGTGGAAAGCAACTTGGGGAAGGCTAGAGATCAAGATTTATGTGGTTGGAATAGAATATCTTGACCTCAACACAAGTGTAGGTGGTTTTCTGTTAGAAAATGTATGTTGGAAGTGTAGGCATGTTCTGATGGCTCTCTCCATGAATGAAGAGTGGGTGGAGGGGTATATATAGCCTCCACACAAAATCTAACCGTTACACACAAGTCTCCAAACTCGGTGGGACTGAATTATAAAACTCGGTAGGGCCAATTTCGTTCATAATGTGACCGTCGGGCATTTCGGTGGGATCGACATGATCAACTCGGTGGGACCGATGTGCTAGGGTTAGGGTAAAGCCTTATCTCGGTTGGACCGATTACACCAACTCGGTGGGACCGATTTGGGTAATGAGAAAAAAAAGAGTTGGCCAAGCAAACTCGGTGGGACCGATTTCATATTTCGGTTAGACTGATATTAATGCAATAGGCAACAGAGAGTTTGCAAGCCCATCTCGGTAAGACCGAGATCCCATCGGTGAGACCGAATTGATTAGGGTTTCTGGCAGTGGCTATGTCAAGAGAACTCGGTGACGCCAGATAGAAAGTTTCGGTGGGGCCGAGTTTGACTTTTGGTTTGGGACAAATGTGGATGTGAGAAAGTGGTTGAGGGTTGTGGAGCATATCACTAAGCACTTTGAGCAAGCAAGCCATTAAGCAACACCTCATCCCTTCTTAATAGTATTGGCTTTCCTATGGACTCAATGTGATCTTGGATCACTAAAATGAAAAATGTAGAGTCCTAAGCTTTGAGCTTGAGCCAATCCTTTGTCCTTATCATCTCGAAGGGGTTCCACATCCTCTAGTCCATGCCACTTCATTGTTGAACTTTATGTGAAGCATACTAGATGAAAGCATTAGTCCAACAAGAGATATGTTGACATTAATTACCAAAATCACCCAGGGAGCACTTGTGCTTTCAATCTCCCCCTTTTTGGTAATTGATGACAACATACATCAAAGCTTTAGATAAAGATATAGAGAATAACAAGTAAAGCTTTGGAAAGACATGTAACATGCATAATCTCTGCCTATATGTATGCAATCATGTCAATATGGAAAGTAAGAGCATGTGAATGCGTAAACATGATAGAGAAAGTAATGTGTTACATTTATCTTGGCTATATGCATCAGAGCAAATGGTGTGAGTATATGAAGTTGTAACTTCATGCTCATGATTCCTTCTTGCAAACAATATGTACATTAGCAAGAAATCTTCATGCACATGGGTGTGATGCATATACTTACCTTGTGGTCTTGAGCTGGCTTTGAAGGAGATGAACCTAAGTAAACAAGGTTAGATAACACAGAAACATCTACTGAGCAGAGCAAGAACATCAAACCACAAGAGTACCAAGACTGGGATGACATGTAGAGAGTGAGTACTGAGTACTCTATTGGATGTAGACATGTCCCCAAAGGAAAAAGATATGCAATGAATTCAAAGATTTCCTTCCCTAGCAGTCTTTCTCCCCCTGAATCTTATATTGGATAATGGGAGAACGTAGGGAAAAAAATCAGAGCAAAAACAGATCATAAACATAACATAGACATGTCTTTCCCCTTTTAAAGACATGTGACTTCTCTCCTCTTGAACACCAAGCATCCGGGGCCTCTGATGTGATTTCTCTCTTCCCCCTTTTATTCTCTCTCCCACTTTGAAGAGAATAAGCTTTGATGTGATCTCTCTTCCCCTTTAACATGAATTTCCAACAAGGGATCTTCTGGATTGTGAGTCAAAAGGTTTGGTCCTTGAGTTACAGACCAAAGCAGCATATAGATTGTGATGCTGGTAGAGGACAAGAATCATCGAGTGGACCTGGAACAAAAGTGCAGGAACAAGTGGCAAATTGTCTTCTCTGTAGTGAAATCAGTGATACCGAGTTGTGGTCTTCGGTGGTACCGACTTGGTTCAGTTTGACCAAAAACAACATATCAGTATGACCGAGTTCAACACAGAGAGAACACTTGTCATCTCAGCTCACTAGGAAAATAAGATCTCACAAAGATTTGCAAGGAATTAACTGAAGGATTTGCAATGAATTGGATGCAGAAAATGCAAAACTAAACAGATAAAAGAAAATCTAGATGAAGTTTTTTTTAAGGAAAGGGAGTAAATATGCAAATGGCAAGTGCAAAAACTCAAGGAAACACTAGAGAACTTCATCTAGAAATGGGCGTTGACAAAGTCACCTATGTTAGAGTATATTGACTAAGGAGTCAAGCGAGAACACTTGATCATAAGTCATACTCATCATTTAAGCTCAAAATGGGGTTACCATTTTTCAGTTAAGCATTTGATGTATTCACATCTTGTTGAGTTGCTTTGACCTATGACTTGAGGTAAAGCTTCTCTAAGATGGAATGACATACCTTGGGTGGTAGTGTTGATCTTGATCATGTAGTTGAACTTGCATGGGGTGCTCAAGGTTGATGTAGCGCATGAATTGTTGGGAGCACCACTTGGAGTTGAGTTCATCTACCTACATGGGTTAGTCTTGCAAGGAAGAGCACTTGTGTATCCAAAATGACAATCATGAAATTTGATACCAAGTGAAATTTGATACCAAGTGAAATTTGATATATAGAATTTGTTAAAGGATATGTTAAGGGGTTTCATGCTTCCTTGTCTTCAACCACCATTGTGTAGAGACTTGGTGATGTAGAGATTGCTCAAGATGTGAGTGAGTTGCAATCTCATGGATTTAGATTCATCCAAGTACCTACAAGGGTTAAATAGCATGCAAGGGTGCAAGAATATCCAAGACATATGATCATCATCATAAGAGAAGCATCAAGGATTAGTCATAGTCTCATGCCTTGCATGTATCCAAATGGAGTTCCTACACCAAGTTTAAAGCATCAATGATGTTCAATTCACCTCTCAAACGACAAAAGACTTTCTCGTCAAGCAGTTTGGTGATTATATCCGCCAATTTCTTATCAGTGCGAACATGTTTAAGATCATGTCCCCTTTAGTAACATGATCTCGAATAAAATGATGACGAACTTCAATATGCTTAGTTCGAGAATGTTTCACGGGATTGTGAGCAATCTTAATAGCACTCTCATTGTCACAAAGCAATGGGACATGTTTCACATTGATCCCATAATCTTTAAGAGTTTGGGTCATCCAAAGTAATTGAGCACAACATGAACCAGCAGCAATGTATTCTGCTTCGGCAGTGGATAAGGATACCGAGTTTTGTTTCTTGGAAGACCAAGACACAAGAGATCTACCAAGAAATTGACAAGTACCCTAAGTGGACTTTCTATCAACCTTGTCTCCGGCATAGTCCAAGTCAGAATAGCCAACAAGATCAAAAGAGGACCTCTTAGGATACCAAATGCCAAAATTTGGTGTATGTATTAAGTATCTCACTATCCTTTTTCACAGCCTAAAGATGACATTCTTTGGGGTCCGCTTGATATCGTGCACACATGCACACACTTATCATAATATCGGGACAGGAAGCACATAGATATAACTATGATCCAATCATAGAGCGGTAAACCTTTTGGTCAACTGATTTGCCGTCCTTGGTCAAATCAAGATGTCCACTAGTTGGTATGGGAGTTTTCATACCTTTGTTTTCTTTCATGTTGAACTTCTTGAATAAGTCCTTGGTGTACTTTGTTTGAGAAACAAAGGTGCCTTCCTTAGTTTGCTTGATTTGCAACCCAAGAAAGAACTTGAGTTCACTCATCATAGACATCTCAAACTTCTCCGACAATAGCTTTCCAAACTTCTCACTAAAATGAGGGTTAGTTGAGCCAAATATGATATCATCAACATAAATTTGGCATAAAAATAATTCACCATTAACCCTGTAAGTAAAAAGAGTAGAATCCATTTTTCCAATCTCAAACCCCTTTTCAATAAGGAACTTGGTTAAGCATTTATACCACGCTCTAGGAGCTTGTTTAAGACCATAAAGAGCTTTGTAAAGTTTGTAAACATGATCCGGTTTCTTAGGATTGACAAAGCTGGGAGGTTGTTTAACATAAACTTCCTCCTCAATTTCACCATTTAGAAAAGCACTTTTAATGTCCATTTGGTATAAAGTGATATCATGGTGATTAGCATAGGCAAGTAAGATGCGGATGGACTCAAGTCTAGCAATGGGGGCATATGTCTCACCGTAGTCCATACCTTCAACTTGAGTGTAGCCTTGGGTGACTAGACGAGCTTTGTTGCAGACGACTTGACCATCTTCATTTTGCTTGTTGCGAAACACCCATTTGGTACCAATGATGTTGTGGTTGTTGTCAGGCTTCTCGACCAATGTCCATACTTGATTTCTCTCAAAGTTGTGTAGCTCTTCATGCCTGGCGTTTATCCAATCCGGATCTTCCAATGCTTCTTCAACCTTCATAGGTTCAATACTAGAGATGAATGAATAATGTTCACAAAAATTAGCCAAACGAGTTTTAGAGCGAGTGATTCTCCCGGTTTGAATATCATTGAAGATTTATTCGACATGATGATCTATTGAGACTCTTGCTCGAACTCGTGGGAGCTTTTTCTTGGGTCGGGGTGGAACATCTTCTTCATCTTGTCCTTCTTCTTGGCCTTCTTCAATGTTGACGTTGTCGTTCTCTTGTCGTGGTGGAGAAGGAGGTTGATGAGGTTCATCTTGGTGTACTTCCTCGTTTTCTTCATCTTGATGTGTCCCACTCGTGGATGCTTCCATGTCGACTCTTGGTTCACCTTGTTGTGAGGTGGAAGCCTCCACTTGGAAGGACGAGGTACTCTCCTTCACCTCCTTTGGTCGAATCTTTCCAATAGAAAAGTCTTGGATTCCTTCTGAAGGGTCTTTATCCCCTACATCAATTGGCAATTGCTCTACTTGAGAGCCGTTAGATTCATCAAACTTCACATCTACCGTCTCTTCAACCTTTCGGGTGAAACTGTTGTAGACATGGTAAGTGTGAGATTTTGATCCATAACCAAGTAGGGAACCTTCATGAGATTTAGGAGCAAATTTAGAACGATGATGCTTATCAAGAATGTAACACTTTGAGCCAAATACTCGAAAGTATCCAACTTGGGGTTTGTTACCGGTGAGGAGCTCATATGCCATCTTGCCGAGTATCTTGTGAAGATACAAGTGTTTGTTGCATGACAAGGTGTGTCAACTGCTTCCACCCAAAAGTGCTTTGGAGTCTTGTACTCATCAAGCATCGTTCTTGCCATCTCAATAAGACTTCGATTCTTCCTCTCAACAACTCCATTTTGTTGAGGCGTGTACGTAGCCGAGAACTCATGTCAAATCCATTCTTCGTCAAGAAAGGTGTCCACATTTGCGTTCTTGAACTTCGTTCCATTGTCGCTGTGAACCTTCTTGGTATTCACTTCAAATTGATTTTGGGCCTTCCAAGCGAAGTTCTTGAAGATCTTTTGGACCTGCATTTATCATCAAGAAAGAACACCCACGTAAATCTTGAAAAATCATCAACTATAACTAGGCCAAATGAGTTACCACCAAGACTCTTATAGGCATTGGGACCAAAGAGATCCATATGAAGTAGCTCGAGCGGTCTTCTAGTGGTCATAATATTCTTCACGGGGTGACTTCCTCCAACTTGTTTTCCTTCTTGACAAGCACTACAAAGTCTATCCTTGTCAAATATAACATCTTTTACTCCAAGAATATGATCTCCTTTAATAAGCTTATCAAGATTTCGCATGCCCACATGACCTAACCTTCCATGCCACAACCAACCTTTCAAGGATTTAGCAATTAGGCAAGTTCTAGGTTGAGCCTTTTTAGTGAAATCAACAATGTAAAGATCACCTCTACGTGTACCGGTAAAGACCATTTTATGATTATCTCTACGAAACACTTGGCAATCTACTTCAGCAAATAGGACATTGAAACCAAAGTCAGCAAGTCTAGATACGGAAAGTAAATTGTAGCCAAGAGATTCAACGAGCATAACATTTTGTATGGAGCTATCATGTGAGATGGCCACCTTACTAAGGCCAACCACCTTACCCTTTGAGTTATCACCGAAATTGACATACTTTCGAGGGCCATCATTTTCAGCAAGCTCATGAAACATATCTTTGTCTCCGGTCATATGATCAGTACATCCACTATCAAGAACCCATTCCTTTCCTCCAGCCATGTAGCCGCGAAGATTAGCCATAAGACCAAAGTGTCTCATTGCATCATCAAGATCATAGTCACTATCATCATCCTTGTCGGTGTCAAAACCGGCAGATCTCGGGTAGGGGGTCCCGAACTGTGCGTCTAGACCAGATGGTAATAGGAGACAAGGGACACAATGTTTTACCTAGGTTCGGGCCCTCTTGATGGAGGTAAAACCCTACATCCTGCTTGATTAATATTGATGATATGGGTAGTACAAGAGTGGATCTACCACGAGATCAAGGAGGCTAAACCCTAAAAGCTAGCCTATGGTATGATTGTTGTATGATGACGTTGTCCTACGGACTAAAACCCTCCGGTTTATATAGACACCGGAGAGGGTTAGGGTTACACAAAGTCGGTTACAATGGTAGGAGATATTGAATATCCCATCGCCAAGCTTGCCTTCCACGCCAAGGAAAGTCCCATCCGGACACGGGACGGAGTCTTCAATCTTGTATCTTCATAGTCCAGGAGTTCGGCTGAAGGTATAGTCTGGCTACCCGAACACCCCCTAATCCAGGACTCCCTCAGTAGCCCCTGAACCAGGCTTCAATGACGACGAGTCCAACGCGCAGATTGTCTTCGACATTGCAAGGCGGGTTCCTCCTCCAAATTCTTCATAAAAGTTTTGTAAACACCAAGAGTAGTGTCCGGCTCTGCAAAATAAGCTTCCACGTATTGCCATAGAGAGAATAATATTAACACAAATCTAATCTGCTAACGTATTCCATAGCGTGACATCACACTATGGCCAAGCCTTTATTCGAATCATTTTCACTTCTCCACCTCAGCATGTTTTGCGAGGCGGTTTCCTTGGCACGTCTTGTCAAAGCAGAGATCATGTCCCCTTTGTTTACAGGATTCTCGTTAATACGGACGTGGGTAACCCAACCGCGCCACTTATCACGGCGCTTGGGAGGTAAGCAAGTTTTACTAGGCTGGTGGGGACGCATAGTCGCATCCGCCCATATAAGGGGATAAGGATCCACCTTTTTACCTACGCCTTCTTCCTCCTTTGCCTATCCATCTTCTGCGCACCCGAGCTCCAGCGCCCAAGCCCGCACTTCCTACCTCAACCCTCTCCAACAATGTCCGGAGCGGGAGGCAAGTGGATGGTCTCCTCCGTCACGGAGGGCCATGTCAAAAGGTTAAGGAAGGCCGGATACTTGTCCAAAGACATCGCGCACTGGCTTCCCGAGGAGGGGCAGCTTCTCCCCACCCCAAGGCCCTATGAGAGGGTAGTATTTCTTCCCCACTTCCTCCGCGGACTGGGTTTTCCTCTCCACCCATTTGTCCGCGGGCTCATGTTCTACTATGGCCTAGATTTCCACTATCTGGCCCCGAACTTCATCCTCAATATCTCGGCGTTTATCGTCGTGTGCGAGGCTTTCCTCTGCATTCGCCCCCATTTCGGCCTCTGGCTCAAGACCTTCAACGTCAAGCAAAAGGTGGTGCGCAGCAACCAGACGGAGTGCGGAGGTGCCATGGCGGGCAAAATTGCCAACGTCCTATGGCTCGAGGGCTCCTTTGTGGAGACCTTGAAGGGGTGGCAGTCAGGGTGGTTTTACATCACCGAGCCACGCGATCCGAAGTGGATCGCAGCCCCTGAATTCCGATCCGTACCCCCTACGCGGCTCATGTCCTGGAAGGAGA
Source organism: Triticum urartu (assembly GCF_003073215.2). NCBI lineage: Eukaryota > Viridiplantae > Streptophyta > Magnoliopsida > Poales > Poaceae > Triticum > Triticum urartu. The sequence goes on from NC_053025.1 coordinate 242,311,991, forward strand.
CGAGCTTGTCGTGGGGCGACGAAGAAGAGTTGACCGGACTGCAAAAATGCATCCAGTACCTGGTGAACAAGCAGCTCAAGCTTGTCAACGTAATCCAGGTCATGCTCGTCCGCCGGATGCTTCCGTGTCAAGAACGGGACTTCAATTTGTGGGAGTTCAACCCGGCGTAGCACCGCACTCTGAGCAGGCTCTTCGACACGATGTACGAAGATGTCTGGAGGGGGCTAACCAAAGGCGCCGAGGCTCCCACATCCGCCTCCGAAGACCGCGGATTCAGCTCGCAGCGTCCTGCTGGCGAGGTAAGATATTTCCATCCTTTACAGGATGTTAAGTTTTTTCATAGTTTGACCCTATGCGGGATCTAAACTCCCTCACCTTTGACAGGATTGGCGGGAGAAGTCCGGACAGATTAACTGTCCGGCTCCCTTGCCCGAAGACCCAGCCCCTGCTCTCCTAGAGAAGCTGCTGGTTCCGGCACCTTATCTGGTGCCGGAGAAGAAGGCCAAGAAGAAGAAGGCCACGGGGACTCGAAAGAGTTCCCGGCATATGGTGGTGTCGGACTCGTCGTCCGACGAGTCCGAGACGCACTCCTCCCGTGAAAATGAGGAGAGGAAGAAGAAACCTCTCCCCCTCCAGCGGGGGAAGGAGAGAAGAGGAAGGCCGCCCCAGTAGGGGAAGCCGAGGGGTCCAAGAAGAGGAAAACCCCTCCGCCGGACTACGTCCCCGACGCCGACGAGGACGAAGAGGAGTGGCTGGACAGGGCCAAGCGTCCGGCGAGATCGTAAGTGTTCGGATACTAGAGTAACTCGTGATATTCCTTTTGTTGCACAACTTTCCTTAACGTCAGATATAATCATGCAGTCCGCCCAAGGACGGGCTCGACGAGTCGTCGAGCGGCTCCCTGGATTCATCGGACGTGAATTCAGTTCCGCCCGCTGCTTCCCCTTGTGCTGTGGATGACGCCGAAGTGGCGTCGCGACAAGCTCCGGGGCGAGAGGAGGTGGTTCAGGAGGGGCTGCGAGGCGACCTCCCGGACTCCAGGAGTGAAGGGGAAAAGACCCCCCTAGGCTCCAAGTCCGGCTTTAAGCCGGACACTGTGCCGGAATCATCAACGGTTTCGGACCACGGTAGGCGAACTCCTGCCAAGAGGAGCAAGCCTACTGAGCTGGCGTCCTCCGTCCAGCCGGAGGCGCTGGACAATCAGCTGGAGGAGCTTAAGGGCGCCTCCATCGACGAGGAGCACCGTGCCATCATGAGTACGGTGGTCCAGAAGGTTTGGTCCGCCAAAAGCGGACTGACTGAAGCTTGTGCTAGCCTTCTAACAGGCTTCGAGGTAAGTAAAAATATGTAAAAATATTACCATATAGACAGTAGCCCCTGATGCTCTGTTTGGCATTCGGAAAGAAAAGCCGAATAGAGGATCTATTAAATATCGCAGGAGTCTAACTAAAAGGGAGTCAATATACGTATGCAGGCTTCGCTGCTGGCCACCACCACACTGACTGCGGAGGTGGGTGCCCTGAAGCAGGGCCTCGAGCGGACCGAGCAAGAGCTCAGCCTTGCCAAACGGCAGCTCGAGGAGAAAGAAGGTAAGAGATACCTTATAGAAAAAATGCCTATAGGAAGGTGCAATTGCAAAAAATGACAGGAGTATACTGCTTATTGTAGGGGCCACAACTGAGGTGGCGACCCTTAAGCAGGCGCTGTCCGAGGCCGAGAAGAAAGCGGCCACGGAGCGCGTCGAGCGGGAGAAATTTGAGGCACAGGTCGGCGAGGTGCGGCAAGAGCTTCAGGCTCTCATGCAAAAACATGAGAGTTTGGAGCTCGACTAGAAGACGCGAGCGTCCGAGCTTGCTGCGGCCCTTAAAACTGCCAAATCCGAATCCGGAGCTCTCTAGGGGCATTCGCAGATCTTCCCCGCAGCGTATCCGATGCCGCCGCATTCTATCGAGCCGAGGAAGGCAGCTCGACAGAGAAGGTGTTCTGGTCTTAGTACGCTGAGGCCGGTCACCCTGTGCCCTTGAGCGACTAGCTGAAGCAGCTGGTCGAGCTCTACAAGGCGGCCGAACAGGCCCTGAAGGGCTTCATAGTTTGGCTGTGGCCTGGAGAGGCCCTGCCTGGGAGCTACTTCGGACTGGTGCGGCGGCTGGTGGAGGCTTGTCCAAGGCTCGAGGTCATCAAGCGCTCCATCTGCATCGAAGGTGCCCGTAGGGCCCTTGCCCGTGCAAAGGTGCACTGGGGTAAGCTGGATGGTGAGAAGCTTGTGAAGGACGGGCCGCCGCCGGGGAAGGAGCATCGCAAGCCCGAGAACTATTACAAGGATGTTCTTGCTGGTGCCCGCCTTGTGGCGGATGAATGTACCAAGGATGTAATTTTTGAATGAACTCGCTCGTGTTATCCTGTGCGCTGAAAACTTGTTCATATGCGCTAAGCAATGCTTGAATTTAAAATATTACTTTCTGTGCGGCCGTTTATCAAAAAATTGAGAGATGGCCAGTCGTCGGCTTTTGCCCCCATGCCACTAGTGCTGGGGTGTTCGGGATAAACCTGAGCGCTCTTTTTCCCATGATTGGGTCCGTCGAGGGAGGCGGTCAGCACAACGAACAAGGAAATCAGACTATAATGCTTGAACACTCTCACTTAGCCGTAGAACTCTATAATTTTAAATTTCGGCGAAGCCCCTAGTATTCGGAAGACCGAGTTCGGGGCGCTATCCACGCCTTGGCCGGACAAAGCCGGTTCCTCGATCGAAGCGGCATAAGCCTTTAAGGACTTGAAAAACCTCTCGAACAGCGACCGGTCTCTCGCCTCATCATGACAGTCAGTTTTAGCTTTCTCCACTGAGGTGCTCGGCCCAGCTCAACTGGGGCACAATCACAGTGGTTCTCCTAGTGCTACCTTAGCCGATATAGCGGAACGCAAGGCACCAAAACATAGGAGCCGGGAAAACCCAACTATTGCCCTAAATCATGATCCGGAGCCGATGCATATAGTGCTATAAGTTCGGGGTGCCGCACTTGTGAAAGTGGACGGACTTCTCACGCCATATTGATGGGTACTGAAGCCCCTGGCGTATTTTGCCGTACCACAGTGTACGGATGCGGCATGTTATTAATAAACATATATATAAAAAGAGGGTAATGCAAAAAATAGACAAAAAGCTATGCATTGTTTATAGAAAGGCTGCTATGAAAGCGGAACGATACAAATAGTGCGATAAGAAAAATAAATTGGACTATTTAACATGTCCTGGCCAGGGGCAGGCCGTGGAATTGTATTAAAAAATAGGTATACTGCTCGCAATAGAGACCACCTGGGAGTTCCATGATGTGGCGTGGCTTGTCTGCTTCCCTGGATCTTGCATCGTTTGTGCGGCACTTGAATTGCCGAACGGGTCGTCTGAAGTATGGAGTCTTGAGAGTAAGAGAAAAAAAAGAAGAAGGAATCCGGCAGCCCCTGGTGCAGTTTAAGCTGTATTTCGGGCGTGCCGTGATAGTGCCCCTTCCCCTGTGCCCATGGTATTTCAAGAGCGTAGTTATGTACACGAAGCGCTGGTTTCGCTATATCGCGAGGGCTAGGGTTGGGGCCGCATTGCTACGCTAGCTCGGAACATGCCAAGCGGTCTTGTTGTAGGGTACTCCGGGTGCGCTTGACAGTGTCCGGCTTTTTGAAGGCCGAACTGGAGAACTGCCTAGAGAGGTTGCTTTGTACTTCTGCTGCGAGCGCTGCCGTGTGCTCCTCCGTTCGGAGGGAGCATTCAGTGTTCCCATTGACCGTGATTACTCCTCTAGGGCCTGGCATCTTGAGCTTGAGGTATGCCTAGTGCGGTACCACGTTGAATTTTGCGAATGCGGTTTGCCCGAGCAGTGCGTGATAGCCAGTACAGAACGGGACTATGTCGAAGATTAACTCCTCGCTTCGGAAGTTATCCGGAGATCCGAAGACCACTTCTAGTGTAACTGAGCCTGTACAGTTGGCTTCTACACCTGGTATGACGCCTTTAAAGGTTGTTTTGGTGGGCTTGATCCTCGAGGGATCTATGCCCATCTTTCGCACTGTATCCTGGTAAAGCAGGTTCAGGCTGCTGCCGCCGTCCATGAGGACTCTTGTGAGATGAAATCCGTCAATGATTGGGTCTAGAACCAATGCGGCGAAGCCGCCGTGACGGATGCTAGTGGGGTGGTCCCTTTGATCGAAGGTGATCGGGCAGGAGGACCATGGGTTGAACTTTGGGGCAACCGGCTCCATCGCATATACGTCCCGTAACGCACGCTTCCGCTCCCTCTTGGGGATTTGGGTTGCGTATATCATGTTCACCGTCCGCACTTGTGGGGGGAATCCATTCTGTCCACTGTTGTTCGGCGGCCTGGGCTCCTCCTCGTCGTTGCTATGCAGCCCCTTGTCTTTGTTTTCGGCTCTTAACTTGCCTGCCTGCTTGAACACCCAACAATCCCTGTTGGTGTGATTGGCTGGCTTTTCGGGGGTGCCATGTATCTGGCATAAGCGGTCGAGTATTCGGTCCAAACTGGACGGGCCCTGAGTTGTTCTTTTGAATGGTTGTTTCCGTTGACCGTATTTGTAGCCTCGAAATCCGGCATTAACTGCCGCATCCTCGTTGTTGTCGCTGTTAACGCGGCTCTTTTGTTTGTTTCGACGTGACCTGTCACTTTTGTCCTTGGTATTCGAATTACCAGTGTTCTTGGTTAAGTTGTTACTGTGAGCTAGCCAGCTGTCTTCTGCCACGCAAAAGCGGGTCATGAGTGTCGTGAGGGCTGCCATAGATTTCGGCTTTTCCTGTCCCAGGTGCCGGGCCAACCACTCGTCACGGATATTATGCTTGAAGGCCGCTAAGGCCTCTGCGTCCGGACAGTCGACTATCTGGTTTTTCTTTGTTAGGAACCGTGTCCAGAATTGCCTGGCCGATTCTTCTGGCTGCTGAATTATGTGGCTTAGGTCATCGGCGTCCGATGGTCGCACATAAGTGCCCTGGAAGTTGTCAAGGAATGCGGCTTCCGGGTCCTCCTGAGAACCGATTGAGTTTGCTGGCAAGCTTTTAAGCCAATGCCGGGCCGGTCCCTTAAGTTTGAGTGGGAGGTATTTGATGGCGTGTAGATCATCGCCGCGGGCCATGTGGATATGAAGGAGATAATCCTCGATCCATACCGCAGGATCTGTTGTGCCATCGTACGATTCGATGTTTACGGGTTTGAAGCCCTCAAGGATTTTATGATCCATTACTTCAGTTGTGAAGCATAGTGGGTGTGCGGCGCCTCTGTATTGGGCTACATCACGACGCAGCTCGAAGGAGCTTTGTCTGTTGAGTTCGGCCCGGCCGGATTCATTGTGTCCGGAGTGACGATCACCGTCACGTGCCGTGGGGTGCCTGCGCGATCCGTAGATCGATCTTGTTTGCCTTGCCTTGTCCTCCAGGATGTCGCACAGGTCGGGCGCATTTTCCCGTGCCTTAGTATGCTTGACGCGGTGCCGGGGCATGGCTTGAGTGGAGGGCCAAGAGGCCTCTCTGTCGCGGCCATGAGGTGGCCGGTCGGCCATGTCATGCGCTGGTGATGTAGGTGCTTCCTCCTCTAGTCGGGGTAGCAGCCTGCGCTTTGGGTAACTCTTGGAGGGGCGTTCGAGTTCATACTGTTCGGCCGCAAGGACTTCAGTCCATCTGTCAGCTAGCAAATCCTGATCAGCTCTAAGCTGTTGCCACTTTTTCTTGAGGCTGCTTGCCGTGGCCATGAGCCTGCGTTTAAAACTCTCTGGTTCGGCAAGATCCTCTATCACGACGAACTTGTCATCGTCGAGGCTTGCCTCGTCTTCGGAGGGAGGCGTATAATTATCGTCCTCAACCTCTTGGTCCGCCGCCCTCTTGTGAGGGCTGGCTTCTCTGTCCTCCTGTGCCAAATTTTGCTGGAGGGGGTGTTCTTCGGCGCTATCCGGAGTAGTATTATCTCCCATGCCGGAATCACCATTTTTGCTTTGGCGGGATTTAGAGCGGCGCCGCTGACGCCGGCGCTTGGGCTGTTTCTTAGAGGTATCATCCACCGCTGTTCCATCGCCATCTCCATCCTTTGGAGTGTCCACCATATATATGTCATATGACGAGGTGGCCTTCCAACGCCCTACAGGTGCTGGTTCTTGTTCGTCTCCCGCATCGTCGTCCATGCCGTCGATGTCTTCGGAGTCGAAGTCAAGCATGTCGGTTAAGTCGTCGACAGTGGCTACGAAGTGGGTGGTGGGTGGGTTTTGAATTTCTTCATCATCCGTATCCCAACCTTGCTGACCGTAGTCCGGCTAGGGCTCTCCTGATAAAGAGAGAGACTTTAGAGAATTCAGGATGTCGCCGAAGGGCGAGTGCTGAAAGATGTCCGCGGCGGTGAACTCCATTATCGGCGCCCAATCGGATTCGATCAGCGGGGGTGCTGGGGGCTCGGAGTTCGAAGAGGAATCCGACTCCTCGGAGTCACGGGCCATGCGGAGTGCGGGGCTGGAGTTCGGCTCGATCGCCTCTGAGATCATAGCCCCTGAGGCAGCGTCGAACCGCTGATCCTCGATTGGCACAGTTGGCTCTGAATCAATGGTCGGAACCGATGCATGTGCGGCCTCCAAGGCGCTGTTCGGCGGCAGAACTACATCATGTCCATCGAGACAGTGCGGCACGCTTGGCTGTGGCTCGAATCCGTCGAAGATCAAGTCCCCGCGGATGTCAGCCGTGTAGTTTAGGCTTCCAAACCCGACCTGATGGCCAGGGGCGTAACTTTCGATCTGCTCAAGGTGACCAAGCGAGTTGGCCCGCAGTGCGAAGCCGCCGAAGACGAAGATCTGTCCGGGGAGAAAAGTCTCGCCTTGGACTGCATCGTGGTTGATGATCGAAGAAGCCATCGGGCCTGAAAGCGATGACACAGAGGAACTCTCAATGAAAGCACCAATGTCGGTGTCAAAACCGGCAGATCTCGGGTAGGGGGTCCCGAACTGTGCGTCTAGGCCGGATGGTAACAGGAGACAAGGGACACAATGTTTTACCCAGGTTCGGGCCCTCTTGATGGAGGTAAAACCCTACATCCTGCTTGATTAATATTGATGATATGGGTAGTACAAGAGTGGATCTACCACGAGATCAAGGAGGCTAAACCCTAAAAGCTAGCCTATGGTATGATTGTTGTATGATGACGTTGTCCTACGGACTAAAACCCTCTGGTTTATATAGACACCGGAGAGGGTTAGGGTTACACAAAGTCGGTTACAATGGTAGGAGATCTTGAATATCCGCATCGCCAAGCTTGCCTTCCACGCCAAGGAAAGTCCCATTCGGACACGGGACGGAGTCTTCGATCTTGTATCTTCATAGTCTTGGAGTTCGGCTGAAGGTATAGTCTGGCTACCCGAACACCCCCTAATCCAGGACTCCCTCAATCCTCATCATAGTATCCATGTTCAACATCGTCATGTGGTGGATCAATTCCTAGAGAGAGTGATTCATTAGAAGTATGACCGTAACGATGTTCATCTCTATGAATTCTAGTGACTTCGGAAATGATATTGCTAATGATTACAACATCTCCTTTGGCACTCGTAAGATTAGTAATTTCAAATAAACAATCACCAAATTTGGGATCATTGGAACTCATCTTACTCAAGGCAATAGACTTATGGAGAATCTCATCTAGATTTTGCAAGGAATAGTTTGGAAATCGTTCCTTAAGGAATCTCCATATGGTGTAGGCACAATCAAGAGTAGGCAAGCAACCAAGCAAATTTCTAGGCAAACCTCTAGTAATAAGATTAACAGTTCTAAGGTTGCGAATCATGTCAAGATCCTCATCGGGTGTGGGATGCAAGGGATCAACAATGTGAGCACAAGGAGTAGTAATGTACTTGGTCAAATGATATTCATTGAAAATCTCAAGCATCTCATTTTTTCACTCATGAAAGTACTCTCCGTCAAGTATATGAACTCTATGTCTAAGACTCCCCAACATAGACTCATCCATCTTCCTCCAAAGGTGTTTAAACCAAAGCAATGGAGACCAATGCTCGGATACCAATTGAAAGGATCGAGAAGAGGTGTCTAGAGGGGGGGTGAATAGACTCTTAGCAAGAAAAGTTGCAGTTTTTAAATTCTTTAAGTTGAAGTGGAGTTTTAGCACAAGTTCAAACATTCACAATACATATCAAGCAAGCATGATAAGAGTATGTGAGCAGCGGAAAGTAAATCATGCAAGTTGCAAGAACGTAAAGGGATGGGATTGGAGTGCGGAAACGCAATTGGAGACACAGAGATTTTTGGCGTGGTTCCGATAGGTGGTGCTATCGTACATCCATGTTGATGGAGACTTCAACCTACGAAGGGTAACGGTTGCACGAGTCCACGGAGGGCTCCACCCACGAAGGGTCCACGAAGAAGCAACCTTGTCTATCCTACCATGGCCATCGCCCACGAAGGACTTGCCTCACTAGGGTAGATCTTCACGAAGTAGGCGATCTCCATGCCCATACAAACTCCTTGGTTCAACTCCACAACTTGACGGAGGCTCCCAAGTGACACCTAACCAATCTAGGAGACACCACTCTCCAAAAGGTAATAGATGGTGTGTTGATGATGAACTCCTTGCTCTTGTGCTTCAAATGATAGTATCCCCAACATTAAACTCTCTCTCTCATAGGATTGGATTTGGTAGAAAGATGATTTGAGTGGAAAGCAACTTGGGGAAGGCTAGAGATCAAGATTTATGTGGTTGGAATGGAATATCTTGACCTCAACACAAGTGTAGGTGGTTTTCTGTTAGAAAATGTATGTTGGAAGTGTAGGCATGTTATGATGTCTCTCTCCACGAATGAAGAGTGGGTGGAGGGGTATATATAGCCCCCACATAAAATCTAACCGTTACACACAAATCTCCAAACTCGGCGGGACCGAATTATAAAACTCGGTCGGACCGATTTGGTTCATAATGTGACCATTAGGCATTTTAGTGGGACCGACATGATCAACATGGTGGGACCGATGTGCTAGGGTTAGGGTAAAGCCTTATCTCGGTTGGACCGATTACACAAACTCAGTGGGACCGATTTGGGTAATAAGCAAAACAGAGAGTTGGCCAAGCAAACTCGGTGGGACCGATTTCATATTTCGATGAGACCGAAATTAATGCAATAGGCAACAGAGAGTTTGCATGCCCATCTCGGTGAGACCGACATCCCATCGGTGAGACCGAATTGATTAGGGTTTCTGGCAGTGGCTATGTCAAGAGAACTCGGTGGCACCGGATAGAAAGTTTCAGTGGGGACGAGTTTGACTTTTGGTTTGGGACAAATGTGGATGTGAGAAAGTGGTTGAGGGCTCTGGAGCATATCACTAAGCACTTTGAGCAAGCAAGGCATTAAGCAACACCTCATCCCCTCTTAATAGTATTGGCTTTCCTATGGACTCAATGTGATCATGGATCACTAAAATGAAAAATTGTAGAGTCTTGAGCTTTGAGCTTGAGCCAATCCTTCGTCCTTATCATCTCGAAGGGGTTCACATCCTCTAGTCCATGCCACTCCATTGTTGAACTTTATCTGAAGCATACTAGATGAAAGCATTAGTCCAACAAGAGATATCTTGACATTAATTACCAAAATCACCCAGGGAGCACTTCTGCTTTCAAAATCTTACCTTTTCTAGCTTGCCAACCCGTACCCTTTGTTGTAGTAGCATTTGTCGTGCGGTGCTTTAACTGTACCGTGTTTAATTATTCCAATTATGCAAAAATGTATTGTTCAATAGGTCTATGTGATGTTTAAGTATGAATTGTCCACTTCAGTTTCACGAATGGCTATATTTGGTTGTTTATAGTGAGTAGATGCCTTGTTTATCTGTATTTGGTTGTTAGGTTGGTTGGAGTGAGGATTTTTCCAATTATCCAGCAGATGCCTTGTTTATCTGTATTTTGTTCTTAGTTTGGTTGCAGTGAGTATTTGTCCAATTATCAAGCAGATGCCTTGTTTATCTATATTTGGTTGTTAGGTTGCTTTTTTAGCATTTGTCTAGTTATCAAGCAGATGCCTTGTTTATCTTTATCTGCTTGTTAGGTTGGTTGCAGTGAGCATTTGTCCAGTTTTCAAGCATATGCCATGTTTATCTGTATTTGCTTGTTAGGTTGGTTGCAGTGAGACTCTGTCCAGTTTTCAATGGCTATATTTGGTTGTTATACTGGTCATTTATGCCTTGTTTATTTCAGTCATTCACAATGTGTTGTTCATTATGTGCAAGTCGGAACTGTGCCGCTCGACTAGATCAATACTAGTTTGAACGGCTATATTTGGTTCCAGTTATTCCTGGTGTAGTTAACACATGCCCTTTAAGTTAGTTTTACACATTTATCCAGTGTGATGTTTAAGCATTACCTACGTTCTATTCATTTTCAATAATACCAGTTTGAATTGCAATATTTGATGGCTGTTAAGCCTACTGTCGGTAACATTGCCTTCCATTTTATATCTGCTTTAACAGCATGCCGAAACCAACACATTCAAGCTATCATTTGGAGATGATGTTGTTTACCTTTTCTATATTTGTTTGATGTTAAGATTGCTGTACTTATCATGCCTTTTCACTACTTACGCAGGACAACAACGGGAGTGGCCACCATTTTCCGCCGACGTTAGCTTCATCCCTTGGCTTGTACTCCCCCCATCGTTCCATAATGTAGTGCATATAGATCCAGGCCTGGACACTAGTTAGCTTCTAATATTGACTTGTTGCTTGTAGGTACATATGCCCTTGGCAAGGATCCACGCATCGACCCTTTTTGCGTATGGGGTAATGAGATATTGGTGAACAAGCATCAAGTGAGGAAAATGATAAGGATTATTAGCAAAAAGATATGAATTGTGGCAAACAAATTATTTGGTTATGCTCTATCCAACACAACAGTGAGCTGTAGGATGGTAACTACAAACTCTGCAGCCTTCTCTTTTTACTGCCCATAATGAGTTGTTAGACAACAATGTCTGAATCTTTTTCGTTCCCAGTGGTTCCTGAAGCAGTTCACTCAAGATTACCTCGCAAAGTACATGATTGGTGGACACGCAATGAAGGTTAAAGTATTTCATCCAGACTACAATGAGCATCGAGAAGTCCGAATGAAGACAGTGAAGGATGGACAGGCAGCCATCACAAGGGGTTGGCCTAGAGTCATGCGCGCATTACGCATTTAGGAGGGCACAATATGGGCATTCCGCTTCACCCTCTCCAGCAACCAGAATGTCTTTCGCCTCTCTCTTTACATTCTTTAGTACAACTGTGGTTCATCATTCTTTACTTGGTGCTTCTGTAGTTCTTCAATATATGTACCTGTGCATCGCATTATGGATTCGTGGTTGAACCTATATTTGTAATAAACATGGTTGGATATGAAATAAGTGATTGCCTACTTTCAAATTCAAAACATGTGATTTCTAAATTAGGGATTAATTAGGGATTACACTGCACGCGGTTTGTGAAAGCGAAACATCTACGATATACGTGGAGATCAGAAATGTTTCTATGATCCACTACGTGTGCGATCAATCTCCAATTCACACACGAATTTCTCTTGAAAACTGTTTGCGTTAGGCCACCTTGCGCAAATGTTTACCACATAAAAAGTGTGTGTGATGGACAGCCTTTGCCACGCAGTTTCTTCTACGCACCGTGTGTGATGCATTCAATAACGCAAACGATAAAATTATTAATATCGTGTGCAATGGAAACATTATCACAAACGATTTAACGGGAAAAATTGTGTGTGATGTACCTGTGAACGGAAACGTTTTCCTTGGAGCGACTGTGTGGGATGTACATACGAATGGAAACGTTTAGCGGGGACAGACTTTGTGGAATGTACATGCGACCGGAAACAATTTCGTCGTATAATTGTATTTTTAGCTCTACTATACGTATTTCCGTATTTGAGCGCTCGCCGGTCGCACACAACCTCATTTTGCCGAGTGTGTGTGCCAGGAGGGATATCCCCAATAGTTTCTAGGTCGTGTGGGAAGGACCCCCCTATCGCCCACACTCACTTGGCGACGGTTCCAAATGTCGTCACGGAAAAGGGTTAAAAACCGTTTGTTTAGGACCGACGCGCACCAGTGCAACCCGGAAGGCACCCCTGGTGGGCACAAGACACCAGGGCGCGCCTGGCTGCCAGGCACGCCCAGGTGGGTTGTGCCCACCTTGGGTACCTTCCGAACTCCGTTTTTCTTCCGTTTGCTTGTTTCCCAAGATAAAAAATCTTTATACCCCCCGAACCTATTGACCACCGTATCGCGGAGAAATCTTATATTTTCTTTTCTTGCTATTTTCAGCCAGATCTGTTAAGCCAGGCATCATGTGTTCTCCCTCCTCCAACAACGTAGGAGAGGATGCTTGGTTGATGAAGATCGAGCTGAAGAGAGAAGAGCCTGAGGAAGCCTTCAAAGGGGACAAGAGCAAGGAGGCCACTGGAGATCAAGCGCCGATGGTCGAGCAAGCCCTACCTGCCGAGGATGAAGAAGAGGATATCCTTAAAGCTTACTATGATCATCTTACCCCCACTGAGATTGGAACCTTTTGGATCATTAAAACGGTTCTTGTGCAAAATAAATATCTTACTCGTGAATATTCTATTGCAAGAGCATATCACCTTCCTCCAGAGCGTCATCCGTAGATTGTAGTATCTTTTGAGCAATAAGGATAAGATTGCTACCACTTCATCACCACCTCCTCCTTCATCACCAAAGGAAAATTGAGTATCGGGTATGGGCACTCCCCTTGGCTTGTGCCAAGTTGGGGGAGGTGCCCCGGTATCGTATCACCTCCAATATCTTTTGCCTTTACTTATCTTAGTTCGATCCATAGTTATATTTTTCTATAGATGAATAAAAGTTTAGTTCGATCCTTTCTTTTCGAGTGTTTGCTTAGTGATCTATCCTTGTAATCGTGTCCAAGATGTATAATAAAGTTTGGTTTGAAGTTTTGTTCTCTTTACTTTCATGTTCAATAAAAAGAAAGGAAATAAATGAAAAAGATCATATGATAATCTTATGGTATGTAGTGACATCACATAAGGAAGAGTATAAGTAGGAAATTTTATTGGAGATTTACAAACATAACATTGGTCAATGATGCAATTCATGAAAGAATTAATAAGGGAAGAGAAGATTCACATACAAATATACTATCATGGACATCTTTTGTGATTGTGAGCCCCCATCAAGATATTATATGCCAAAATTGTTGATGTTGGACAAGGAAGACAACGTAATGATTTATGTTTGTTCATATTCACACAGAAGTTATATTATCATAGATCCTTTTAACATGTCGTTCTTTCCCCCATCTTTGCTAGCCAAAAATTCCGCACTAAGTAGAGATACTACTTGTGCATCCAAAACCCTTAAACCAAATCTTGTTTTGAGAGCCCACCATACCTACCTATGGATTGAGTAAGATCCTTCAAGTAAGTTGTCATCGGTGCAATAAGGAAATACAAATTGCTTCTAAAAGTGTTGGATCATTTAGTGTAAGGGAAAATTGAGCGTTGTACGAACTTGTGATGGCAAATAATAAAAGCGACAGACTGCATAATAAAGGTTGTGATACGTCTCCAACGTATCTACTTTTCCAAACACTTTTGCCCTTGTTTTGATTTGAATGGAACTAACCCGGACTGACGCTGTTTTCAGCAGAACTGCCATGGTGTTATTTTTGTGCAAAAATAAAAGTTCTCGGAATGACCTGAAAATCCACGGAGACACGTTTTGGAATTAATAAAAAATACTGGAAAAAGAATCAACATCAGGGGGGCCACACCCTCTCCATGAGGGTGCAGGGCGCGCCCCCTGCCTCGTGGGCCCCCTAGGACTCCACCGACCTCAACCCCAACTCCATATATTCACTTTCAGGGATAAAAAATCAGAGAGAAGGATTCATCACGTTTTACGATATGGAGCCGCCGCCAAGCCCTAATCTTCCTCGGGAGGGCTGATCTGGAGTCCGTTCGGGGCTCCGAAGAGGGGAATCCGTCGCCATCGTCATCATCAACCATCCTCCATCACAAATTTCGTGATGCTCACTGTCGTGCGTGAGTAATCTCATCGTAGGCTTGTTGGACAGTGATGGGTTGGATGAGATTTACCATGTAATCGAGTTAGTTTTGTTAGGGTTTGATCCCTAGTATCCATTATGTTCTAAGATTGATGTTGCTATGACTTTGCTATGCTTAATGCTTGTCACTAGGGCCCGAGTGCCATGATTACAGATCTGAACCTATTATGTTTTCACGAATATATGTGAGTTCTTGATCCCATATTGCAAGTCAATAGTCATCTACTATGTGTTATGATCCCGCAACCCCGAAGTGACAATAATCGGGACCACTCCTGGTGATGACCGTAGTTTGAGGAGTTCATGTATTCACTAAGTGTTAATGCTTTGGTCCGGTACTCTATTAAAAGGAGGCCTTAATATCCCTTAGTTTCCAATAGGACCCCGCTGCCACGGGAGGGTAGGACAAAAGATGTCATGCAAGTTCTTTTCCATAAGCATGTATGACTATATTCAGAATACATGCCTACATTACATTGATGAACTGGAGCTAGTTCTGTGTCACCCTATGTTATAACTATTGCACGAGGAATTGCATCCGACATAATTATCCATCATTGATCCATTGCCTACGAGCTTTTCACATATTGATCTTTGCTTAGTTACTTTTCCATTGCCACTGTTACGATTGCTACAAAAACTACTATTGTTACTTTTGCCACCGCTACCATTACTTCCATACTACTTTGCTACTAAATACTTTGCTGCAGATATTAAGTCTTTCAGGTGTGGTTGAATTGACAACTCAACTGCTACTACTTGAGAATATTCTTTGGCTCCCCTTGTGTCGAATCAATAAATTTGGGTTGAATACTCTACCCTCGAAAACGGTTGCGATCCCCCATACTTGTGGGTTATCAAGACTATTTTCTAGCGCCGTTTCCGGGAAGCATAGCTCTATTATTTGAGTCACTCGGGATTTATATCTGTTGATCACTATGTGGAACTTGAAAGATGAAAGAACCAAGATTTTCCCCCAACTACGAGGGGAGGTGAGGAACTGCCATCTGGCTCTGCACTTGATTCACCTTCTGTTATGAGTAAATTTGCGACACCTACACCTGTTATTGATTCTGATATGTCACATGCTATTGATGATGCCACTTCTGCTATGCATGATGCTTATGATGACACTACTTCTATGCTTGATAATACCGTGCCATTAGGTGAATTTCTTGATGAACAACTTGCTAGGGTTAGAGAAAATGAAATTATTGAAACAAATAATATTGATGAAAGTGATGATGAAGATTCTCCCCCTAGATATGAATTGCCTGATGTGCCTGAGGGTTATGTTATGGATGAAAAAACTGCTAAAGACCTTTTTTGCTTGCAAAGATAGATATGATCTTAAGAAACTGTTAGCTAAGCTAAAAGAAAAGTCTTTGAATGCTAGAATGAAATATGACCCTGCTTTTGATACTTCACCTATCTGTATTTCTGATAAGGATTATGATTTCTCTGTTGATCCTGAGTTAATTACTTTGGTTGAATCTGATCCTTTTTATGGCTATGAATCTGAAACTGTTGTGGCACATCTTACTAAATAGAATGATATAGCCACCCTATTCACTCATGAGGAAAAAATTCGTTACTACTATATCCTTAAGTTATTTCCATTCTCATTAAAGGGTGATGCTAAAACATGGTTTAATTCTCTTGCTCCTGGTTGCGTGCGTAGTCCCCAGGATATGATTTATTACCTCTCTGCTAAATATTTCCCCGCTCATACGAAACAAGCTGCCTTAAGGGAAATATACAATTTTGTGCAAATTGCAGAAGAGAGTCTCCCACAAGCTTGGGGAGGCTTCTCCGATTACTTAATGCTTTGCCTGATCATCCTCTCAATAAAAATGAAATACTTGATATATTTTATAATGGACTAACTTATGCTTCCAGAGACCACCTGGATAGTTGTGTTGGTTGTGTTTTCAGGGAAAGAACTGTTGAGCAAGCTGAATTGCTATTGAATAATATATTGAGTAATGATAATGATTGGACACTTCCTGAACCAACTCCTAATCCAACTCCAAAGAAAAGGGGTATTCTATTTCTCAGTCCTGAAGATATGCAAGAGGCAAAGAAATCTATGAACGAAAAGGGTATTAAAGCTGAAGATGTTAAGAATTTACCACCTATTGAAGAAATACATGGTCTTAATAACCCGACACAAGTAGTAAAGGTAAATTCTCTCTATAGATTTGATGAAGGTGATATTCCTCGTAGTAAGTCTGCTAGCCAATGCTTGGATGAGTTTGATAATTTTATTGTTAAACAAGAAAACTTTAATGCTTATGTTGGTAGACAATTGAAACATAATGCTTATATGGTTCAACACTTGAGTGATTATATGTCTAGAGTTAAAGGTGACCTTAAAATTATTAGTAAAAATGCTTCTATGGTTACCACTCAGGTAGAACAAGTGCTTAAAGCACAAGATGATTTGCTTAATTAATTAAATAATAAGAGAAATGATAATGTTGTTGGAGTTATGACTAGAGGGGGTAAAATGACTCAGGAACCTTTGTATCCTGAGGGCCACCCTAAGCGAGTTGAGCAAGATTCTCAGAGAACTAATGTTGATACACCTAGTCCTTCTAATAAGAAGAAAAAGAAAAAATGATAGGACTTTGCATGCTTCTAGTGAACCTGTTGTTGACACACCTAAGAATCCCAATGATATTTTTATTTCTAATGTTGAAACATAATCTGGTAATGAACATGAACCTAGTGATAATTATGATGTTCATGTTGATGCTCAACCTAGCAATCACTGGTGTGCGTCGGTCCTAAACAAACGAGTTTTAACCCCTTTCCGCGACAGTATTTGGAACCGTCGCCAAGTGAATGTGGGCGATAGGGGGTCCTTCCCACACGACCCAGAAACCGTTGGGGATATGCCCTCCTGGCACGCACGCTCGGCAAAATGAGAACGTGTGCGGCCGGCGAGTGCTCAAATACGGAAATACATACAGTTGAGCTAAAAAATACAATTTGTACGACGAAATTGTTTCCGGTCGCAAGTACATCCCACACAGTTAGTCCCCGCTAGAAGTTTCCGTTCGTATATACATCCCACACAATCGCTCGAAGGAAAATGTTTCCGTTCACAGGTACATCACACACAATTTTTCACGTTAAATCGTTTGCGTTATTGAATGTATCACACACGGCCCGTAGAAGAAACTGTATGGCAAAGGTTGTCCATCACACACAGTTTTTATGTGGTAAACGTTTGCGCAAGGTGGCCTAACACAAACAGTTTTCAAGAGAAAGTCGTGTCTGATTGTTCATTGATCCAACACGGTTTATTCCTAGAAATTGTGTGCGTTGCCTGAGGTCATCGCCCACGGTATTTTTTCAAAAACCGTTTGGAATAGCAAAACCCATTTAGTAGGCTAATTTTCCATTAGCAGGCTAATTATCCGATTACTCGTAATCCATTTATTAATATAATTGACATTTCATATTAAGCACACAATATATTTCATTTCCATATTAACGAAACAGAATTTCATAATTGAAATACATCAGAGTACAACATGATATAGCTTCAGCACTCAGCTACCCCATTACACAACTGCAATAGCAGCAAGTTCCACATGCAACATGTAGAACCTTTCAAAATTAGCATCATAGACGGTATATAGACAGATGCATCCCATCTGGAAAACTGCTGAAGCGGAAGGCGAATATTGAGCCTTCATTCATGTTGAAGGTCTTTCCAACTTTAGGCCAGTGCATGTGGATGATTTGACCGTCCGTCCTTCGTCCTCTTCAGGAACACTTCAATATTGAACCGTGGGTGTTGTATGAATACCTTCCTCGCCTCCTGACCATAGAGGTGGTTTGAGAGGTAATCATCAGTGAACTGCTTTGGAAAGGCCTGAAAACAAGGATGTGCATAAATATCTTCTCTATATTGGAAATGGGGCAAAAGAATAAAAAAAAGCAAGGTATAATAGTTAGTACCATCTTGTAGTGAACTGATGTCTTCTTCATTGTGCAGACAAATATCTTGTTGTTTTTTGTTGCTAATTTCTTTATCCTAACAATCTTTCTGAGTTTCTTGATTTGATTGATATTCATGGACAACTCATTTCCCCATATGCAAAAAGGGTCGAACTATGGGTCAAAACCTCTAACAGGAGGACCTACATGTGCAAGACCAAATTGTTAAAAACCAAAATATTAGAATGGTTCCTGCAATTGTACAATAATGTGCTATTAGAGAACGGACCTTGCATGTGCTAACCTCGATTGTAAACCTCGGTGCTTCCATTGTTTCCCTGCAACACATATAAGATAGTTAGTCATCAGGTTAAGTAAGGGTTCGCATGCTATCAGTAAAATATGTTGATAAAAAATAAGCACATTGCAGATTCATCAGATTATTTCAAGCCACACGGAAAACCCATTTACCCAAACCAAGCATGATTAAGAACTAGGAAATATAACACTCGTATATGTTTCTAATGTATTAAGTGCAGCCAAATTCAATTTATTCCTAGAAATGCACAACAATACAAAATTATATCCACGATAATTGGACATCACATTGCAAAATTGAACCAAGCAGTTAACTAAACACCACAACAAATGAACCAAACATTAACTGAGCACCACATTGGACAATATAACATACTCCTAATACAAGATCAGACAGTTAACCAAACAGTTAACTACAACTAATTGTAGCAATTGTATTTGTTTCTCATGTATTTACTACAGCCAAATTCAATTTATTCCTCACATGGTATACAATAACAGAATGCACCCACAACTACTGAACATCGCATTGCAGAATTGAACCAAACAGTTAACTAAACACCACTACACAAATGAACCAAACGTTAACTGAGCACCACATTGCACAATGTATAACCAAACCAAGCATGCTTGACAACTTGGAAATATAGCAATTATATTCGTTTCTCATGTATTTTGTAAAGATAAATTCGATTTATTTCTCACATGGAAGACAATACAAAATTGCAGCCTGAAGAATTGAACATCACATTTGCAGAATTGAACCAAACTATTAACTGAAGACGACAACTAATTAACAAAACAGTTAATAAGTGAGCACCACACCGCATGACATATAGAACACATACACTAGAGTAACAGATTGCATGGTAAAATTAGATAGCACGATTCACTAGAATTTGTGAAGGAAAGGCAGGAGCAGCACATGCAAAGGGTAAACCGAGCATGCTTAACCGGCGTAGCTAGCAAATGGCAAGGTGCTCCTCCAAGATCTGGGGGTTGGCACGAATGGCAGCCATCGCGACCTCATCCGCGCGTGCAGCCGTGATTTGCTTCTCCGCTGCCAAATACTCCTTGAGATCCTGGCTATATTGCGTGCACCATGGCCTAGGGCGGCGCTTATTTGGTGGAGGGGTCGGTGACTTGGGTGGAAGGTGTCGCGCTCGCGGCGGCGGTTGGGGCATGTGGGATGTGGAAGGAGGAGGAGGATGGGGGCCGATGTGGATTACCTGTCTAGATAGACAATGCCGGATAGTGTGAAGGAGGGTCACCGATGAGGAGGCGGCGCTGCAAGCAAGGAGTGAAGATTTCAACTTGGAAAGGAAGGTGGAAAGAGGGGAAATGTGGCTTTTGGTAAGGAGGAGGGGGCGGGGAGGTAGATATTTCCGCGGAAGCCGAAAATTTGGAATCGCTTCAGCCAACAAACTGGCACGCAAAGTGTCATCAGACACGGTCCCTTATTCAGAACTGTGTACGATATGTGTACATCACAAACGATTCAGATACCTTCACCCGTGTGTGATGAGTTTGAACGTCAAAAGTTTTGGTTCGAATTTCCATGGTTATAGTGGTCATCCATGTCATTGCATAATTTGGGTACACAAAGGAGACTACATCACACCTACACTTTTTAATCGATCAAGTTCAGCAATTAAACTGAGCTAGCTGACCTAAACATTACTCTAACAAATTAAGACCGACACTCTTAATTAAACAAAACAAAGAGTACTACTACGACTGGTGCTCGTCGATCTCCGCCGCCGCCTCCATGCCCAGCTCGCTCCCGACAGTCTCCTAGGGAAGGGGCTCCATAGCATCCATCACACCATACTCGGCAAGCATCTCGCCATCCGCATCCGCCATCTCTTTTGAAAAGGCCGCACCGAGCTGGGCGTGGGCGGACACGATCTGGTCTTGGACAGGCTCCGTCATCGCAAGGTATGCGGTGGAGGAACGGACGGCTGCTTGAACGCTCTCGGTGATTGCCAGCTCTTCGGCCGTGGGTTGTTAGTTGTTGTCGGAGAAGCTTCGTTCAATTTGTGCGGTGACCGCCAGGAGCTGGGCATGGGCGGCCTCCATCAGGGATAAGGCCTCCGCTGCGGAACGGACAACTGTTGTGCCGATCTTGCCAGTTGCTATCCCCGAGGCAGATGTTGCTGCCACCACCTGAGAAGCAACAGCGGCCATTTGGGCTACCTTTGCCGCCCGATCGTAGATAGCGGCCGCGCTCATGCACCTTGTTAGCACATGGATGGCGGCTGCGGCCGCGCTCTCGCCGGAGTGGGCTACCGAAGTTGCCCTCACGACGCAGTTCCACGTGCCCATCTTTCACCGGCGACCATTGAATAGTGAAATGATATTTGGGGAGCGAGCTAGTGTGCTTGAGACGCCGGCTGTGGACTGTAGCCGATGCACCTTCTCGCGTAAGCCATAGGCATACTATACATCGACGGTGCTCCAGGATATTTTGTGCTGCATCTCACACGGTTACTGATAGTAAACTGTGTGCAATCTACTTGATTTTTCATCTTGATTTGAATTACATAATGGGGTCATAGCGGCAATGGACGGTGTTTGAATTGCTATACCTTTTATCTGGAGTGAACATGCAACTATATGTGTGTCCTAAAAGAATTGGAATTATTGAGGGTTCGTTTGAACATTTTGTACATTAAATTAGTTTTCTAGCCATTCCAGGTGCATAATTAAAATTTGAACTACATGCACATGCTCCAGTGCATATAAATTGGTTGAAAAATTAAATCTGTGTCCTTGGGTGCATGCTTAGGTCCCATGCAAGAAATGGGAATGAATTTCAAACAACAGGGCACCGTTGATTGCCGGCAAAACAATGAGATGTCTGGTTCTTAAATTCTAGTAAATCCAAAACCCATCTGAAATTCATGAAACTTGGCATGCTATCATGGAGCGGCATCAACATGCCATGGTAAAATTTCTGTCCCATTTGGGGCAGGTTTGGGTATATGCTTCTCACAAACCGGAGCTTCTCACAACAAGCATGATGGTTTTCGGTATGGAACGTCCCACATTTCGGGATGAAACGATATCCATTGCCTCTTATTGCTTAATTTTTTTTTCTCGTGTCAACATCGAAGAACATGAGTGTTGTGTGAATTTTTCGGATTTTTTGGGGTTTGTTTGGACATTTTTATGCATTAACTGAGTTTTCAATGCATTTATGTGCATAATTCAAATTTGAACTACATGCACATGCTCCACTGCATATAAATTGGATGAAAAATCAAATCTGTGTCCTTGGGTGCATGCTTAGGTCCCATGGAAGAAATGGGAATGAATTTCAAACACCGGGGCACTGTTGATTGCCGGAAAAACATTGAGATGCATGGTTTTTAAATTCTAGTAAATCCAAAACCCGTCTGAAATTCATGAAACTTGGCATGCTATCATGGAGCGGCATCAACATGCCGTGGTAAAAAATTTGTCCCGTTTGGGGCAGGTTTGGGTATATGCTTCTCACAAACCAGAGCTTCTCACAACAGGCATGATGGTTTTCAGTAGGGAACGTCCCACCTTTGGGGACGAAACGATATCCATTGCATCTTATTGCTTTCAAAATGTTTCTCGTGTGAACATAGAACAACAGGAGTGTTGTGTGAATTTTTGTGATTTTTCAGGGTTCATTTGGACATTTTTATGCATTAACTGAGTTTTTAATGCATTTATGTGCATAATTCAAATTTGAACTACATGCACATCCTCCAGTGCATATAAATTGGTTGAAAAATCAAATCTGTGTCCTTGGGTGCATGCTTAGGTCCCATGCAAGAAATGGGAATGAATTTCAAACACCGGGGCACCATTGATTGCCGGCAAAACATTGAGATGCCTGGTTTTTAAATTCTAATAAATCCAAAACTCGTTTGAAATTCATGAAACCTGGCATGCTTTCATGGAGCGACATCAAATTGCCGTGGTAAAATTTTTGTCCCGTTTGGGGCATGTTTGGGTATATGCTTCTCACAACAAGATCATGGTTTCGGTAGGGAACATCCCACCTTTGGGGACGAAACGATATCCACTTCCTCTTATTGCTTCCAAAAATTTTCTCGTGTCAACATAGAACAACAGGAGTGTTGTGTCAATTTTTTGTGATTTTTCGGGGTTTGTTTGGACATTTTTATGCATTAACTGAGTTTTCAATGCATTTATGTGCATAATTCAAATTTGAACTACATGCACATGCTCAAGTGCATATAAATTGGTTAAAAAAAATCAAATATGTGTCCTTGGGTGCATGCTTAGGTCCCATGCAAGAAATGGGAATGAATTTCAAACACTAGGGCACCGTTGATTGCCGACAAAACATTGAGATGTCTGGTTTTTAAATTCTAGTAAATCCAAAACCCATCTGAAATTCATGAAACTTGGCATGCTATCATGGAGCGGCATCAACATGTCATGGTAAAAAAATTGTCCCATTTGGGACAGGTTTGGGTATATGCTTCTCACAAACTGGAGCTTCTCACAACAAGCATGATGGTTTTCGGTAGGGAATGTCCCACCTTTGGGGACGAAACGATATCCATTGCCTCTTATTGCTTTCAAATTTTTCTCGTGTCAACATAGAATAACACGAGTGTTGTGTGAATTTTTGTGATTTTTCGGGGTTCGTTTGGACATTTTTATGCATTAACTGAGTTTTCAATACATTTATGTGCATAATTCAAATTTGAACTACATGCACATGATCCAGTGCATATAAATTGGTTGAAAAATCAAATCTGTGTCCTTGGCTGCATGCTTAGGTCCCATGCAAGAAATGGGAATGAATTTCAAACACCAGGGCACCGTTGATTGCCGGCAAAACAATGAGATGCCTCGTTTTTAAATTCTAGTAAATCCAAAACTTGTCTGAAATCCATGAAACTTGGCATGCTTTCATGGAGCGACATTAACATGCCGTGGTAAATATTTTGTCCCATTTAGGGCAGGTCTGGGTATATGCTTCTCACAAACCAGTGCTTCTCACAACAAGGATCATGGTTTTGGTAGGGAACGTCCCACTATAAGTGCATCTAGTGCCCCTTAGTGATTTTGGTGTATTGAAGACTTATAGGTTAAGGGACTAATGCGTGTGTGAGTGTACATAGGTCTATAACTCTATGAGGAGTTTGATATTTTCAGAGAAAGTCGACCCCTAAAAATGAAGTTCTTCGACTGAAGACTTTGGTATTCTGAAGACTTTCTGAAGACCTTGAAAGTGAAGAAATTGGTGTGACCTTGAAGACTTGGTATTCTTTCGAGGAACATGAAGCGTGAAGACTTTTGTTTTCATAGTTTCATTTTCTCTTTCTTGAGTCATAGGAAACACCGTACTGTTAAAGGGGGTCGAGGAAATACTAATGAAAAATTCCCATGTGATGCTCAACTCAAAATCCTACACCTACCAATCCCTTCGAGTGAAGCCATTGGAAATATCATACAGTTCACTCAATTTCTTCAGTGACAGAGACGAAGTTCTTCTGGTCTCTGAGGAATTTGTCCTGACTGAGGAGTTAGGAATTCGCCAGTGCGGATTGCCTACACAGTGAGGAACATGATAGCCCTGAGGATTTTGCTACTCAAAATTCCGACCGTTGTTGTGCTATGCGCCAGCTGTCCCAAAATATCTATCCACCTAACGGTCATATCATTGAAGGGCATTTATGTCTTATCATGTCGGGCTGCTCCCTAGGCTACAAATAGCCGCCCCCTATAACCACTAGCTGGTTGGCTGCTCCGAGAGAAACTGACACTTGTCATTTGAGAGCAACCCATCCTCTGAGGACTTTGAGCGAAAATCATCAAGTGAGGAAAAACCAAAAACCCAAAACCCAAACACCTACAAACCCCAAGTGATTGAGCATCACTGAAGAGATTGATCCTGTGTGGATCCGACTCTTGTTACCTTTGAAGACTGTGCTTCTTCCAGACAGTTAGGCATCATGGTCTAGAGCATCCAATAGGAATTGTGGATCACCGAGTGACCGAGTTTGTGAAGGTTTGGAACTCGCCTGAAGACTTACCACGAGTGATTGGACGAGGTCTGTGTGACCTTAGTTCAAGGAGAATACGGTGAGGACTGGGTGTCCTGAGCTGCGTGTTCAGGACTGGATGTCCGGGATTGTGTGTCCTTGAGTTCAAATACTCAGCCGCTCGAACCAGATGTACAACTGAGACAGCAGTTGGAACTGGTCTACCAAATCATTGTCTTCACCAAGCTTACTGGTTCTATTCCCTCAACTCTTTCATTTCCTCATAACTGTGTTGTGTGTTTGTTCATATCTGTGTTTGAAGACTTTGAATGATGTCTTTCTCAATTTCCTCAGTTCAATTTCTTCAGTCTGTTTGTCTTCATCCTATGTTATCCTGTGATTACGCTTCATGTACTCTGTGCCTGTCTTCATTTCATCATGATGACTATGCTTGTATTATGTTATGTTTACTTTTGAGTACTTATTCCGCTGCTAGTAGTTCTTCTCTAAGGAATTTCCTCACCGGCAAATTCCTTAGTGAAGAATTTCATAAAAATCGCCTATTCACCCCCCTCTAGTCGATATAACGCACTTTCAATTGGTATCAGAGCGAGGTACTCGCTTATTCTGTGTGATTTTGGTTTAACCGCCTGGAGTTTTAGTTATGTCGACCGCAGGTATGATCAAGGTCTCTGCTGGGTGTCCTACCTTCGATGGGACATACTACCCCTACTGGAAGAATAAGATGCGAATGCATCTTGAAGCAATTGATAACGATCTCTGGTATGTTGTGGAAAATGGTGTTCCCTCAGTCACACCTTCTCTGAATGCTGCTGATGTGAAGAGATTCAAGCAACTCGACTCTCAAGCGAAGAATATCATATGTGGCCATCTGAGCAAAGGACAGTATGGCAGAGTGAGCGCTTTGGAGACAGCTAAGCTTATCTGGGACAGGTTGTCCAAAGTGAATGAAGGAGTCTCAACTCAGCGTGACTCTCGAGTTGATGTTCTTCGCAATCTCTTCAACCGCTTCAAAAGACTCGAAAATGAAAATGTTCAACAAACCTTCGATCGCCTCACTGACATCTCAAATGAGCTTCAAGCACTTGGTGCCACTGACATCACCGACCATGAGGTGGTGAAGAAATTGCTGAGATCGCTTGATTCCTCATTTGACACTCTGGCATTGATGATACAAGAACGTGCTGATTACAAGTCACTTGATTCCGCTGATATTCTCGAGAGGCTAAATACTCATGAGTTCCAACTTGCTAAAAAGAGAGATCTCTATGGTTCAAGCTATGGCAGATCACGTGCACTAAAGGCCAAGGCAGTATCTTAGTCCGAAGATGAAGACTCTGGTAGCAGCCTTGGTGATCCTGAAGAACCGAGCCATGATCTGGCTCTGCTCGTGAAGAAGTTCCAAAAGTTCTCAAGGCGTGGTCGCCTTGGAAGACCCTCAAGGAGCAATGATTCCTCATCAAGTGACTACAAGAGGAGGCTCTGCCACAAATGCAAGAAGCCTGGACATTACATTCAAGACTGTCCTCAATGGGAAAAGGAATCAAAGAAGAAGAAATACAAAGACTACAGTTCTGATGATGCGAAGAAAAAGAAGAAAGCCTCAAAATCCTCATCATCAAAATCCTCAAAGCCTTCATATCACAAGAAGAGCAGCTCCAAGAAGGCCAGGGCATTCATTGGCAAGGAAATGGACTCTGAGGCTGAATCTGAAGAAAATGAGGAAGAGGAGTCATCTGAGGAGTCCGAATCCGAAGTAGCGAGTCTAGCTCTCGCTACTACATTCGTCAGCAAGTCTATCTTCAAGACTGAAGAAAATAACCTCACCAACAAAGTTGATGAAGGGGATGATGACTATGCTCCCACCTACTGCTTCATGGCAAAGGGTGCCAAGGTACTCAAATATACCTCATCTGAATCAAGTGAGAATGAATCTGATGAAAATCTTAAGCCCAGCTATTCTAAACTTGCTAAGATTGTTGTAAAACAACAAAGGGCTTTAGAAAAGGTTCAAAACATGCTAGACAAAAGTGATGATATGTTGGGTGAAGAAATGGATCGCACTAAAGCCCTGACTGAAAATCTTCAGAGATTTCAGACCAGGTTTGACAATCTTCAAAGTCATCATAACACTCTCTTATCCGATCATGAGAAGCTTTCTTATGAATTTCTTCAAAGAAAGCAAGACCTTGAGAAGCTAAGAGTGAGTTATGAAGATCTTCAGAAGGAGCGCGATTCATTACTTGCTCAACAAATCAGCGCTTCTCGGGAAGAATTTGTTCCTCCATGCTTGAAGTGCATTGAACGTGAATCTGCTAATTCTTCACCTGAATGTTCAAATGCTGCTAATGTTTCAAATTCTTCACATGCCTCTGCTATCACTAATTCCTCATCTGAGGACATTACTAGTATCACTGACGATGCAAGGCATGTACAAAAGCCTCAAAGGGCATCAGGCTCTTTGTGATGTGCTTGAAAAGCAGATCCTCAAACAGGAACCCTAGGAAAGAGGGTATCGCCTTTGAGAGGAAACTCAATGCTGATGGTACATATTGGAAGCCTGAGCAGTACCCCAAAACCACATGGGTTGCTGGAAATGGACCTCCAGTTGATCCATCTAACTTATCTGGATTTGCATGTGAATCTCCTCATTCTGATGATGAGTCAATTGACTCCAACTATAAACTGTTCAAAAATCAGAATGGTGAAGTATTTGCTAGATATATTGGCACTAACTGCAGGAACGACTCCCCTATGAAGAAAATCTAGGTTCCCAAAAGATGCCTTGAAAATCTTCAGGTGAATGTCATCATGATGCCACCTGTGAAGAATAGGAACCCAGATAAAATTCTTCATATGGACCAAATTCTTCATGTGGATTCAAGTCCTCACACGGACCAAATTCCTCATATGGATCAAAGTCCTCATATGAACATCAGCGTGCTAACCCATCTGTTTCGCAGGGAAGATCTAAGGATCATTGATATGTGCATTATTCTTCAAATCATTATGTCCATAAGTCCTCGAAGAATTTCTCTGCATACTCTTATGCTTACTCTAACCCCTCTTATGTGAAATGAAATGGACTGGCTTCTATGCCATCCTTCTCGTATGGAGCTCGCAGAATGATGAACTCTTTGCCACCCCTTCAGATGTGGGTGGTGAAGAAAAAGAACTAATCTCTTCTGCAGGGTTAGGTCTCCAGACGTACGTAATCATCTAAAAAATTGGTGGAGACCTGAGCATGCCTGATAGGACGCAGGCTAATCATGAAGAAATGAACCTTCATTTCTCACGTCCTCATACTGCATTATTAGTTCTTTTACTTGATGAAATTGATCTGATGAATTCACGTCATATTCTTCACTGATGAAGTATATGAGTTTGTAAGCTGGACTAATTCATCTGCAGGATGATCAACCCAAAGCCACTGAGTGGGTCCTCGATAGTGGATGTACAAACCACATGACTGGTGACAAGAATCTATTGATGGATGCTCCATTATCTCTGTCGCATCTGAAGCATATCATCTTTGCTGACAAAGGCAAAAGTCAGGTATTGGGTCTAGGTAAGGTTGCGATTACAAAGGATCGACACATGGACAAAGTCATGCTTGTTGAGTCCTTAGGATACAACCTTATGTCTGTCTCAATGCTTTGTGATCTTGATATGGTTGTTGTCTTTGGCAAGTACCATTGTGTTGTGGTTATGGAAGCTGACAATTCCAAAGTCTTTAAAGGCTTTAGGAGAGGAGACCTATATATTGTTGATTTCTCTACAGGACCACAACCAGCCGTGTGCTTACTTGCAAAAGCTTCAGAAGGCTGGCTCTGGCATCGACGACTTGATCATGCAGGCATGAGGAATTTGCACACGCTTGCGAAGAAGAAGCATGTCATTGGCATCGAGAATGTCAAATTCCTCAAGGATCACCTATGCGGAGCCTGTGAAGCTGGGAAGATGACCAAGGCCAAGCATCCAGCAAAGACTATCATGACCACCACTCGCCCATTTGAATTGCTTCACATGGATCTCTTTGGTCCTAATCATTATTCTTCCATTTCAAATGAAGTATCTCAATATGGCTTTGTTATTGTTGATGATTATTCTCGCTACACATGGTTACACCTTGTTACTTACAAACATGAAGTGCAGGAAGTCTTCAAACGATTTTCCTCGAGGGCTTGAACCAACTTTGGTGTGAAGATCAAGCACATCAGAAGTGACAATGGCACTGAGTTCAAGAATTCTGGTCTCGATGACTATCTCGATGAACTTGGTATTACTCATGAGTTATCTGCTCCTTACACACCTCAGCAGAATGGCATTGTGGAGCACAAGAACAAGACTCTTGCTGAGATGGCTCACACTATGCTTGATGAATACAAAACGCCTCGTCGTTTCTGGACTGAGGCAATTGATACTGTGTGCCACATCATCAATAGAGTATATCTTCACAAATTCTTCAAAAAGACTGCCTATGAACTCCTCACTGATAAGAAACCCAATGTAAGTTATTTCAAAGTCTTCGGTGCTAAATGTTGGATTAGAGATCCTCATCACAACTCAAAATTTGCACCGAAAGCACATGAAGGTTTTATGCTTGGTTACGGAAAGGACTCGCACACTTACAGAGTCTTCAACAACGTTCTTCACAAAGTTGTTGAAACTGTAGATGTGCGGTTCGATGAAACTAATGGCTCGCAAAGAGAGCACCTACCTACTGTGATAGATGAACCAGCACCTGAGGAAACTATCAAGTTCAAGGCTACTGAGGATGTCATTCCTACTGAAGAATCTGCTGAGGAATTCATTCCAGAACATGAAGAACGTCGAGCTAATACACCTGAAGAAAATGCTGAAGAAAATGGTGCTGAAGAAAACGCTGATCAAACTATTCAACGACAACCATCTCATCCTCGCATTGCAAAATAAGTGCAAGTTGAAAAGATCATCAATGACATCAAAGCGCCAGGTCCTCTCACACGCTCAAAAGCTTCACATTTGTCTAACTTTTGTGGGCACTATGCTTTTGTCTCTATTACAGAGCCCACTAAGGTAGATGAAGCATTTCTGCAGCCTGAGTGGATTCAGGCCATGTAAGAAGAATTACATCAGTTCGAGCTCAATAATGTCTGGGAACTGGTCAAACGTCCAGGTCCTTGCAAGCACAATATCATCGGCACAAAGTGGATCTACCGCAACAAGCAAGATGAAAATGGTCTTGTGGTGAGGAATAAGGCACGACTTGTAGCTCAAGGCTACACACAGTTTGAAGGAATTGATTTCGATGAAACTTTTGCACCTGTTGCTAGACTTGAGGCTATTCGCATATTACTTGCTTATGCTAACCATCATGATATCACTTTATATCAAATGGATGTGAAAAGTGCATTCCTCAATGGTAAGCTTGAGGAAGAAGTATATGTTGCTCAACCCCCAGGTTTTGAAGATCCAAAGAATCCTAACAAAGTCTTCAGACTCAACAAGGCCCTCTATGGCCTCAAGCAGGCCCCACGGGCTTGGTATGATACCTTGAAGGAACTCTTCATGAAGAAAGGCTTCAAACCCGGTTCACTCGACCCTACTCTTTTCACTAAATCTTATGATGGTGAATTGTTTGTGTGCCAAGTATATGTTGATGATATTATCTTTGGCTGTACTGACCAACATTATAGTGATGAATTTGCCTATATGATGAGTGAAGAATATCAAATTTCTAGGATGGGAGAGTTGAAATTCTTCTTAGGTCTTCAAATTCGTCAACAACGCAATGACATATTCATATCTCAGGAGAAATACCTCAAGGATGTACTGAGGAAATTCGGCATCCAAGATTGCAAAGGCGTCAAAATTCCTATGCCTACAAATGGCCATCTGTGCACTGATGAAAATGGTATTGACTTCAATCATAAGGTATACCGCTCCATGATAGGTTCCTTATTGTACTTATGTGCATCTAGGCCAGATATAATGCTTAGTGTTTGCATGTGTGCCCGATTTCAAGCTACACCGAAGGAATCACACCATAAGGCTGTGAAGCATATTCTTCGATATCTAGCTTACACACCAACACTTGGATTATGCTACCCCAAGGGCTCGGCTTTTGATCTCATTGGATATTCTGACTCTGACTATGCTGGTGATCGTGTGGACCGCAAGTCAACATCTGGTACATGTCATTTCCTTAGACGATCTTTGGTCTGTTGGTCCTCGAAGAAACAGAACTGTGTATCACTATCTACTGCTGAAGCTGAGTACATTGCCGCTGGTTCTTGCTGTGCCCAATTGCTATGGATGAAGCGAACTCTCAAGGACTATGGCGTCAACATGAAGAATGTGCCTCTCTTCTGTGAAAATGAGAGTGCCATCAAGATTGCTCACAACCCAGTTCAGCACTCGAAGACAAAGCACATTCAGATTTGTCATCATTTTCTTCGTGATCATGTGTTGAAGGGCGACATTTCTATTGAGCATGTGAAGACTGAAGAACAGCTAGCCGATATCTTCACAAAGCCCTTGGATGAGAAGAGATTTAGCAAGTTGCGGTGTGAGCTAAATATCCTAGAATCTTCGAATGTTCTTTGAAAAGGACACTCATCCTAACACTTATGCAAAATTGATGACTTAGATGTGCAACACATGAAGAAACGTTTTTCTTCAATCAATGAAGAATAACACTCTTAGTGTGAAGAAATTAATGAAGAATTTGATTCTCAGAACCCTACGATAATTGTACGCGGTGTCTGAAATCATTATTCTTATACGGTGGGTCACGCCACCACAAAAAGTTAAAATTCCTCAAATTATTCATATTCTTCAACGTTGCATAGTCTTCACTGGTTCCGTCGTTTTTCTTCATTGGCTATATATATATATCGGGTCGCGCTATTCGTCACCCTGTGTGAGTAATAATTATTCTTCACCCCTCTCTAATTTGACATCAATGCAACGTATTTTTACGTTTCGTAAATTTTGTCTTATTTTATACATAAAAAGAGAATGTAAAAAATATGTACTCACCGTAAAAAATATTTTATGTTACGTAAAATTACGAATGTAAGAACATAGTGTAAAACGTACATTAAATGTGATTTTTACGGTCTTATAACCTATTTTTTTAATTTTTATATCAAATTTTACATATTGAAGCAATATGCATGTAAGTATTTATATTGTAAACGTAATTTATTTAGGAAGCGATCGTAAGATTACCTCGGGTGAAGAATAATATATTCTGCACCCTAGGTGATGAATAGTAACACTATATATATATATGAGTTTATGTCCTCTATAGCATTCACTTATCGCTATTTCCTCAAGTTGGTTCTTTGCTAAGTGAATGTGATCGGACCCTTCCCCTCTATGCTATACTCAACCCAATCTGTTCACAAATTCTTCATGTGCTTTCTATTTGAAACTCATTCAAAATCTTCACTATGTCCTTGTCAACTGAAGAAATTGTGAACGGAACTTTAAAACCTATCTTATCAAAATTTTTGGTTTTGCCGCTCAAACCGTTCCACATCCCACGATATACTTATCCACTCACCCACGATCTAACATGATCTCCACCTCTCATTACGTGGGTGACACATGTCATGCGAATGAGAAGGGTCAGGGGCACGTTCGTCCATTTTCTTCGGACGAGCAGTTTTTCACCGTGGCTATAAATACCCCTCCTTCCCTTCCTCACTTCTTTTACTCCGCTCGACCTCTCTCTCCAGCTTGAGCTTCTCAAACCCTAGCGCTGCCGCTACTTCATTGCCGCCGGTGAGGAAGAGCTTCACTGCCTCGACCTCGTCGCCGACGTACTCGCGCCGACCGCAGAAATCTTCACTCCGCCGCCGCCGTAGCCGTCTTCCTCCGCCGAGTTAGGGCGTGGAAGATCTACATAGATGAACTTCACCTCTCCACTTCACTGTTCGTCATGTTCTTCATCCAGGGTAATTAAAAGTTACTTTTACTACCCTCGTTGATTCGAATGATTATCTACAAAATCTTCAAAAGTGTTTTTCTTCATATCTTCACACACTGAACACCTCACAAGTCATCTGTTCTTGATTCGTTTCTCTAAGCATCATTTTTCTTCAAGATTCCTCAATTGTGTGGATCTTCGATCTATACAACTCTGGAACCTAAGACAAAGAATGCTTAGTGAAAATCTTCAAGACTCATCTGGTCAAATTCCTCAAACTTGTTCTTTTTGAAAAACCTTCTGAGAACGCATATGACCTCTCCAAATTCCTCACAACTATACTCTGTTCACAGGTACTCATGTCAGCTGTTGAATCACTAGGTTCTCATCAACTTAACTCATTTGCAGCGTTCCTCGAAGAAAAGTTGCATACTTCTTCAGAGAATTCGATTGTTCAAATTCCTCAACTGAAGAAAATGGCTGATGGTAAAAGGCCACAGAAAGGAGGAAAGAAGCCTGAGGTCATGACTGCCTTTGAGAACCCTGAGGACATATACAAAGATTACTGCACTCCTAATGAGGCCAAGTTTGGAAAAGAGGACAAAAATCAGTGCAAGGTGCGCATACAGAGGATAGAAAGGAGATGGGCAAGAGAATGGAGGGAGTACAGGTATGTAACTCCAAAGTACATGAAGAAATTCGCACTCAATCCTCCATGCCCAAGAGCTCCATTGGCACCTGGCCAAATAGCAGATCCCACCAGCCTCAAGCACAGTGAGGACTATCCTGATGAATGGGCCAAGCGCCAAGCCAAGTTGGCTAAGCAAGCCAGAGAAGCAGTAAGGAAATTCAATGAAGACTCTGCTGCTGCTGCCTCTGGTGAGGCCTCTGTTGTCAAGCCAAAGAAGGCTATGCCAAAGAAGCCTGCGTGCAAGCCAAGTGCTTCACCAACAATGCCCTCAAGGCCAAGTTCCTCACCAATGCCCTCACGGCCAGAATCCTCAAAGCCCTCACGGCCAATTCCTCATGCTGCTCCTGTTCCTCCAAAGTCCTCAGCTCCTCCACCAAAGTCCTCAGTTGTTCCGACTAAATCCTCAACACCTGTGCATCTCGCCTTGTGCCAAAGGACTGCCGGCATATCCATTGCCTCAGGTGTCTCAGCTAGTTCCTCAGCTTCACCAACTTCCTCAACGGGACCCTCTCTACTGAAGACTAAGGCCACTGCTGGACGAGGTCCTCGCCCTATTCCTCAGAAGAAGCAAGTCGCCTTCCAAGTGCCGTCTGATGAAGATGAAGCTGATGATGATGAACTTGCAGAAATCATCAGAGACAGGCAAGTCAGGGCCGCTAGAGCCAAAGGATCAGAGGTGCCACTGCTTTTGGATCCCAAGCTGATCCTCGACTACATTGATGATTGGCACAAGGACCCCAACACTCCCATGCCTGACTTCAAGCTGACTCCTGGCCAGAGTCACATGCTGCCCACTTCATTCAAGAAGAAAAGTGGAAATTTGAGAAGGCCAGGAAGATCAAGCAAGCGCAGTACAAGAAAGAGCGCTATCTGAAGAAAAAACGTTGTCTCTATGACAACTGAAGAACTTGTCACTATTCATTTTGAGATTAAGAAACTCGGTGATGACTTTGACGCATATCGCGCTGATTGGCTTGGAGCCAAGGTTTGTTTTGTGAAACTTGCAGATAACTTCACATCCAATGTTGCAGCCCCAACGCAACAGGAAATTCCTCAGGCTGAAGCATTTGCTCAGCCTACTGAAGAAAATGCCAGCACCGCTGATGACCATCAGGCTGCTGAAGATAATGTGAGTTCCATGGCTGATGACTGCATTCCAGCCGCTGAAGAAATTGCCAGGGCACCCGCTAGTGGTGTGCCTGAAGAAACTGAAGAACTCAGGGCAACTACATCAGTTGTGCCTGAAGAAAATCAACTAGATTCCTCAGCTGCTCCTGCACCAACTTCAACTCCAATCCCTCCATCTGCATCAGATGTGAAGAAGACCAAGGCTGTAGAGCATGCTGTAGTGAAGAAAAGGAAAGCATCAGCTGCTTCAAATTCTTCAGCTCCGAAGAAAATGAAGCCTATGACAAGTTCATTTGCAAATCCGATTGATGCTGTTCCCATCTCAACCAGGCCATCAAAGGACCTTGTTCCTTTTGATGAAGAATATGTGATCCCCAGCGGATCTGATGAAGAAACTCCTTTTGCTGCTTCGTTTGAACCGTTGGATGAAGAAATTGAAGTGGATGCGATCCCTTCAACACCTATCATCTCCTCGCCTATGCCTCAGTTCACAGCTGAAGAGGCTGGCGTTGAAGAAATGGAAGATGAAGATGTGGACATTGGCTGCTCCACACCCGTAATCAGTGATGAATTCTGGGAAAGTCAGCATCCAAACTCTCCAATGTTCACCCCTCTACAGCAAATTCCTTAGTCCCCCACACAAACTGTTCACATGGGCTCTGAAGAAACTCATCCCACTGCATCTGTCCATGAGGAAATTCCAGCCACTAGCGCTGCTGCTTCTGAACAACCAACGACGCAGACTACCACTGATGAGGAACCAGAAATTCCTCAGCCTGAAGAACCTGCGATTGAGATTCCTGAGGTCGTGATGCAACTCACTGACACTCCTCTGCCGAAGACAAAGGATCCCTTCTCACGCAAGCAAAAGTTCAAGGCTGATGATTTCTTCGGTGAGCACGTATTCTTTGAAGATTATAACCCATATGACTCTGCTCGCGTTAGGAAGAGGCGTTTCTGGACTGCTAGTCAAGCCAATTTCTATTCCTCAGTGCTGTTCAACAAGGAGAAGATCTTCTACCATGAGCATATTCCTCACGTGGATATGGAATCTCTGCCGTGCTTCGCACCAGTCCTCAGTGTTCTTCACGACGCTGGACTGCTAAACTTTTGCTCTGACATCTGCGATTGGAATGAAGAACTGATTCTTCAATTCTATGCAACGCTGCACATCACCGGAGATGCTGAAGATGTGAATTCATGGGTGCTGGACTGGATGTCTGAAAACACTCACTACACTACACCAGTCTCTGAATTGCTTCGTGCTCTACCACTCAGTCCTCCCCTTGAAGAAGCTTGCTGCATCTACAGTGAACCTGAGCTCACACATCATTACATGCAGGTGCTGATGAAACCTTTGAAGCCAGGTCAAGCACCTAGAACCAAATTCCCCGTGAAGGAATTGTTGTACGTGCCCAGAACTATCTATCGTATTCTTACGAGGACAATCAGTCCCATCAAAGGCCATGACTCGTCTGATGAGGAAATTGTTGGCATCATGAAGAATCTGGTATTCAACATCGTTCATGGCATTACTGTCAATTATCACGATTTCTTCATGAGGACTATGACCAATGTTGCACTGTCTCCGTTTGAGCTGAAGCCTTATGCACCTTGGATTATGAGATTCCTCAGGACAAGGTCTTCACTCAACTACAAAGCTGATTTCCAGAATCACCTCAGCTACTTGCCCCCAATTGAAGTCCTCAAGCAGACATATTCCTTAGTTGATGGAAAGGGCAAGGCACCAGCTGTAATAGATGAAGGCATTCGTCCATTGGATGGTCAGTTTTGCAAAGCTGCATCTTATTCCACCAATGATGACTCTGCCACACATGACTCTGCCAATGCAACCAAGTCCACTCCTCAAGCCACTGCTCCGCGCGTGATGACTGACCGTGAACTTCTGCTTAGTCTTCACCAGAAGGTGGATCGAAATCACAAATGGGTTAAGCGTCAGTTTGGTTCACTTCTTCACAACATGACTGCCACACACAATGCAGTGAAGAAAAACCACTACTACCTCCATCAAGTCTTCGATTGCACCTGGGCAATCCTGTCACATATGTATGGTGAAGAAGATCTGAAGAACATGGGTCTCAATGAAGATTTTGACTGGTCTGCACCTCCACCGAAGAAATTCAAGAAGGTCAAGGTTCCTTCTCTGGTGGCCAGCTCATATTCTTCATTGCATGACACTGATGAACATGAAGATTTGGACGACACTGCGGCAGGCCCTACATCAACAAATGACCCCAACAACGCTGATGCTCCTTCATCAACATGATTATCCTCAGGGGCGTTAGTCCTCATTTTCGATCCTTTTGGTCATTCGATGACAAAGGGGGAGAAATATGAGTTAGTCTTCAAGCGGGTCTATTATATGGGCATTTTTTTGCTAAGTTACAACTCTCGTTCTTCTGAAACTTTATTGGATCGAGTTGTAATCTCAAACCCGATACCCGATGGTGCTCTGATACTTTTGATGCACTGTGCTCTGATACCATTGATGCACTATTTTGCATGCTTATTCCTCGTTAATATTATTGCACGCATGCTGAATTTCAGGCACCATATTTCATCATGCAATTCAAATTCTTCTTATTATATGTTAAATGCGTGTATGAATTACAAGATATAGGGGGAGATCTCCATGACTCAACTCATCAAGTGTGCATTGCTTCAAAAGCAAATTCCTCACTATGCACATCTTCAGGGGGAGCTCTTCTATATCTTGCAATCAAATTCCTCAATATCAGTATTTACACTTCATATGTTTATCCCCATTGAAAACTTACCCTATATTGTCATCAATCACCAAAAAGGGGGAGAATGTAAGTGCATCTAGTGCCCCTTAGTGATTTTGGTGTATTGAAGACTTATAGGTTAAGGGACTAATGCGTGTGTGAGTGTACACAGGTCTATAAGTCTATGAGGAGTTTGATATTTACAGAGAATGTCGACCCCTAAAAATGAAGTTCTTCGACTGAAGACTTTGGTATTCTGAAGACTTTCTGAAGACTTTGAAAGTGAAGAAAATGGTGTGACCTTGAAGACTTGGTATTCTTTCGAGGAACATGAAGTGTGAAGACTTTTGTTTTTGTAGTTTCATTTTCTCTTTCTTGAGTCATAGGAAACACCGTACTGTTAAAGGGGGTCGAGGAAATACTAAGGAAAAATTCCCATGTGATGCTCAACTCAAGATCCTACACCTACCAATCCCTTCGAGTGAAGCCATTGGAAATCTCATACAGTTCAGTCAATTTCTTCAGTGACAGAGACGAAGTTCTTCTGGTCTCCGAGGAATTTGTCCTGACTGAGGAGTTAGGAATTCGCCAGTGCGGATTGCCTACACAGTGAGGAACATGATAGCCCTGAGGATTTTGCTACTCAAAATTACGACCGTTGTTGTGCTATGCGCCAGCTGTCCCAAAATATCTATCCACCTAACAGTCATATCATTGAAGGGCATTTATGTCTTATCATGTAGGGTTGCTCCCTAGGCTATAAATAGCCGCCCCCTACAACCACTAGCTAGTTGGCTGCTCCGAGAGAAACTGACACTTGTCATTTGAGAGCAACCCATCCTCTGAGGACTTTGAGCGAAAATCATCAAGTGAGGAAAAACCAAAAACCCAAAACCCAAACACCTACAAACCCCAAGTGATTGAGCATCACTGAAGAGATTGATCCTGCATGGATCCGACGCTTGTTACCTTTGAAGACTGTGCTTCTTCCAGACGGTTAGGCGTCATGGTCTAGAGCATCCAAGAGGAATTGTGGATCGCCGAGTGACCGAGTTTGTGAAGGTTTGGAAGTCGCCTGAAGACTTAATCACGAGTGATTGGACGAGGTCTGTGTGACGTTAGTTCTAGGAGAATACAGTGAGGACTGGGTGTCCGGGACTGTGTGTCCTCGAGTTCAAATACTCAGCCGCTCGAACCAGATGTACAACTGAGACAACAGTTGGAACTGGTCTACCAAATCATTGTCTTCACCAAGCATACTGGTTCTATTCCCTCAACTCTTTCATTTCCTCATAATTGTGTTGTGTGTTTGTTCATATCTGTGTTTGAAGACTTTGACTGAAGACTTTCTCAATTTCCTTAGTTCAATTTCTTCAGTCTGTTTGTCTTCATCCTGTGTTATCCTATGATTACGCTTCATGTACTCTGTGCCTGTCTTTATTTCATCATGATGACTATGCTTGTATTATGTTATGTTTACTTTTGAGTACTTATTCCGCTGCTTGTAGTTCTTCGCTAAGGAATTTCCTCACCAGCAAATTCCTTAGTGAAGAATTTCATAAAAATCGCCTATTCACCCCCCCTCTAGTCGATATAACGCACTTTCACCCACCTTTGGGGACGAAACGATATCCACTGCCTCTTATTGCTTCCAAAAATTTTCTCGTGTCAACATAGAACAACAGGAGGGTTATGTCAATTTTTGTGATTTTTCAGGGTTCGTTTGGACATTTTTATGCATTAACTAAGTTTTCGATGCATTTATGTGCATAATTCAAATTTGAACTACATGCACATGCTCCAGTGCATATAAATTGGTTGAAAAATCAAATCTATGTCCTTGGGTGCATGTTTAGGTCCCATGCAAGAAATGGGAATTAATTTCAAACACCAGGGCACCGTTGATTGCCGACAAAACATTGAGATGCCTGGTTTTTAAATTCTAGTAAATCCAAAACTTGTCTGAAATTCATGAAACTTGGCATGCTATCATGGAATGGCATCCGACATGCTGTGGTATTTTTCGTGTCCATTTTGAGAGAAGGCACACTCGAATAATGAAAGTCAACAAAGGCATTTTGAAAAAATAGCTGCCACTTTAATATCTCAAAAGTTTGTATAATTCAACCCGTGTGCGTTCTGTTAACCATTCACGTGACGCCATGTGTCTTGGTTTTAATGGCTGTAGGAGGTGCCATGTGGACAGCTGCTTGACCTTGACTGAACAGGAGGCGTGCGAGTGTCGTCCAGTGCGCAGCCTAACCGAGAGGTGTGCAAGCTGTCCTCGAATGTGCAGGATCTCCGGGAAGCGAGCGAGCTGTACACTATGCAGGCTCACTGGGAAGCGAGCCCTTTGACTTCCATGGCCGCCCGCCTTGCTCGCATTCTCTCCATTAATGGCGCCCAAGCCGCAGTTTAATTCGCTTTTTAAATATAAAACAATCATCAGAAACATTTTAGTTGGAACACCCGTATGCAAACCGACAGCTTCCCCAGGAAGCCAAATGAAAATGTGCCGAGCAGGATTTTTGCTGCTCTTGATTGCAGACGTTTTAGATAGAACACCCATATGCAAAGTGAGAGCAGCGCAGGATTTGTGCATCCCTTCAACTTAGACGGTTGTTTTGGATGACCCGTGTCCAACCACGTAGAAACAATTTGGTAATATTTTTCAATCCTTGTAACACTGTGATTTCTTGAAATATGAAGCTAAAAATCACTAGCAGTATCTAATTTTTGGAACTAAAATTCAGTAATTAAGCATAGATTTCATTCATAGATTAAGCAGTCGTTATTAATTTATACAAACAGTTCAACTCGACAGCTGAACCGACCAAACTTTTCCCTAATTGTTGCCAACCACGTACTGAAATAGCTAGTTCAACTATATATACTAGCTAATTTTGAGTACATTGTACAGTTCCACCACATCTATAGTCAGATGAACTGAACAAAATAGCCCCTAAATACTACTACTACTACTACTGTGGAGGGGCTTTGTACTACTTCCGGCTGCCTCTCCTCTGCCAAGCGCGCTCGGTTAGGGGCGAAGGAGGAGGAGCCTACCGACGAGCTGGGCAACCACAATACGGTGCCTGCCGCTGTTGCAGCTTCAGTGATGCTCACCTCGAACGCCCTCTGCTGCTCCAGATGGCCCCTCTCGAAGTGGGGAAAACCAACGCAGTGCTCAAGAGGTAGCACGGGTTGAGCATGATTTGAATATTTTGTGTGGTGAAGATGGAGCATAGCCAGACTATATATATGATTTTGTAGGGATAACTTTCTTTGGCCATGTTATTTTGAAAAGATATGATTGCTTTATTAGTATGCTTCAAGTATTATTATCTTAATGTCAAATGATAGACTATTGCTTTGAATCACTCGTGTCTTAATATTTATGCCATGATTAGATTACATGATCAAGATTATGCTAGGTAGCATTCCACATCAAAAATTATCTTTTTATCATTTACCTACTCGAGGATGAGCAGGAATTAAGCTTGGGGATGCGGATACGTCTCCGACGTATCTATAATTTCTGATTGTTCCATGCCAATATTATACAACTTTCATATACTTTTGGCAACTTTTTATACTATACTTGGGACTAACATATTGATCCAGTGCCCAGTGCCAATTCATGTTTGTTGCATGTTTTTTGTTTCGCATAAAATCCATATCAAACGGAGTCCAAACGGGATAAAAACTAACGGAGATTTTTTTGGAATATATGTGACTTTTGGGAAGAAGAATCAACGCGAGACGATGCCCGAGGGGGCCACGAAGCAGGGGGGCGCGCCCCAGGGGTCAGGCATGCCCTGGGCCCTCATGGCTACCTCGTAAGGCGGTTGGTGCCCTTCTTTCGCCGCAAGAAAGCTAATATCCGAATAAAAACCGTGTCCAAAATTCAGCCCAATCGGAGTTACGAGTCTCTAGGAATTTAAGAAACCGTGAAAGGGCAGAATCAGGAACGTAGAAACAGAGAGAGACATATCCAATCTTGGAGAGGCTCTCGCCCCTCCCATGCCATGGAGACCAAGGACCAGAGGGGAAACCCTTCTCCCATCTAGGGAGAAGGTCAAGGAAGAAGAATAAGGGGGGCTCTCTCCCTCTCTCTCAAGGTAGCGCCGGAACGCCGCCGGGGCCATCATCGTCACCGCAATCTACACCAACAACTTCACCGCTGTCATCACCAACTCTTCCCCCCTCTATGCAGGGGTGTAACCCCTCTTTTACCCGCTGTAATATCTACTTAAACATGGTGCTCAACGCTATATATTATTTCCCAATGATGTATGGCTATCCTATGATGTTTGAGTAGATCTGTTTTGTCCTATGTGTTAATTGATGATCGTGATTGGTTTGAGTTGCATGTTTTATTATTGGTGTTGTCCTATGGTGCTCTCCGTGTCGCGCAAGCATGAGGGATCCCCGCGGTAGGGTTTGCAATATGTTCATGATTTGCTTATGGTGGGTGGTGTGAGTGACAGAAGCATAGACCCGAGTAAGTAGGTTGTTTGCGTATGGGAATAAAGAGGACTTGATACTTTAATGCTATGGTTGGGTTTTATGTTAATGATCTTTAGTAGTTGTGGATGCTTGCAAGAGTTCCAATCATAAGTGCATATGATCCAAGAAGAGAAAGTATGTTAGCTTACGCCTCTCCCTCAAATAAAATTGCAATAGTGATTACCGGTCTAGTTATCGATTGCCTAGGGACAAATAACTTTCTTGTGTGACAACAAGCTCTCTACTAAAAC
This sequence comes from Triticum urartu, assembly GCF_003073215.2. Classification (NCBI taxonomy): domain Eukaryota; kingdom Viridiplantae; phylum Streptophyta; class Magnoliopsida; order Poales; family Poaceae; genus Triticum; species Triticum urartu. The sequence continues at coordinate 242,353,637 of NC_053025.1, forward strand.
TTACTTAGTTGTGTCTTTATATAAACAGCCCCTACTTTTTATTTACGCTCTCTTTATTATCTTGCAAACCTATCCAAAAACACCTACAAAGTACTTCTAGTTTCATACTTGTTCTAAGTAAAGCGAATGTTAAGCGTGCGTAGAGTTGTATCGGTGGTCGATAGAACTTGACGGAATATTTGTTCTACCTTTTGCTCCTCGTTGGGTTCGACACTCTTACTTATCGAAAGAGGCTACAATTGATCCCCTATACTTGTGGGTTATCAAGACCTTTTTCTAGCGCCGTTGCCGGGGAGTTATAGCATGGGGTGAATATTCTCGTGTGTGCTTGTTTGCTTTATCACTAAGTAATTTTTATTTGCTGTTCTAAGTTGTTCTCTATCTTTAGTTATGGATATGGAGCACGAAATACCAAAAAAAATTAGGTTTACTTGCTACTCATGGAGATGGGGAACATCCTAAAACCCTCGATGCTCATTATGTGAAAGATATTATGTACTACTTTGATAATCCTGAGAAAACCCAATTCAATTATATAATGGGAGACACGTTGGATCAATGTGAATACTTTAGGGATTATCGCTTGACTCAAAAAGGGAAACTGTTATGGGATCAAGTTTATATGTTGCATTGGTATGCTCGGCAACTATGCTTGAGATATGATTATACTTGTTGCTCTAGGATGAAGGCTCCACACCTTCCCTTATCATGCGAATTTAATGATAATGAAACCTTAGCTTCTTATGCTAATGGTATATATGATTACTATGATGCGGAACGAATAAAAGAATTAGTTGCTTTAATGGGTGCTTATGAAATTGAATCTTTGTTTAAAGAGTGTGAAAATCTTGATGATGCTGTTTACAGACCTGAAAATTTTGCTATACTTAAATATTGCTATGAAAATTGTGAATTCAATTCCGATATTGATGACTTTATTGAGAGAGTCTCCGCTGTCCAAGAAGAGACTAATATTTTGCAGGAGTCTATGGAAGAAGAAATTGATGAAACGGTGGGCTCATTGGATGAAAAGGATGATGAGGAGAGCGAAGAACAAAAGGAGGAAGAGCAGATTAGCTACCCATTCCCACCTTCTAATGAGAGTAACTCTTCAACTCATACATTATTTAATTTCCCTTCGTACTTACCGAAGGATGATTGCTATGATGATTGTTATGATCCCTTTGATTCTTTTGAAATATTCCTTTTTGATGATGCTTCCTATGCTTGTGGCCAAGATGCCAATATGAATTATGCTTATGGAGATGAACTTGCTATAGTTACTTATGTTAAACATGAAATTGTTGCTATTGCACCCACGCATGGTAGTCCTATTATCTATTTGAATTCTCCCGACTACACTATATCGGAGAAGTTTGCCCTTATTAAGGATTATATTGATGGGTTGCGTTTTACTACTACACATGATGATTTTGATAGATATAATATGCATGGGCTTGCTGCTCCTACTTGCAATTATTATGAGAGAGGAACTACATCTCCGCCTCTCCATGTTTCCAATATGATAAAATTGCAAGAAACTGTTTATACTATGCATTGGCCTTTACTATGTGTGCATGAATTGTTCTTTTATGACATGCTGATGCATAGGAAGAGAGTTAGACTTCGTTGTTGCATGATATATGTTGCTTTGTGCTCACTACTAAATGCCAAATCATTGTAAATTAAAATTGGCTTTGATATACCTTGGGATCCGGGTGGATCCATTACTTGACCACTATTGCCTAGCTTAATGGCTTTAAAGAAAGCGCTGCCAGGGAGACAACCTGGAAGTTTTAGAGAGTCATTTAGTTATGTTGAGTGCTTTTATATAGTTTAAAAACAAAAAAAAATAAAGAGGGGAACCCAAAAATTTTCAAAAAGGAAAGTGAAAGTGAGAGAGACAAGCATTGTTGAAGTGGGGGAGCTCCTTGAACTTTGTGAATCTTGATTACAGAAACTTTTCACCAAAAATAATTATCCCCTTGTACAATTCCATTGTATTATAAAAATAATGTTCCAAGATTTGCCTTTAGGATGTTTACATTGCTTGTTGGTTTGTGCGATGCAGAACAGAAACTTTGGCTGTAGTGCTCGATTTTACATTTTTTTAATGGAACTTCAAACGGTTCTGAAACTTTTTGCACTGTCTTTCTATACAATTTTATTATTTTTCCTAACTATTTCAGAATTTTTGGAGTACGAGAGGTATGGTGAATGTTTAGATTACTACAGAATATCCTGTTTAAGACAGATTCTATTTTTTATGCATAGTTTGCTTGTTTTGATGAAATTATCGATTTCTATCAGTGGATTAAGCCAAGGGAAAGTTATATTACATTAGCTACAATGAAAAAACAAAATATGAATTGGTTTGCAACAGTACTTAGAGTAGTGATTTGCTTTATTATACTGACGGATCTTACCGAACTTTCTGTTAAGTTTTGTGTGATTGAAGTTTTCAAGTTTTGGGAGAGATCGCGATGGATGAAGGAATAAGGAGTGGCAAGAGCCTAAGCTGGGGGATACCCGAGGCACCCCAAGGATATATTCAAGGACTCCCAAGCAACCAAGCTTGGGTATGCCCCGGAAGGCATCCCCTCTTTCTTCTAACAATCATCAGTAATTTTACTTGGAGCTATATTTTTATTCGTCGGATGATATGCGTGAATCTTGGAGCGTCTTTTGCATTTAGTTTTCACTTTTCTTTTATGCACCAGGCTGGTATGAGATAGTCCTTGGTTGCTTTATAGAATGCTCTTCGCACTTCACTTATATCTTTTCAGTATGGCTTTATAGAATGCTTCATGTGCTTCACTTATATCTTTTGAGGTTTGGATTGCCTGTTTCTCTTCACATAGAAAACCGCCATTTGTAGAATGCTCTTTTGCTTCACTTATATTTGTTAGAGCGTGGGCATATCTTTTGTAGAAAGAATTAAACTTTCTTGCTTCACTTATATCTATTTAGAGAGATGACAGGAATTGGTCATTCACATGGTTAGTCATAAAATCCTACATAAAACTTGTAGATCACTGAATATGATATGTTTGATTCATTGCAATAGTTTTGTGATATAAAGATGGTGATATTTGAGTCATGCTAGTGGGTAGTTGTGGATTGTAGAAATACTTGTGTTGAAGTTTGTGATTCCCGTAGCATGCACGTATGGTGAACCGTTATGTAATGAAGTTGGCGCATGAGGTATTTATTGATTGTCTTCCTTATGAGTGGTGGTCAGGGACGAGCGATGGTCTTTTCCTACCAATCTATCCCCCTAGGAGCATGCTCGTAGTACTTTGTTTCGATGACTAATAGATTTTCGCAATAAGTATGTGAGTTCTTTATGACTAATGTTGAGTCCATGGATTATACGCACTGTCACCCTTCCATCATTGCTAGCCTCTTCGCTACCGTCCATTGCCCTTTCTCACCTCGAAAGTTGGTGCAAACTTCGTCGGTGCATCCAAACCCTGTGATAGGATACGCTCTATCACACATAAGCCTCCTTATATCTTCCTCAAAACATCCACCATACCTACTTATCATGGCATTTCCATAGCCATTCCGAGATATATTGCCGTGCAACTTCCATCATCATCATACACATGACTTGAGCATTCATTGTCATATTTCTTTGCATGATCGTAAGATAGCTAGCACGATGTTTCCATGGCTTGTCCCTTTTTTTGATGTCATTGCTATGCTAGATCATTGCACATCCTGGTACTCCGCCAGAGGCATTCATATAGAGTCATATATTTGTTCTAGTATCGAGTTGTAATATTGAGTTGTAAGTAAATAAAAGTGTGATGATCATCATTATTAGAGCATTGCCCCAAGAAAAAAAGGAGAGGCCAAAGAAGCCTAAATAAAAAGGGGGCCAAAGAAGCCCGCCAAAAAAGGAAAAGAAAGGGGGGCAATGTTACTATCCTTTTACCACACTTGTGCTTCAAAGTGGCACCATGTTCTTCATATAGAGAGTCTCTTGAGTTATCACTTTTATATACTAGTGGGAATTTTCATTATAGAACTTGGCTTGTATATTCCAACGATGGTCTTCCTCAAATGCCCTAGGTCTTCATGAGAAAGCAAGTTGGATGCACACCCACTTAGTTTCAGTTTGAGCTTTCATACACTTATAGCTCTAGTGCATCTGTTGCATGGCAATCCCTACTCCTCGCATTGACATAAATTGATGGGCATCTCCATAGCCCATTGATTAGCCGCGTTGATGTGAGACTTTCTCCCTTTTTGTCTTCTCCACACAACCTCCACCATCATATTATGTTCCACCTATAGTGATATATCCATGGCCCACGCTCATGTATTGCGTGAAAGTTGAAAAGGTTTGAGAACATCAAAAGTATGAAACAATTGCTTGGCTTGTCATCGGGGTGATACGTCTCCAACGTATCTATAATTTTTGATTGTTCCATGCTAGTATATTATCTATTTTGGATGTTAATGGGCTTATTTATACACTTTTATATTATTTTTGGGACTAACCTACTAACCCAAGGCCCAGTGCAAATTGCTGTTTTTTTGCATATTTCAGTGTTTCGCAGAAAAGGAATATCAAACGGAATCCAAACGGAATAAAACCTTAGGGAGAGTTATTTTTGGAACAAACGTGATCGAGGGGACTTGGAGTGGACGTCAAGCAACCAACGAGGAGTCCACGAGGCAGGGGGCGCGCCTACCCCCTAGGCACGCCCTCCACCCTCGTGGTCCCCTCGTGGCTCCACCGACCTACTTCTTCCTCCTTTATATATTCATATACCCCGAAAACATCCACGAGCACCACGAAACCCTATTTCCACCGATGCAACCTTCTGTACCGAAGAGATCCTATCTTGGGGCCTTTCCCGGAGCTCCGCTGGAGGGGGCATCTGTCACGGAGGGCTTCTACATCAACACCATAGCCTCTCCGATGATGTGTGAGTAGTTTACATCAGACCTTTGGGTCCATAGTTATTAGCTAGATGGCTTCTTCTCTCTCTTTGGATCTCAATACAATGTTCTCGTTGATCTTCTTGGAGATCTATTTGATGTAACTCTTTTTGCAGTGTGTTTGTCAAGATCCGATGAATTGTGGGTTTATGATCAAGTTTATCTATGAACAATATTTGATTCTTCTCTGAATTCTTATATGTATGATTGGTTATCTGTGCAAGTCTCTTCGAATTATCAGTTTGGTTTGGCCTACAAGATTGATCTTTCTTGAAATGGGAGAAGTGCTTAGCTTTGGGTTCAATCTTGCGGTGTCCTTTCCCAGTGACAGCAGGGGCGGCAAGGCACGTATTGTACTGTTGCCATCGAGGATAAAAAGATGGGGTTTATATCATATTGCTTGAGTTTATCCCTCTACATCATGTCATCTTGCCTAATGCATTACTCTGTTCTTATGAACTTAATACTCTAGATGCATGCTGGATAGCGGTCGATGTGTGGAGTAATAGTAGTAGATGAAGAATCGTTTCGGCCTACTTGTCGCGGACGTGATTCCTATATACATGATCATGCCTAGATATTCTCATAATTATTCACTTTTCTATCAATTGCTCGACAGTAATTTGTTCACCCACCCTAATTCTTATGCTATATTGAGAGAAGCCACTAGCGAAACCTATGGCCCCCGGGTCTATTCTCTATTATATTTATCTCTCGTCAACAAGTTATTTCTAGCGCGGTTTATTTTGCAATCTTTACTTTCAATCTATATCATAAAAATACCAAAAGTATTGATCTTATTATTATTATCTCTATCAGATCTCACTCTCATAAGTGACCATGAAGGTATTGACAACCCCTTTCATCGCGTTGGTTGAGAGGTTCTTATTTGTTTGTGTAGGTACGAGGGACTTGCGCGTAGTCTCCTACTAGATTGATACCTTGGTTCTCAAAAACTAAGGGAAATACTTATGCTACTTTGCTGCATCACCCTTTCCTCTTCAAGGGAAAACCAACAAAGTGCTCAAGAGGTAGCACGGGGCTGAGCATGATTTGAATATTTTGTGTGGTGAAGATGGAGCATAGCCAGACTATATGATCTTGTAGGGATAACTTTCTTTGTCCATGTTATTTTGAAAAGACATGATTGCTTTATTTGTATGTTTGAAGTATTATTATCTTAATGTCAAATGATAGACTATTGCTTTGAATCACTCGTGTCTTAATATTCATGCCATGATTAGATTACATGATCAAGATTATGCTAGGTAGGATTCCACATCAAAAATTATCTTTTTTATCATTTACATACTCGAGGATGAGCAGGAATTAAGCTTGGGGATGCTGATATGTCTCCGTCGTATCTATAATTTCTGATTGTTCCATGCCAATATTATACAACTTTCATATACTTTTGGCAACTTTTTATACTATTTTTGGGACTAACATATTGATCCAGTGCCCAGTGCCAGTTCATGTTTGTTGCATTTTTTGTTTCACAGAAAATCCATATCAAACGGAGTCCAAACAGGATAAAAACAGACGGAGATTTTTTTTGGAATATATGTGATTTTTGGGAAGAAGAATCAACGCGAGATGATGCCCGAGGGGGCCACGAGGCAGGGGGCGCGCCCCAGGGGCCAGGCGTGCCCTGGGCCCTTGTGGCCACCCCGTAAGGCGGTTGGTGCCCTTCTTTCGCCGCAAGAAAGCTAATATCTGGATAAAAATCAAGTCCAAAATTTAGCCCAATCGGAGTTACGAGTCTCCAGGAATTTAACAAATGGTGAAAGGGCAGAATCAGGAACGCAGAAACAGAGAGAGACAGAGAGACAGATCCAATCTCGGAGGGGATTTCGCCCCTTCCACGCCACGGAGACCAAGGACTAGAGGGGAAACCCTTCTCCCATCTAGGGAGAAGGTCAAGGAAGAAGAAGAAGGGGGCTCTCTCCCCCTCTCTCAAGGTGGCGCCTGGATGCCGCGGGACCATCATCGTCACCGCAATCTACACCAACAACTTCACAGCTATCATCACCAACTCTTCCCCCCTCTATGCAGGGGTGTAACCCCTCTTTTACCCGCTGTAATATCTACTTAAACATGGTGCTCAACGCTATATATTATTTCCCAATGATGTATGGCTATCCTATGATGTTTGAGTAGATCTGTTTTGTCCTATGTGTTAATTGATGATCGTGATTGGTTTGAGTTGCATGTTTTATTATTGGTGTTGTCCTATGGTGCTCTCCGTGTCGCGCAAGCATGAGGGATCCCCGCGGTAGGGTTTTCAATATGTTCATGATTTGCTTATGGTGGGTGGTGTGAGTGACAGAAGCATAGACCCGAGTAAGTAGGTTGTTTGCGTATGGGAATAAAGAGGACTTGATACTTTAATGCTATGGTTGGGTTTTACCTTAATGATCTTTAGTAGTTGCGGATGCTTGCTAGATTTCCAATCATAAGTGCATATGATCCAAGAAGAGAAAGTATGTTAGCTTACGCCTCTCCCTCAAATAAAATTTCAATAGTGATTACCGGTCTAGTTATCGATTGCCTAGGGACAAAGAACTTTCTTCTGTGACAACAAGCTCTCTACTAAAACTAACTTAGTTGTGTCTTTATCTAAACATCCCCTACTTTTTATTTACGCGCTCTTTATTATCTTGCAAACCTATCCAAAAACACCTACAAAGTACTTCTAGTTTCATACTTGTTCTTGGTAAAGCGAACGTTAAGTGTGCATAGAGTTGTATCGGTGGTCGATAGAACTTGAGGGAATATTAGTTCTACCTTTAGCTCCTCGTTGGGTTCGACACTGTTACTTATCTAAAGAGGCTACAATTGATCCCCTATGCTTGTGGGTTATCAAGACCTTTTTCTGGCGCCGTTGCCGCGGAGTTATAGCGTGGGGTGAATATTCTCGTGTGTGCTTGTTTTCTTTATCACTAAGTAATTTTTGTTTGTTGTTCTAAGTTGTTCTCTATGTTTAGTTATGGATATGGAGCACGAAATACCAAAAAAATTAGGTTTACTTGCTGCTCATGGAGATGGGGAACCTCCTAAAACCCTCGATGCTCATTATGTGAAAGATATTATGTACTACTTTGATAATCCTGAGAAAACCCCATTCAATTATATAATGGGAGACACGTTGGATCAATGTGAATACTTTAGGGATTATCGCTTGACTCAAAAAGGGAAACTATTATGGGATCAAATTTATATGTTGCATTGGTATGCTCGGCAACTATGCTTGAGATATGATTATACTTGTTGCTCTAGGATGAAGGCTCCACACCTTCCCTATTCATGCGAATTTAATTTTAATGAAACCTTAGCTTCTTATACTAATGGTATATATGATTATATGATGCGGAACGAATAAAAGAATTCATTGCTTTTATGGGTGCTTATGAACTTGAATCTTTGTTTAAAGAGTGTGAAAATCTTGATGATGCTGTTTACAGACCTGAAAATTTTGCTATACTTAAATATTTCTATGAAAATTATGAATTCAATTCCGATATTGATGATTTTATTGAGAGAGCCTCCGCTGTCCAAGAAGAGACTAATATTTTGCAGGAGTCTATGGAAGAAGAAATTGATGAAACGGTGGGCTCATTGGATGAAAAGGATGATGAGGAGAGCGAGGAACAAAAGGAGGAAGAGCGGATTAGCTACCCGTGCCCACCTTCTAATGAGAGTAACTCTTCAACTCATACATTGTTTAATTTCCCTTCATACTTACCGAAGGATGATTGCTATGATGATTGTTATGATCCCTTTGATTCTTTTGAAATATCCCTTCTTGATGATGCTTCCTATTCTTGTGGCGAAGATGCCAATATGAATTATGCTTATGGATATGAACTTGCTATAGTTCCTTATGTTAAACATGAAATTGTTGCTATTGCACCCACGCATGATAGTCATATTATCTATTTGAATTCTCCCGACTACACTATATCGGAGAAGTTTTCCCTTATTAAGGATTATATTGATGGGTTGCGTTTTACTACTACACATTATGAGTTTGATAGATATAATATGCATGTGCTTTATTAGAGAGGAAACTACATCTCCGCCTCTCCATGTTTCCAATATGATAAAATTGCAAGAAACTGTTTATACTATGCATTGGCCTTTACTATGTGTGCATGAATTGTTCTTTTATGACATGCCGATGCATAGGAAGAGAGTTAGACTTCGTTGTTGCATGATATATGTTGCTTTGTGCTCACTACTAAATGCCAAATCATTGTTAATTAAAATTGGCTTTGATATACCTTGGGATCCGGGTGGATCCATTACTTGAGCACTATATGCCTAGCTTAATGGCATTAAAGAAAGCGCTGCCAGGGAGACAACCTGGAATTTTTAGAGAGTCATTTATTTATGTTGAGTGCTTTTATATAGTTTAAAAACAAAAAAATAAAGAGGGGAACCCAAAACTTTTCAAAAAGGAAAGTGAAAGTGAGAGAGACAAGCATTGTTGAAGTGGGGGAGCTCCTTGAACTTTGTTCATGCTCACGGAAACTTTGTGAATCTTGATTACAAAAACTTTTCAAAAAAAATAATTATCCCCTTGTACAATTACATTGTATTATAAAAATAATTTTCCAAGATTTGCCTTTAGGATGTTTACATTGCTTGTTGGTTTGTGCGGCGTAGAAGAAAAACTTTGGCTGTAGTGCGCGATTTTATATTTTTTTACTGGACGTCAAACGGTTCTGAAACTTTTTGCACTGTATTTCTATAATTTTTTTTTATTTTTCCTAATTATTTCAAATTTTTTGGAGTAATAGAGGTATGGTGAATGTTCAGATTACTACAGACTGTCCTGTTTAAGACAGATTCTGTTTTTTAAGCATAGTTTGCTTGTTTTGATGAAACTATCGATTTCTATCAGTGTATTAAGCCATGGGAAAGTTATATTACAGTATCTAAATTGCAAAAACAAAATATGAATTGGTTTGCAACAGTACTTAGAGTAGTGATTAGCTTTATTATACTGACAGATCTTACCGAACTTTCTGTTAAGTTTTGTGTGATTGAAGTTTTCAAGTTTTGGGAGAGATCACGATGGATGAAGGAATAAGAAGTGGAAAGAGCCTAAGCTTGGGGATGCCCGAGGCAACCCAAGGAAATATTCAAGGACTCCCAAGCAACCAAGCTTGGGGATACCCCGGAAGGCATCCCCTCTTTCTTCTAACAATCATCGGTAATTTTACTTGGAGCTATATTTTTATTCGTCACATGATATGCTGAAATCTTGGAGCGTCTTTTGCATTTATTTTTCACTTTCCTTTTATGCACCATGCTGGTATGATATAGTCCTCGGTTGATTTATAGAATGCTCTTCGCACTTCACTTATATCTTTTGAGTATGGCTTTATAGAATGCTTCATGTGCTTCACTTATATCTTTAGAGGTTTGGATTGCCTGTTTCATCTTCACATAGAAAACCGCCAATTGTAGAATGCTCTTTTGCTTCAGTTATATTTGTTATAGCATGGGCATATCATTTGTAGAAATAATTAAACTCTCTTGCTTCAATTATATCTATTTAGAGAGATGACAGGAATTGGTCATTCACATGGTCAGTCATAAAATCCTACATAAAAGTTGTAGATCACTTAATATGATATGTTTGATTCCTTGCAATAGTTTTGCGATATAAAGATGGAGATATTTGAGTCATGCTAGTGGGAAGTTGTGGATTGTATAAATACTTGTGTTGAAGTTTGTGATTCCCGTAGCATGCACGTATGGTGAACCGTTATGTAACGAAGCTGGAGCATGATGTATTTATTGATTGTCTTCCTTATGAGTGGCGGTCGGGGACGAGAGATGGTCTTTTCCTACCAATCTATCCCCCTAGGGGCATGTGTGTAGTTCTTTGTTTTGATGACTAATAGATTTTTGCAATAAGTATGTGAGTACTTTATGACTAATGTTGAGTCCATGGATTATACGCACTCTCACCCTTCCATCATTGCTAGCCTCTTCGATATTGTGCATTGCCCTTTCTCATCTCAAGAGTTGGTGCAAACTTCACCGGTGCATCAAAACCCCGTGATAGGATACGCTCTATCACACATAAGCCTCCTTATATCTTCCTCAAAACAGCCACCATACCTACCTATCATGGCATTTCCATAGCCATTCCGAGATATATTGCCGTGCAACTTCCATCATCATATTCATGACTTGAGCATTCATTGTCATATTGCTTTGCATGATCGTAAGATAGCTAGCATGATGTTTTCATGGCTTATCCCTTTTTTGATGTCATTGCTATGCTAGATCAGTACACATCCCGGTACACCGCCGGAGGCATTCATATATATTCATATCTTTGTTCTAGTATCGAGTTGTAATATTGAGTTGTAAGTAAATAAAAGTGTGGTGATCATCCTTACTAGAGCATTGCCCCAAGAAAAAAGGGAGAGGCCAAAGAAGCCTAAATTAAAAAGGGGCCCAAAGAAGCCCACCAAAAAAGGAAAAGAAAGGGGGGCAATGTTACTATCCTTTTACCACACTTGTGCTTCAAAGTGGCACCATGTTCTTCATATAGAGAGTTTCTTGAGTTATCACTTTTATATACTAGTGGGAATTTTCATTATAGAACTTGGCTTGTATATTCCAACGATGGGCTTCTTCAAATGCCCTAGGTCTTTATGAGCAAGCAAGTTGGATGCACACCCACTTAGTTTCAGTTTGAGCTTTCATACACTTATAGCTCTAGTGCATCTGTTGCATGGCAATCCCAATTCCTCGCATTGACATAAATTGATGGGCATCTCCATAGCCCATTGATTAGCCACGTTGATGTGAGACTTTCTCCCTCTTTGTCTTCTCCACACAACCTCCACCATCATATTCTATTCCACCTATAGTGCCATATCCATGGCTCACGCTCATATATTGCGTGAAAGTTGAAAAGGTTTGAGAACATCAAAAGTATGAAACAATTGCTGGGCTTGTCATTGGGGTGATACATCTCCAACGTATCTATAATTTTTTATTGTTCCATGCTATTATATTATCTGTTTTGGATGTTAATGGGCTTATTTATACACTTTTATATTATTTTTGGGACTAACCTACTAACCCAAGGCCTAGTGCAAATTGTTGTTTTTTTGCCTATTTCAGTGTTTTGCAGAAAAGGAACATCAAAGGGAATCCAAACGGAATAAAACCTTCGGGAGAGTTATTTTTGGAACAAACGTGATCGAGGGGACTTGGAGTGGATGTCAAGCAACCAACAAGGAGGCCACGAGGTAGGGGGCGCGCCTACCCCCCTAGGCGCGCCCTCCACCCTCGTGGGCCCCTCGTGGCTCCACCGACCTACTTCTTCCTCCTTTATATATTCATATACCCCGAAAACATCCAGGAGCACCATGAAAGCCTATTTCCACCGCCGCAACCTTCTGTACCCAAGAGATCCCATCTTGGGGCCTTTTTCGGAGCTCCGCCGGAGGGGGCATCGAGCACGGAGGGCTTCTACATCAACACCATAGCCTCTCCGATGATGTGTGAGTAGTTTACCTCAGACCTTCGGGTCCATAGTTATTAGCTAGATGGCTTCTTCTCTCTCTTTGGATCTCAATACAATGTTCTCCTCGATCTTCTTGGAGATCTATTTGATCTAACTCTTTTTGCAGTGTGTTTGTCGAGATCCGATGAATTGTGGGTTTATGATCAAGTTTATCTATGAACAATATTTGATTCTTCTCTGAATTCTTTTATGTATGATTGGTTATCTTCGCAAGTCTCTTCAAATTATCAGTTTGGTTTGGCCTACTAGATTGATCTTTCTTGCAATGGGAGAAGTGCTTAGCTTTGGGTTCAATCTTGCGGTGTCCTTTCCCAGTGACAGCAGGGGCAGCAAGGCACGTATTGTATTGTTGCCATCGAGGATAAAAAGATGGGGTTTATATCATATTGCTTGAGTTTATCCCTCTACATCATGTCATCTTGCCTAATGCATTACTCTGTTCTTATGAACTTAATACTCTAGATGCATGCTGGATAGTGGTCTATGTGTGGAGTAATAGTAGTAGATTCAGAATCGTTTCGGTCTACTTGTCGCGAACGTGATGCCTACATATATGATCATGCCTAGATATTCTCATAATTATTCACTTTTCTATCAATTGCTCGACAGTAATTTGTTCACCCACCGTAATACTTATACTATCTTGAGAGAAGCCACTAGTGAAACCTATGGCCCCCGGGTCTATTCTCTATTATATTAATCTCCCGTCAACAAGTTATTTCTAGCGCGGTTTATTTTGCAATCTTTACTTTCAATCTATATCATAAAAATACCAAAAATATTGATCTTATTATTATTATCTCTATCAGATCTCACTCTCGCAAGTGACCGTGAAGGGATTGACAACCCCTTTATCGCGTTGGTTGCAAGGTTCTTATTTGCTTGTGAAGGTACGAGGGACTTGCGTGTAGTCTCCTACTGGATTGATACCTTGGTTCTCAAAAGCTGAGGGAAATACTTACGCTACTTTGCTGCATCATCCTTTCCTCTTCAAGGGAAAACCAACGCAGTGCTCAAGAGGTAGCAAGAAGGATTTCTGGTGCCGTTGCCGGGGAGGTTACACCAAGTCAAGTCAAGATTTGATCTCCCGTCAATGAGCCATTTCTGGCGCCGTTGCCAAGGAGATCTACGCACAAGTCAAGACATACCAAGTACCCATCGCAAACTCTTATCCCTCGCATTACATTATTTGCGATTTGCCTCTCGTTTTCCTCTCCCCCACTTCTAAAATGATTTTCGAAAACCTTTATCTTTTCTTTGCCTTCTTCCCGTATGTATCTTTGTTTGTGTTTCCATGTGTCTTCCATTTGCGTGCATCTTTGCTTGCTAAAAATCTATTGATATGGATCCACTTAAAGTGTTCTATTTGGACCATCTTCGGTCCTTATGCGCTCGTGCTGAAACCCCAACTAGCCTAGTTGATGGGAAATCTTTAGATGAGCACGCTCGTTTTGTGCGTCACTATTTGTCTAAAAAAGGGAAACTCTTATGGGATCAAATAAACAGATTGTTGTGTTATGCTTGGAATCTTTGTGAAATTTCTGATTTTACTTGTTGCTCTAAGAACCCTAAAAAACACCTTCCCTACCTATGTGAGTTTAATGAAAATGAAATCTTATCTTATGCAAAGGGTGTTTATAGTTACTATGATATTGAACAAATTGAAGAATTTGTTGCTTTTAAGGGTGCTTATGAAGTTGCTTCTTTGATTGAAAAGTATGATATTACTCTCTACGAATCAGAAAATCTTGAAATACTTAAATATTGCTATGAAAACTATACTCATAATGTCTATGTCAAAGAATTTATTGAAAGAATGACCGCTTCTTTGGAAGAAAATAATGATATGCATGAATCTATAGATAATTATGATTCCAATGATTTGATTGAAATATCCCTTGATGAACATGATGCTTGCTATTCTTGTGGCCATGATGCCAATATTTATGAAGATGAATTTGCTATAGTTCCTTATGTTAAACATGAGATCGTTGCTATTGCACCCATACTTGATGGTTCCTTCGATGAAAAGCATGATTGCAATGATGTTACTATAAATTCTATTAACGTCAATTGTGCTAATAATATGCAAAACCCTAAGCTTGGGGATGCTAGTTTTGCTATAACTACTATTTGTTGCAATGATCATGATTGGGGTGGTTCTTCTTTTGATCTTGAAAATTTATTTAAGCCCCATGATGAATATGAGATTGATAATAGTGTTTGCAATATTATTGAAAGTGAGTTTGGAGGAGTGTCAACTTTAGATCCCACATATTTGGAGAATGTTCAATCTTATGAAATTTTTGATAAAAGTGGGTTTGGATAGGTCATGACTTTAGTTAATGTTAATCCCACTATTTTGGAAGAGTGTCAACTTTGCATGCATGTGGATAGTGTTGAAAATATTTTATGTGATAGCTATTTTTTTGAATTTTCTTATGATTCCACATGTAATTATTATGAGAGAGGAAAATATGATTGTAGAAATTTTCATGTTACTAAATTACCTCTCGTTATGTTGAGATTGCTATTGTTTTTTCCGCTTCCTTGCATATGCTAGTTTTTTCTTGCTATAATAATTTGTTTGCCTATAAGATTCCTATGCATAGGAAGTATGTTAGACTTAGATATGTTTGTCACGCGTTTTATGATGCTCTCTTTTGTGCTTCAATTCTTGTCTAGCTAGGGGCGTTAAACGATAGCGCTTGTTGGGAGGCAACCCAATTTTATTTTTTGTTTCTTGCTTTTTGTTTCTGTTTAATAATAAATAATTTATCTAGCCTCTGTTTATATGTGGTTTTATGCTTTTAATTAGTGTTTGTTCCAAGTAGAACCTTTGGGAAGACTTGGGGAAAGTCTTTGCGATCTTGCTGTAAAAAACAGAAACTTTAGCGCTCACGAGTTTTGCTGCCATCTTTTACTGGAGAGTGAGATTAAATTGATTCTTTTCGCAGATGATTACTAGATAAATTCTTCACGTCCAGAACTTTATTTTAGAATTTTTGGGGTTACAGAAGTATTCGAAACCTACAGATTACTACAGACTGTTCTGTTTTTGACAGATTCTGTTTTTCGCGTATTGTTTGCTTATTTCGATGAATCTATGGCTAGTATTGGAGGTTATGAACCATAGAGAAATTGGAATACAGTAGGTTTAACACCAATATAAATAAATAATGAGTTCATTACAGTACCTTAAGTGGTGGTTTGTTTTCTTATACTAAAGGAGCTCATGAGATTTTCTGTTTAAGTTTTGTGTTGTGAAGTTTTCATGTTTTGGGTAAAGATTTGATGGATTATGGAATAAGGAGTGGAAAGAGCCTAAGCTTGGGGATACACAATCACCCCAAGGTAAAATTAAAGGAAAACCAAAAGCCTAAGCTTGGGGATGCCCCGGAAGGCATCCCCTCTTTCGTCTTCTTCTATCGGTAACTTTACTTGAGGCTATATTTTTATTCATCACATGATATGTGTTTTGCTTGGAGCGTCTTGTATGATTTGAGTCCTTACTTTTTAGTTTACCACAATCATCCTTGCGGTACACACCTTTTGGTAGAGACACACATGAATTGGAATTTATTAGAATACTCTTTGTGCTTCGCTTATATCTTTTGAGCTAGATAATTTTGCTCTAGTGCTTCACTTATACCTTTTAGAGCATGGTGGTGGTTTTATTTTATAGAAATGATTGATCTCTCATGCTTCACTTATATTATTTTGAGAGTCCTTTAGAACATCATGGTAATTTGCTTTGGTTATGAAATTAGTCCTAATATGATAGGCATCCAAGATGGGTATAATAAAAACTATCATAGAAAGTGCGTTGAATATTATGAGAAGTTGGATACTTGATAACTATTTTGAGATATGAGGATGGTGATATTAAAGTTGTGCTAGTTGAGTAGTTCTGAATTTGAGAAATACTTGTGTTGAAGTTTGCAAGTCCTATAGCATGCACGTATGGTAACCGTTGTGTAACAAATTTGAAACATGAGGTGTTCTTTGATTGTCTTCCTTATGAGTGGCGGTCGGGGACGAGCGATGGTATTTTCCTACCAATCTATCTCCCTAGGAGTATGCGCGTAGTGCTTGGTTTTTGATGACTTGTAGATTTTTGCAATAAGTATATGAGTTCTTTATGACTAATGCTGAGTCCATGGATTATACGCACTCTCACCCTTCCATCATTGCTAGCCTCTTCGGTACCGTACATTGCCCTTTCTCACCTTGAGAGTTGGTGCAAACTTCGCCGGTGGATCCAAACCCCGTGATATAATACGCTCTGTCACACATAAACCTCCTTATATCTTCCTCAAAACAGCCACCATACCTACCTATTATGGCATTTCCATAGCCATTCCGAGATATATTGCCATGCAACTTTCCACCGTTTCATTCATGACACGCTTCGTCATTGTCATATTGCTTTGTATGATCATGTAGTTGACATCGTATTTGTGGCAAAGCCAACATACATAATTTATCATACATGTCACTCTTGATTGATCGCATTTCCCGGTACACCGCCGGAGGCATTCATATAGAGTCATATTTTGTTCTAGTATCGAGTTGTAATCATTGAGTTGTAAATAAATAGAAGTGTGATGATCATCATTAATAGAGCATTGTCCTAGAGAGAAAAAAAAGAAAAGGCCAAATAAAAAAGGAAAGGCCCAAAAAAAGAAAAAAAGAGAAAAAAGGGGCAATGCTACTATCCTTTTTTCCACACTTGTGCTTCAAAGTAGCACCATGATCTTTATGATAGAGAGTCTCTTGTTTTGTCACTTTCATATACTAGTGGGAATTTTTCATTATAAAACTTGGCTTGTATATTCCAACAATGGGCTTCCTCAAATGCCCTAGGTCTTCGTGAGCAAACAAGTTGGATGCACACCCACTTAGTTTCTTTTGTTGAGCTTTCATACATTTATAGCTCTAGTGCATCCGTTGCATGGCAATCCCTACTCCTTGCATTGACATCAATTGATGGGCATCTCCCTAGCCCGTTGATTAGCCTCGTCAATGTGAGACTTTCTTCTTTTTTGTCTTCTCCACATAACCTCCATCATCCTATTCTATTCCACCCATAGTGCTATATCCATGGCTGACGCTCATGTATTGCGTGGAAGTTGAAAAAAGTTTGAGATTACTAAAGTATGAAACAATTGCTTGGCTTGTCATCGGGGTTGTGCAAGATGAGAGCATTCTTGTGTGACAAAAATGAAGCATGACCAAACTATATGATTTTGTAGGGATGAACTTTCTTTTGCCATGTTATTTTGAGAAGACATGATTGCTTAGTTAGTATGCTTGAAGTATTATTGTTTTTATGTCAATATTAACTTTTGTCTTGAATCTTTCGGATCTGAATATTCATGCCATAATAAAGAAAATTACATTGACAATTATGCTACGTAGCATTCCACATCAAAAATTCTGTTCTTATCATTTACCTACTCGAGGCCGAGCAGGAATTAAGCTTAGGGATGCTTGATACGTCTCCAACGTATATATAATTTTTGATTGTTCAGTGCTATTATATTATCTATTTTGGATGTTAATGGGCTTATTTATACACTTTTATATTATTTTTGGGACTAACCTACTAACCCAAGGCCCAGTGCAAATTGCTATTTTTTTGCCTATTTCTGTGTTTCGCAGAAAAGGAATATCAAACGGAATATCAAACGGAATCCAAACGGAATTAAGCTTGGGGATGCTGATACGTCTCCGTCGTATCTATAATTTTTTATTGTTCCATGCCAATATTATACAACTTTCATATACTTTTGGCAACTTTTTATACTATTTTTGGGACTAACATATTGATCCAGTGCCCAGTGCCAGTTCCTGTTTGTTGCATGTTTTTTGTTTTGAAGAAAATTCATATCAAACGAAGTCCAAACGGGATAAAAACTGGTGGAGATTTTTTTGGAATATATGTGATTTTTGGGAAGAAGAATCAACGCGAGACGATGCCCGAGGGGGCCACGAGGTAGGGGGCGCGCCCCAGGGGGTCAGGCGTGCCCTGGGCCCTCGTGGCTACCCCCTAAGGTGGTTGGTGCCCTTCTTTCGCCACAAGAAATCTAATATCTGGATAAAAATCATGTCCAAAATTCAGCCCAATCGGAGTTACGGATCTCCGGGAATTTAAGAAATGGTGAAAGGGCAGAATCAGGAACGCAGAAAACAGAGAGACAGATCCAATCTCGGAGGGGCTCTCACCCCTCCCATGCCATGGAGACCAAGGACCAGAGGGCAAACTCTTCTCCCATCTCGGGAGAAGGTCAAGGAAGAAGAATAAGAAGGGGGGCTCTCTCCCTCTCTCTCCCGGTGGCGCCGGAACGCCGCCGGGGCCATCATCGTCACCGCAATCTACACCAACAACTTCACCGCCGTCATCACCAACTCTTCCTCCCTCTATGCAGCGGTGTAACCCCTCTTTTATCCGCTGTAATCTCTACTTGAACATGGTGCTCAACGCTATATATTATTTCCCAATGATGTATGGCTATCCTATGATGTTTGAGTAGATCCGTTTTGTCCTATGGGTTAATTGATGATCGTGATTGGTTTGAGTTGCATGTTTTATTATTTGTGCTGTCCTATGGTGCTCTCTATGTCGCACAGGAGTGAGGGATCCCCGCTATAGGGTTTGCAATATGTTCACGATTTGCTTATGGTGGGTGGCGTGAATGATAGAAGCACAGACCCGAGTAAGTAGGTTGTTTGCGTATGGGAATAAAGAGGACTTGATTCTTTAATGCTATGGTTGGGTTTTACCTTAATGATCTTTAGTAGTTGCGGATGCTTGCTATAGTTCCAATCATAAGTGCATATGATCCAAGAAGAGAAAGTATGTTAGCTTACGCCTCTCCCTCAAATAAAATTGCAATAGTGATCACCCGTCTAGTTATCGATTGCCTAGGCACAAATAACTTTCTTGTGTGACAACAAGCTCTCTACTAAAACTAACTTAGTTGTGTGTTTATCTAAACAGCCCCTACTTTTTATTTACGTGCTCTTTATTATCTTGCAAACCTATCCAAAAACACCTACAAAGTACTTCTAGTTTCATACTTATTCTAGGTAAAGCGAACGTTAAGCGTGCGTAGAGTTGTATCGATGGTCGATAGAACTTGAGGGAATATTTGTTCTACCTTTAGCTCCTCGTTGGGTTTGACACTCTTACTTATCGAAAGAGGCTACAATTGATCCCCTATACTTGTGGGTTATCAACGGAGCACGCAATGGCCCTGGCTTTCGACGGTGGTGTGGCGGCAACGGCGGCCGGCAATAGCTGCCGACGGACACCAGCGGCAGAGCGTGTGGTGGGTGTTACGCACACACCCAACAGGGATGCCACGCGCACTACACTACGCCGGGGACTGCGCCGCCGCTGCGGTGTAGCCTCCCAGCTGGAGCTGTACTCTGATGATGGTGGAGTGGTTGAGCAATGACGACGGACCGGTGCCATTGGCGATTGTGGGAGAAGCAGACGTGATAAGCTACAGGGAGGGAGGGGAAAATGTGACGCAGGACTCGCCGGTCATGAGGGTTTTTATAGCAGGTCGGTAAGCATTGGGATTTTGGGGGATTTCACCGAGCCAGGTGGGAAGCTTGCGTGGGAACCTGTGAGGTTGCGCGGGAACGGGCTCACCGACGATTCATTGGCGCCACTGTTTGGCCAAAAGAACGCCCCGCGCGCTGCGCAAGATTGCGTTGTAAGCCGTCTGCGGCAGCGGGGTGACAAGACGTGCGAGAGAAGGACGAAAGGCCACGTACACATACAGTTAATAAAAAAACATTTGCGATTTAATTACCTACTATACCACCGTCCTGGTTTAGAAGTATGATCTAAATAATAAAATATGAATGCATGTCGCCAAAGATTATATAGTTGGATTTGTATTTGAACATAGTTTCCAACTATATAATTTTTAAAACATGCATTAACATTTTGTTGGTTAAATTTGAGGGCAAAGTATGGCACAGAATATAAAGGAGACTATAGACTAGACGGAGGTGGTACCACACGGCCGCTCTCTATGCAGCGATGCAACTGTCGACCGGCTTGTAGGCGACCATTTCCTACCTGTTCAACTGCTCTATGCGTGTGGTTGCTTGCAGTTCAGGCGGCCGCGGCGCGCTCTTCTCGCGTCCTGTCGCACGCGCTCTACTCTTGCGTCCCTCCGGGTGCTCTGCCCTCGTCCCTCCACGCGCGCTGCCAGTGTTTGGGGTCGGCACTCGATCACGCACGTTCGTGTGCAAGCACTTGCGTCGGGCGCGGCGCGACAATGCAGTTACCCGCTGCAAAAACTGCCATGCGGACACGCCGAGAATCCATGCCGCCCGGCCCCCTTTTATTCCTATGGACATTTACCTTCATCTCTCATCTCACACGACACAATAAGCACACCCACGAGGACACATATAGAGAGGACATATAGCGGTTCCAATGGCGCTCCCCGTGGCTCCAATGGCACTCCCATCGGCCGCCGATAACAACGGCGGGCAGTTCACCATGCATCACGTAGTGGACACCCACGTGAGGGGGACAGCCCTCTCGGTGGTGTACACGAACGATACGGTCTCGGTGGAGAGCTCCATCCAAACTGTGGAGCAGTTCCTTGCCGAGGACAAGTACCGAGTGGTCGGCTCCGACCTCGAGTACACCATCGTCGTGCTGGACATGATCAGAAGATTGCTGTCGCCCAGTTGTGCGTGTGACATGACGTCCTCGTCTACCCCTACCACCTTACCACAAGGCCTTGCGAGCATTTCTCCAGGTTTATCAACAGCTCTGACTACAGTTTCGCTACGGTGGACACCACCAACGATCTAAAAGCGCTCAAGGTTTCGGAATTGAAATGCCCGAATCTTGTCAACATCCAAAGCCACTACAAGGTCTAGGGCAGCGACAAAAACAAACTGAACTCCGTGGTTGACCTCACCTCGGCCATCATCGACCCCTACTACATG
Source organism: Triticum urartu (assembly GCF_003073215.2). Taxonomy (NCBI): domain Eukaryota; kingdom Viridiplantae; phylum Streptophyta; class Magnoliopsida; order Poales; family Poaceae; genus Triticum; species Triticum urartu. The sequence goes on from NC_053025.1 coordinate 242,375,133, forward strand.
AAGATGAAGAATGAGAGCAATAAGGACAGGAACGCCTGGCACAGTGTGTGGCATAAGAGACTGGATGAACAACATGTCAAGTACGCGGCCATGGACGCGTACACAAGCTACGAGATGTATAGGTAGATTGTTGACATGAGGATCTGTCTTCCTCCTGACGCAGACGAGGGATCGAGCCACATAGTAGTGGCGGGAGCGTCACACGAAGTAGATGACTAGACGATCGTTTCTCCTACTTTAGTATGCACGCAATTGTTTATTGAGGTGTGTGCGAATGATCTGTATAGTCACTTATGTAATTGGATGTTTATTTCAGTTATATACATACATGTTATTCTATTGTAGACAGAGCAAATCACATGGCTTATTTGCAGCCTCAAGTTATTATTGGTCTTCGCACACATTTCTGATTACGGACCTGTTTGCCGCGTATCACACACACCTTGATCTGGCTGACCGTTTATTTTGTGTTGCCTAATCACAAATAGTTCATCTGAGTGAACTGTATGCTCTATATCGCACACGCCTTCATCAGGCTGCCCGTTTCTTTTGTTCCGCCTCAGCACAAACAGATCATTGAGATGAACCGTATGCCTTGCATCACACACACAACTAAAATCTGAACCGTGTTTGATAGCTCCCCCATCACAAACATTTTGCACCTTTTTTGACGCTTCTTTTACACCACCGTTTGTGATTATGGCATCACACACAGTTTTGTCGAAGGGTCTCTGATCATAGTGTCGCGTTAGGACCATCCTGAGGAGTGAATAACAAAGATGTAGAGATTGAACCTGCTATTGATCTTGATAACCCACAACCAAAGAATCAACATTATGATAAGACAGACTTCTTTGCTAGGAAGCACGGTAAAGAAAGAGAACCATGGGTTCAAAAACCCATGCCTTTTCCTCCTAAACCATCCAAGAAAAAGGATGATGAGGATTTTGAGCGCTTTGCTGAAATGATTAGACCTATCTTTTGGCGTATGCGTTTGACTGATATGCTTAAAATGAATCCTTATGCTGAGTATATGAAAGATATTGTTACAAATAAAAGAAAGATACCTGAAGCTGAAATTTCCACGATGCTTGCCAATTATACTTTTAAAGGTGGAATACCAAAGAAACTAGGAGATCCCGGAGTACCAACTATACCATGCTCCGTTAAAAGAAACTATGTTAAAACTGCTTTATGTGACCTTGGAGCCGATGTTAGTGTTATGCCTCTCTCTTTATATCATAGACTTGATTTGAATAAGTTGACACCTACTGAAATATCTTTGCAAATGGCCGATAAATCAACTGCTATACTTGTCGGTATATGTGAGGATGTGCCTGTTGTGGTTGCAAACGTTACTATTTTAACAGACTTTGTTGTTCTTGATATTCCCTAGGACGATAGTATGTCAATTATCCTTGGTATACCCTTTTTGAATACTGCAGGGGCTGTTATTGATTGCAACAAAGGCTATGTCACTTTTCATGTTAATGGTAATGAGCATACGGTACACTTTCTGAGGAAACAACCTCAAGTCCACAGTATCAATTCTATTGGAAAATTTTCAACGATTACTATTGGAGGTTTTGAATTCCCTCTTCCTACTGTCAAGAAGAAATATGATATTCTTATTGTTGGGGACATGCATATCCCAGTCGAGGTAACCTAGTGTTATTCAAAAATTCTCCGGTTTCATGTTATTCGGAAAGAGTTTGTTAACAAGACTTGATCAACCTTGTTAGTGGATTCCTTTTGATGAGCACGAGATGGATGAAGTTAGAAACACAACTCTCTGTACCCTCCTTTTAATTTCTGTTATTTAGATTAAATAAAGCAAAATTAGTATTTTCTATCTGTTTTCCGAATTATCCTTGCAATAAAAATACCCTAAAAATAAAAGTTCTCCAAATGTCCTGGAAATGAAATATGATCTTTTTGTAGAATATTTAAGAATTTCTGGCCTGAGAACACACCAGGGGGGCCCACCATTTGGCCACGAGGGCACAGGGAACGCCCCCTGCCTCGTGGGCCCCACATGGACCCCCTCCACTTACTCCAACACCCACTCACTTCGTCTTCCTCTAGAAAAAATCCTCCCGTAGCTCAAACCCGTGTTCTAGCTCATCTTGCTGCCATTTTCGATCTCTTTGCTCAAAACTCCATTCACAAAACCATTTTGGGGGATTGTTCTTTGGTATGTGACTCCTCCAATGGTCCAATTAGTTTTTGTTCTAGTGATTTATTTATTGCAAAAAAATTCTGCTAAGGTGACCCTGCTCTTGAGCTTGCATGTCAAATTTATATGGTCCAAAGTAGTTTTAATGCATGATATAGCTTCTAGTCACTTGTGGGAGTAGTTGCTATCAATCTTGTTGAGTTTGGTTCACTTTTATTTTGAGTCACTAAAATTTCAGAAATTTTTCAGAGAAAGAAAATGATGAAGATATTGTTGAGGGGCTCTTCGAGCCGAAGCTCAAAGGATAAGCAGAATGAGGAGAATAAAAGCCCAAAAACAATCTTCCTCGCACTGCGGAGGTTTGGCCGTGTGAATGGCCTTGTGATGCGTTCTTGAGAGCCGCCGGAATTTACAATGACTTTTATTACTTAGCTGAGAATGCAGGCCTCACCAACTTCCTCCACGACGAGCGCGAACAGTATCTCCTACTCACTAATATTTTTGTGCAAATTTTTTATTTCCATGCTAAGAAATCACCGCCTTTAGTGCAGTTTCACTTATATGATGAGGTTAAGGAGATGTCACTCCATTATTTTTGTCGGGTCCGCAAGATACCCTTTGTGGGCAGCATCGAGGAACCACATCGTAGTGATGTGGATGGATTTATTGATAGAATTGTTGTAGGGGAAATGAGGAAAGTTTCCGATGCAAGAATTACTAGTATACATTTTCCTATTCTACATTACTTTGCGATATTTGCTAGTAGATGCTTAATTGGTCGCGGGAAGAGTGGAAATCTTAGTGCTCCTGATCTTGTCATTTTGTGTCGTGCTTTGTTTCGTGATACAACTTTCAGCTTAGGTGCTATTGTTGCTAAACGATTAAGTCTGAACCGTACAAAGGGCCCCATCTTCGAAGGCATCTTTGCTTCATGCCTTACTAAACACTTTGAGATACCTATTAGGCATTATGAGAAAGAGGAAAAGTATGGTAGCACATGAATTCATTGTTAAAAATTAGAAGAAGATGCTTAAGTATAATTTGATATTTGATAAAACTCACTGTGAGACTATTACCTTGTGTGCACCCTCTTTGTTTAACATACTTTCAGGCACGTACCTCATCTTACCCGAGGCCATTTATGCATACTGGAGGCTGACACAAGTCCCAGAGCCTGAGCCTTAGCCACCACTTGACCCTTATCGACAGTCTGTTCATCAGTGGGATCCGAAGGAGATCACCAACCAGTGGCACCCTAAGGATCCTTGTGGCGACCAGACCTCAAACGGTCCGATATTAGTGTCATCCCTGGATCAGTAATGCTGACACGCACAGTACTTGAAGGATTTATAATAGAGTAGCAATCACACACTTATTACATCGAATGTCTCAAAAGAGAACTTATTAAAAAACTAATATGGCTTAAGGCCATCTAATTACGATAACAGTGGAAGGCTTGGAAGATAAGTGAGTCCATCAACTCCATCGGCATCACTGAGTATAGAACCACGACCTAAGGCTCCTTACTCGTCGTGTGAAAAGTCTGCAACATGAACGTTGCAGCCAGAAAACGGGTCAGCACATGGGATATGCTGGCAATGTAACACATAGAGAGTAGTGAACAGAAATAGGCTATACAACATGCATATATGGCTGGTGGAAAGCTCTATGGTTACAGTTTCGCGTAAAGCCAGTTTTTCCCTACTTCAAAGGAACAAACTTTATTTAACTATCATGGTGGCTGTTAAACAATGAGAGCGTAGACACCCTCTCAATCCCAATTAAACATCATCATTAAAACCCAACAAAATTAATTAAAGTCACATGATGAGATTCACATGATAATCCAAGTACTAGATACTCAAGACGTCCATAACCGGGGACACGGCTAATCATGATTAGTTTATACACACTGCAGAGGTTTGTGCACTTTTGCCCACAAGACTCTATCTCCTCCGTTGGGATTCTCGCACTACATGGTGTTTGAGAAACAGATGACCGAGACATAGTCTTTCAGAAGCGCTAGCACCTTACGATCGGGTAGACCGTTACACCTACTTTCCCCTACATCTGCTAGTCTACCACTGTAAGAGTTCGCACGACTTAATCAACTATGCTAGAGCCCATTGTAGCTTGTGGCCACAAACGGAAGTTTCTAGTATGAATAATCTCATGATCCCTTGGAGCCTGGGTGGCAGTCCATAAAGAAAAACAGGCAATCGCTGGAATACCCAGGTGCCTCAATCCACCCAGATGTGTATTAAAGTTGCCACCTTAAGTTGAACCATTAATTAACATTCTCACATCTGTCATGGATACACTCAAACCCAATCCACGTCTACAAGCATAGCATGGCATAAGCAAACGTAGAAGTAACTCCTAGGGTTTGATAATAAAACAGGTAATAGGTACTACCTCATCTACTTCCCAAAACCCACATATTAATCACATCCTATTCATGCAATGGCTTGAGGGTTGACCTAATGCAATAAAACTGAGTAGTAAAAGGTATGATCAAAGTGGTACTTGCCTTGCTGATGATCCGCGAAACCTAGAGATTCGAAGTAGCAAGCGGCGCACTCCGGGTACTCTATCGCAAACAAACAAGCATACTATAAGCACTCATCTAATGCACAGGTAAAACTCAAATAAGAGATCTAACCAGAAGGTTCAACTTAAGAACTCTGGTTTGCAAAAGAAACAAATCGAACGAAACAACGAAAGTCAAACGGCGAAAGAAAACAAGCTTCGATTACTAATCTGGACCTAAGTCAAATTTTACATAAGCAAAAACTTGTTTGAGTTGGTTAAACATAAAGAGGGTTTCGAGACGAAACTCTAGGCGCTTGAATCTCCTGATTCCGATAAACGAGCGAAAAGTTAAACTAAAACGAAAATCGGATCAGAAATCGCGATCAGAAATAATCACGGAAAAGCCGAGAAAAAGAGAAAACTGACAAACAGATTAACGAGCGAACGTTCGTTATCTGAAACTAAACGGTGAACTCGTCCATTAAAACGAACGAATGAGCGAACGCTCGCTAGATAAAAGAATCGATAAAACTGATCTAATAAAATAAAAAAACCTAGGGTTTTCAAGAAAACCGGATTGGTTTTCTTCGGAAAACCAGCGGCGAACGGTGTGGCTACCTCGTCGGACTGCGGCGGCTCGGGGCTCCGGCGGGGCGGGGCGGCATCAGCGGCGGGCGGCGCGAGCGTCGGCGGCAGCGGGCGCGACAAGCGGCGGCTGCGGCGGCTGCGGGAGGCGAGGCGGCGGGGTCAGGTAGCGGCGGCGGGTATTTATGAGAGGGGGGCGCGGCTTGGGGAAGGGGGCGCCGGGTTGAGGTCGGCCTCGGGAGGCGTGCCCCGGCCGGACTCGGCTGCGGCGGCGGGCGGCGTGTGGTCTCCTGCGGGGAAGGCGGCGGCGGGCGCGGGCCTGGCCTGGCTCGGCTGGGCCTTCGACCCAGTCGGGCGCGCGGTACTTTTTTTTTAAAACAATTCCGCCGAAACTAAGAAAAATTCTAGGAAATAAAATAAAATTCTAAAAATGCCAAAGTAAATTTTCACCGCCTAAATAAAATATTTAGAACGAGATGAACATTTCTTGGCCCTAAAATGCAGTTTTGAAAAACGTGCATTTTTTCCTAAATTCAAATAAACTAGCCAAAAACTCCAAAATAAAATCTTGTTTGATTTTTTTATTAAATCTTCAATATTTCTTTATTTTGGGAAAGTCATTTTATTCCCTCTCTCATATTTGTATAATAGAAATAATTGAAGATAAAATAAATAAAATCAAATGATCCTATTTTCAAAATTTGAGAAAGCCCAAATATGAAAATAACGAAATCCCCAACCCTCTCCGTGGGTCCTTGAGTTGCGTAGAATTTCTGGATCAGGACAAAAGCAAATAAAAATATGATATGCAGTGATGATCTAATTTATAACATTCCAAATTGAAAATTTGGGATGTTACAAACCTACCCCCCATAAGATGAATCTCGCCCTCGAGATTCGGGTTGGCTAGAAAATAGGTGAGGGTGGTCCTTCAGCCGATCTTCCTCTCGCTCCCAGGTGGCTTCATCCTCGGTGTGGTGGCTCCACTGAACCTTGCAAAACTTGATAACATTGCTGCCGGTGGCTCGGCTGGCATACTCGAGAATCTTAACTGGTTTCTCCCCACAGGTCAAATCACTATCCAACTGAATCGCTTCAGCGGCACTGTATCTCTCAGCGGTATATCCGCCATTTTTGCTTGGCACTTCTTCAACTGGGAAACGTGGAACACGTCGTGAACTCCCGACAATCCCTCAGGAAATTCCAACTTATAAGCACCTTCTCCCATGCGTTCCAAAACTTTGTATGGTCTCACAAAACGTGGTGCTAACTTTCCCTTAACTCCAAACCGCTTAACTCCTCGAAGTGGAGATACACGAAGATAAACTCTATCTCCGGCTTCGTAAACTATCTCCTTGCGTTTAGAATCTGCATAGCTCTTCTGCCTGGACTGGGCTACCTTGAGCCTATCGCGAATCAACTTCACCTTCTGTTCAGACTCCTTAATCAAATCTGGTCCAAACAACTGGCGGTCTCCAACTTCGTCCCACGATAATGGTGTTCTGCACGTTCTTCTATACAAGGCTTCAAAAGGGGCCACCTTCAAACTGGATTGATAACTATTGTTGTAAGAGAACTCCGCATATGGCAAGTTCTCATCCCAAGTAGATCCATAATCTAGCGCACAAGCTCTCAGCATATCCTCCAAAATCTGATTGACTCTCTCGGTCTGTCCATCGGTCTATGGATGAAAAGATGTACTGAACTCTAGTTTGGTACCCAAAGTTTCGTGCAACTGATTCCAGAACTTTGAGGTAAACTGAGTTCCGCTATCTAATACAATGATCCTTGGAACTCCATGCAGACATACGATCTTGGTCATATATATCTTTGCCAACTTAGCACTGGTGTAAGTGGTCTTCACTGGGATGAAATGAGCTACCTTCGTCAAGCGATCGACTACAACCCATATCGAGTCATAGCCTGAACGGGTCTTGGGTAATCCCGTGATAAAATCCATGCCTAGCTTATCCCACTTCCATTCGGGTATCGGCAATGGCTATAGAAATCCTGCTGGCTTCTGATGCTCTGGCTTTACTCTCTGACATACATCACAAACTGCTACATACTCTGCAATATCCTTCATCATTCCGGTCCACCAGAAAGTGTCTTTCAAATCCAAATACATCTTGGTATTTCATGGGTGAATCGAGTACGACGAATCATGGGCCTCTTGTAGAATTAGCTTCCTAATCTCCGGGTCATTAGGCACATAAAAGCGGTCCTCAAACCATAAGGTATCTTGTTCATCCTCACGAAATCCTTTAACTTTTCCCTTGCTCATCTTCTCCTTTATGGTGGCAATCTCCTTGTCGGTCTTCTGAGCTTCTCTGATCTTATCCATCAGAGTAGACTGAATCTCCAATGCTGCTACATAGCCTCTCGAAACTATCTCCAAACATAGCTCACGAAGATCCTCGGCTAACTCCTTTGGTAACTCTCCGGTCATTAGTGTGTTGACATGGCTCCTGCGGCTCAATGCGTCAGCTACTAAGTTAGCCTTTCCGGGATAATAATGTAATCTCATATCATAATCCTTGATGAGCTCCAACCATCTCCTTTGCTTGATATTCAACTCCTTCTGCGTGAAGATGTATTTCAAAATTTTGTGATCCGTGTACACCTCACAATGGTTTCCGATGAGAAAATGTCTCCACGTCTTTAATGCGTGCACTACGGCTGCTAACTCCAAGTCATATGTAGCATAATTCAATTCATGGGGCTTAAGCTGTCGTGAGGCATATGAAACAACTCTTCCCTCCTGCATAAGCACTGCTCCAAGTCCTCGACGTGAAGCGTCGCAATATACTTCATAATCCTTGCGTTGATCTGGCAGAATCAACACTGGCGATGTAACCAAACGTCTCTTTAACTCCTGGAAACCAGCCTCTCATTCTTCGGTCCATTTGAACTTTGTATCCTTGTTCAACAACTCCGTCATAGGTTTTGCAATTTTCGAGATATTTTGAATGAACCTCCGGTAGTATCTTGCGAGTCCAAGAAAATTCCGGATCTCTCCAACTGTTGTTGGGGCTTCCCAATTTGTCACAGTGACATCCTTGGTGGGATCTACGGTTATTCCTTCTCCGGATATAACATGTCCGAGGAATCCCACTTCCTTCGACCAAAACTCACATTTGCTGAACTTGGCATATAACTGATGTTCTCTGAGCTTACCAAGTACCAAACGCAAATGTTCTTTATGTTCTTCTTAATTCTTTGAGTAAACCAGTATATCATTAATGAACACTACGAAGAACTTATCCAAAAACTCCATAAACACTTTGTTCATCATGTTCATAAAGTAAGCAGGTGCGTTAGTCAGGCCAAATGACATAACGGTGTACTCATACAGCCCATACCTTGTGGTAAAAGCTGTCTTAGGTATGTCCTGCTCTTGAATCTTCAACTGGTGGTATCCTGATCGCAAATCGATCTTGGAAAATACCTTAGCTCCTTGCAATTGGTCAAACAAACCATTTATCTTCGGCAGTGGGAACTTATTCTTGATCGTCACCTCATTCAATCCTCGATAATCAACAACCATCCTTAACGATCCATCCTTCTTTTCCACTAGAAGTACTGGTGATCCCCAAGGTGACGAACTTGGGCGAATATATCCCTTATCCAGTAACTCCTTAATCATGCTTCTTAATCTCCTCCAAATCCTTTGCAGACATTCTATACGATCTCTGAGATATTGGTCATGTGCCTGGCAAAAGCTCAATCAATAACTCAATGTCTCTATCCGGTGGCATGCGTGGAAACTCTTCTGGAAATACATCCGAAAAATGCTTTACCACCGGTACCTCCTCTTGTACAACTCCTGATAAGGAATTTACTTGAGTCCTATTCGGCACATGCCGTGATACATACTTTATCCTTCTTCCCTCTGCGTGGTAAGCAAAATCGACTTACTGGCGCAATCGATGTTTCCTCCATAATCGATAGCCAATCCATACCCAGAATTACATCCAAACCTTGTGATTCCAAAATGATTAAATCCGAGGGAAACACATGCCTACCTATACTCAATGGCACTTGAAAACATCCTTTACTGGCCATATACGCCGCTCCTGGTGAGCTTACTAACATAGGTGTTCAAAGAACCTTGGTGGGCAGTTTATACTTATCCACGAATCCCCTTGATATGTATGAATGTGATGCACTAGTATCAAAAAGAACGATTGCAGTAACTGACTTAACCAAATACTTACCTATTACTCCATCTGGCTGGGCTTCAACCTCCTCCACATTAACGTGGTTCACCTATCCCCTGTTGAAAGGGTTCGGCTTCTTGCCAGAGCTTCCATTGCCATTTCCATTCTGGGCTTCAGGACATTCATTGGCATAATGTCCGGTCTTCTGACCCTTATAACAAGTGACTTGGCTTAGGTCTCTCTTGGCTGGGGTTGATGGGTTGGTACGATTCTAACCGTTGCTCCCCCCATTCCCATTACCATTCTTGGGGCCGTTATGATTATGCGAACTCCCTCCTCCATGGGTATGCTGAAAATGACCTCCTGATTTCAGGGTAAAACGTGGCTTCTGCTGAGCTCCTGAATTGTATTTCCCTTGTCCATACTTCCTCTTGCGGTTCTCAATCTGCTGCTGCTTCCCTTCTATCATAAGAGCACGATCTACCAACTCCTAGTAGTTGTTAAAAGTTGCTACCATCAACTGCATGCTCAACTCATCATTCAGTCCTTCCAGAAACTTCTCCTGCTTAGCTGCATCCGTAGCAACGTCATGCGGGGCATAACATGCTAACTTACTAAAGTCACCCACATATTGGCCAACTGTCCGTCCTCCTTGGCGCAAGTTGCGAAACTCACGCTTCTTCATGGACATAGCTCCTGCTGAAACATGGGCTGTACGGAAAGCCTGCTGAAATTAGTCCCATGTCACCGTGGCTATAGGGTAGGTGACAGTGTAATTCTCCCACCATGATGCTGCTAGTCCATCCAACTGATGTGCAGCAAAACGCACCTTCTCAGCATCAGTACATCCTGTAGTGGTTAACTCCCTTCCAATCTTGCGGAGCCAATCATCTGCTACTATAGGCTCGGTGCTACTGGAGAACACCGGCGGATTCAGTCTAAGGAAACGGGTTAAGTGATCAACAGGTGGTGGTGGTGGGTTGTGGTTGTTGTTCCCCTGATTCTGATTCTGGACTAGCAACTGCATCAACGCATTCTGCTGCTGGATCAACTGAGTGAGCTCCGGTGGAAATGCAAATCCATTGTCACGTCTCGGAGGCATCTGATGGGTTTAGAGGGGAGAGATTAGAATAGAATGAGGTCTAATGAGAAAACACAACCCATATGCACATGAGACAAACACAAACATTTCACTCAATCAATCAATCAAGTCATACAATCGGTCTAACTATCGCAAAAGTGCTCGGACTACTCTATTTACATGGTGGAATACTACCATTGATGTGGTGGTCTACTAGAAATATTCCTCAGTTGCAGACTCCATGATATCTGCTCCAGCTTCGTCTTCATAGTCATCATCGCCCAGGTCAGAGTCGGTGTCGTCGATGATGATTTAGTCTTCCGGGCTAATCTCCTTGGGTTCTTCGTCTTCTTCTACTGGTGTGGGGTCTCCCATGAATATTCCAATCTTCTTAATCAGGTCGTCATACCTCTCCACTAGTATGACAATTTCCTCCTCATAATCTTCACGTGTAGCCTTGAGTTCTTCCTCCAGCTCCGTGATTCTTGTCATCGCCTTCTTCAGATCTATCATGCATGCGCACATCTGGTTCTCCTGACGTCGAATGTGCTGGTTTGACTCCTGGATAAAAGCTGCGATTGATCTATCCCTCATGGTGCTGATCATCTCCCATTGCTCATGTCGGTGCCCACAAATCTAGTAGATAGTATCCTTGAGATCATTGCGGTGAACTTCTCCAATACGTCCCATGGTGATGCGGGCTGCCATGCTCTTTCCTAGACTCCAGGTTGGTGCATAAAAGGAAAACTCTATGGGCTCGGTAACTAGCGCGAACGTCCTTCCTGGAACTTGAACTTGAATCATCCAGCGCTCCTCTTCGGGTAAAGTGGCGTTGTAGATCCTGGTGAAGCTTGGTACTCCGATGTTTAGGTACTTAGTGACTTCCTTCAGGTGGCGTCCAAAGGGTGTATCTTCATCCGGTTGCGTGAACTTGTTCCTTGCATCCGCCATCCTAAAAGAGTAGGAAAGATGAGAAGTCAGAAATGAGAAGAGAATAGTGATCTAGGTCTTTATCTTAGTGGTCGTGTCCTACAGTCAGTGCGTGCTCTGATACCATCTTATGGCGACCAGACCTCAAACGGCCCAATCTCTGTGCATCAGTGTCATCCCTGGATCAGTAATGCTGACACACACAGTACTTGATGGATTTATAACAGAGTAGCAATCACACACTTCTTACATCGAATGTCTCAAAAGAGAACTTATTACAAAAATAATATGGCTTAAGGCCATCTAATAACGATAACAGCGGAAGGCTTGGAAGATATGTGAGTCCATCAACCCCAACGGCATCATTGAGTATAGAACCACGACCTAAGGCTCATTACTCATCGTCTAAAAAGTCTGCAACATGAACGTTGTAGCCCGAAAATGGGTCAGCACATGGGATATGCTGGCAATGTAACACATAGAGAGTAGTGAATAGAAATAGGCTATACTACATGCATATATGGCTGGTGGAAAGCTCTATGGTTACAGTTTTGCGTAAAGCCAGTTTTTCCCTACTGCAAAGGAATAAATTTTATTTAACTATCATGATGATTGTTAAACATTGAGAGCGTAGACACCCTCTCAATCCCAATTAAACATCATCATTAAGACCCAACAAAATTAAGTAAAGTCACAAGATGAGATTCACATGATAATCCAAGTACTAGATACTCAAGACGTCCATAACCGGGGACACGACTAATCCTGATTAGTTTATACACTCTGCAGAGGTTTGTGCACTTTTTCCCACAAGACTCGATCTCCTACGTTGGGATTCTCGCACTACATGGTGTTTGAGAAACGGATGACCGAGACATAGTCTTTCAGAAGCGCTAGCACCTTACGATCGGGTAGACCGTTACACCTACTTTCCCCTACATCTGCTAGTCTACCACTGTAAAAGTTCGCGACTTAATCAGCTATGCTAGAGCCCATAGTAGCTTGTGGCTATACATGGAAGTTTCTAGTATGAATAATCTCATGATCCCTTGGAGCCTGGGTGGCGGTCCATAAAGAAAAACAGGCAATCGCTGGAATACCCAGGTGCCTCAATCCACCCAGATGTGTATTAAAGTTGCCACCTTAAGTTGAACCATTAATTAACATTCTCACATCTATCATGGATACACTCAAACCCAATCCACGTGTACAAGCATAGCATGGCATAAGCAAACGTAGAAGTAACTCCCATGGTTTGATAATAAAACAGGTAATAGGTACTACCTCATCTACTTCCCAAAACCCACACATTAATCACATCCTATTCATGCAATGGCTTGAGGGTTGACCTAATGCAATAAAACTGGGTTGTAAAAGGTATGATCAAAGTGTTACTTGCCTTGCTGATGATCCGCGAAACCTAGAGATTCGAAGTAGCAAGCGGCGCACTCCGGGTACTCTATCACAAACAAACAAACAAGCATACTATAAGCACTCATCTAATGCACAGGTAAAACTCAAATAAGAGATCTAACCAGAAGGTACAACTTAAGAACTCTGGTTTGCAAAAGAAACAAATCGAACGAAACAACGAAAGTCAAACGGCGAAAGAAAACAAGCTTCGATTACTAATCTTGACCTAAGTCAAATTTTACATAAGCAAAAACTTGTTTGAGTTGGTTAAACGGAAAGAGGGTTTCGAGACGAAATTCTAGGCACTTGAATCTCCTGATTCTGATAAACGAGCGAAAAGTTAAACTAAAACAAAAATCAGATCAGAAATCTCGATCAGAAATAATCGTGGAAAATCCGAGAAAAAGAGAAAACTGACGAACAGATTAACAAACGAACGTTCGTTATCTGAAACTAAACGGTGAACTCGTCCGTTAAAACGAACGAACGAGCGAACGCTTGCTAGATAAAAGAACCGATAAAATCGATCTAATAAAATAAAATAAAAACCTAGGGTTTTCAAAAAAACCGGATCGGTTTTCTTTGGAAAACCGGCGGGGAACGGTGCGGCTACCTCGTCAGACTCCGGCGGCTCAGGGCTCCGGTAGGGCGGGGCGGCATCGGCGGCGGGCGGCGCGGGCGTCGGCGGCAGCGGGCGCGGCAAGCGGCGGCGAGCGGCGGCTGCGGCGGCTGTGGGAGGCGGGGTGAGGCGAGGTGGCGGGGTGAGGTGGCGGTGGCGGGTATTTATGAGAGGGGGGCGCGGCTTGGGGAAGGGGGCGCCGGGTCGGGGTCGCCCTTGGGACGCATGCCCCGGCCGGACTCGGCTGCGGCGTTGGGCGGTGTGCGGTCTCCCGCGGGGAAGGCGGCGGCGGGCGCAGGCCTGGCCTGGCTCGGCTGGGCCTTCGGCCCAGTCGGGCGCGCGGTACTTTTTTTAAAACAATTCCGCCGAAACTAAGACAAATTCTAGGAAATAAAATAAAATTCTGAAAATGCCAAAATAAATTTTCACCGCCTACAAAAATATTTAGAACAAGATGAACATTTTCTTGGCCCTAAAATGCAGTTTTGAAAAGTGCAATTTTTCCTAAATTCAAATAAACTAGCCAAAAACTCCAAAATAAAATCTTATTTGATTTTTTATTAAATCTTCAATATTTCTTTATTTTGGGAAAGTCATTTTATTCCCTCTCTCATATTTGTATAATAGAAATAATTTAAGATAAAATAAATAAAATCAAATGATCCTATTTTCAAAATTTGAGAAGCCCAAATATGAAAATAACGAAATCCCCAACTCTCTCTACGGGTCCTTGAGTTGCGTAGAATTTCTGGATCGGGACAAAAGAAAATAAAAAATGATATGCAGTGATGATCTAATGTATAACATTCCGAATTGAAAATTTGGGATGTTACAATCCTCCTCAGTACACCGGAGAGAGTAGCTACGATCCGTGGGTATAGACCAACTTAGGCCAAAAGCCTAAGCTTGGGGGAGTACGTGTTTCTCACCGACATTACATTCATGTTCACACACTCATTTTAGTTGTCAGTGCTCATACTTTTTCATTGTACTATCCATGCTAGTTTATTTTCTTTTCAAAGCATTCTTCTTGTGTGTTTGAAAAACCTTAAGAAAAACCCAAAAAATTAGTTGTAACTTTTAGCTAGTTTACTTTCCATGCCTGTAGTAGTAGTAATTAAAAGAAAGCCCAAAAAGATTTCTCGTTCTTCTTTTGCCTGTTGGGAGCTTTCCCGTGTAAATAGTTTTATTTCTTTTCTTATTCTTTAGGGGTCGAGAGGAGAATACCATGATGAAAATGTTGAGTGGCTCTCATATGCATTATTGTTGATTTAGTAAAGAGTCCATATTATCTTGTCTTCTCCCTTGTATAAAATGCTTGCAGATTCGAGCTTAGTCCAATGCACGTGCACTATTATTATTAGCCACACCATTCGGTCAAGCGAGTGAAAGGCAATAATCACGATATATGATGGACTAAATGAGATGAGAGAAGCTGGTATGAACTCGGCCTATCTTGTTTTTGTAAATATGATTAGTTCATCGTTCCTGATTCAGCCTTTTATGAATGAAACATGTTTGCAATGACAATTAGATATTATGGTTTCCTAGGCCATGATTAATTAGCTAGGAGTTTATAATGGTTTACCTTGCATGCCAACACGCTATTAAAATGGTTGTGATGTGGTATGATAGGGTTGTATCCTCCTTTGAACGATTCGAGTGGCTTGACTTGGCACATGTTCACGCATGTAGTTGAAACAAAATCAACATAGCCTCCATGATATTTATGTTCACGGTGATTTATATCCTACTCATGCTTGCCCTCATTGTTGATTAATCTTAATGCATGTTCATGACTGTTGTCGCTCTCTAGTTGGTCGCTTCCCAGTCTCTTTCTAGCCTTTACTTGTACGAAGCGGGAATACAGCTTGTGCATCCACTTCCATAAACCCCAAAGTTATTCCATATGAGTCCACCGTACCTTCCTATATGTGGTATTTACCTGCCGTTCCAAGTAAATTAGTATGTGCCAAACTCTAAACCTTCAAATGCAATTCTGTCTTGTATGCTCGAATAGCTCATGTGTCAACTAGGGCTGTCTATATCTTCCATGCTAGGTGGGTTATTCTCACGATGAGTGGACTCCGCTCATCATTCACGAGAAAATGGCCGGTAATCGGGATGCCCAGTCCCATGCTCAAATCAAATCAAAATAATTGCAAACAAAACTCCCCCGGGATTGTTGTTAGTTGGATGACACCCGTTGTTTCAGACAAGCCATGGATTGATGTTTGTTGGTGGTGGGGAGTATAAACTTTACCATTCTGTTTGGGAACCGCCTATAATGTGTGTAGCATGGAAAGATATCGAGATCTCTTGGTTGTTATGTTGACAAATAAAGTATGCCACTCAAAATATTATTTTATCTCTGATTCAAAACTCGAGCTCTGGCACCTCTGCAAATCCCTGCTTCCCTCTACGAAGGGCCTATCTATTTACTTTTATGTTGAGTCATCATCCTCTTATTCAAAAGCACCAGTTGGAGAGCACCGCTGTCATTCGCATGCATTTCTATTAATTAACATTGAGTATGACTGTGACTGGATCTGTTTTACCATGAATTACAATGTCTAGTCAGTCCTTGATCTTCAGGGGTGCTCTGCATTTATGTTTTACGGTCTCAGAAAGGGCTACCAAGATACCATCTTGTTATATCATGTTATGATTGTTTTGAGGAAGTGTTGTAATCCAAGATTTATTATTATTGCTTGCTACACTAAGGATGCTGCTAACGCGACACTACAATCAGAGACACTTCGAGAAACTGTGTGTGATGCAATAATCGCAAACGATGTTGTATGAAAACCTTCAGAAATGTGTAAAACATTTGTGATGACGGATGCATCGAACATGGTTCAGGTTTTAGTTGCGTGTGCGATGAAGGGCATGCGGTTCAGTTCAATGAACTATTTGCGATGAGGAGGAACAAAATAAATGGGCAGCCAGATGAAGGTGTGTGCGATACACAACATACGGTTCACTCGGATGAACTGTTTGTGATTAGGCAACACAAAATAAATGGTCAGCCAGATCAAAGGTGTGTGCGATATACGGCATGCGGTTCACTCGGATGAACTGTTTGCGTTGAGACATGAGAACAGAAATGGTTCAACCTAACAAGATGTGTGTGATACACAGCAAACAAGTCTGTAATCGTAAATGTGTGTGAAGACCGATGGTATTGCATACAGAACAACAACATATATATACACACACACACACACACACATACTTATAAGGACATGCTTGCATAACCAAATTAAACATCCACTTACATAGGTGGCTACTACAACCATGGCATTTGTACACACCAAAGTAAACTATTACATGCATAATTACATAGGTGGCTACTACACACATGACATTTCCACACACACACCAATAAAGTAAACTATATATTACATGCATGATTAACTAGCATAAACGATCATCTAATCATCATCTATTTCTCGTGACGCTTGCTCTTCTTGTGGCACAATCCGGGCTCATTGATTTGGGTAACGAGGCACTTCCTCATGTCAATGATCCGCATGTGCATCTCGTAGCATGTGTACACGCTCTTGGCCGCGAACCTAAGGTGAGGTTCATCCAGTTGCCGCATCCAGGCCTTGTGCCAGGATACGGGACTTGTTCTCTGGGCATCCTGCTTCATCTTTTCATAGTAGGGGTCGATGATGGCCGAGGCGAGTTCGACCAGGGAGTCCTACTTCGTGTAGCCCCAGACCCTGTAGTGGTCATGGATTTTGACAAGGTTCTTGCAGGCCAAGCTCGTAACACTGAGCGCTTTTACATCGTCTTTGGTATCCACCATGGTGAACTTGTAGTCGGTGTTGTTGACAAACCTGTTGAAACGGTCGCAAGGCTCTATGGCCATGCAGTAGTGGTAGATGAGGACATGATGGCGCACGCACAACTGGGTGACGACAACCTTCTGATCTATCTCGGGACGACCGACGGTGTACTGGAGGTCGATGCCGACCACCTTATACTTGTCTCCAGCAAGCAACTACTCAGCGTTGTTGATGTAGTCGTCCACCACGGCCGGGTCGATGGTGTACACCACCGAGAGATCCGTCTCCCTCGCGTGGGTCTCCACTCTATGCTCGCCGAACTTCATTGGAGCGCCGTCGGACATTCCCTCTCTATGTGTGGTCGTGGGTGTGCTTGTTGTGTTGTGGGGCACGATCGAAAGGTTGAAGACACTAAGGTTATAATGTCCGCGGGAATTAAAGGGGAAGCCGGACGTCCAGGAATATCGGCAGGCCCTGACGGCAGTTCTAATTTGCAGCGCGTAACTCCATCGTGCCGCACGTAACTGCATCGCATGGCAATGCGCGCGGTGCAACCGCATGCATATGGGGCCACTGACGTGATCGTGCGCATGCCCAACCGCTGGCAGAGCGCGCGCAGAGGGACGCGAGCAGAGCGCTCTGCGGTCGCCTCAAGGAAAAGCTGCCCACAAGCCGAGCGCGCCGACGGACGCAAGCAGAGCACGCCAATGGACACGACAGAGCGTGCCGCGGCGCCTAACAGCGAGCACAGCACGCTGCGGCGCCTAACGGCGAGCAGAGCTTGCCGAGGGATGCAAGTAGAGGACGGCACAGTGATACATGGCAAATAAGACGAACTGTGCGAGCGATGTCGGAGACATCAAGAACGAATCACATTAGAGTTGCGCGTGCAATACGTGGCAGACAGTTGATCCATCAGAGCTGTTTGTGATGGAATAAGCCGTATGTGTTGCGGGCAAACGCTTGTTGGTGTATAACCTTAAATTTAACCAAAAAAGTGTTAATGCATGTTACAAATATTGTATAGCTAGAAACTATGTTCAAATACGACTCCAATGATATAATCTATGGCGACATGCATTCGTATTTTATTAGTTAAATCCAACTTATAAACCAGGACAGGGGTATAGTAGGTAATTAAATTGCAAACATTTTTTTATTAATTGTATGTGTACGTGTCCTCTCGTCCTCCTCTCGCACGTCTTGTCACCCCGCTGCCGCAGACGGCTTACAGAGCAAGCATGCGCAGCGCGCGGGGACGTTCTTTTGGCCAAACGGTGGTGCCAATGAATCGTCGGCGAGCCCGTTCCCACACAACCTCGTAGGTTCCCGCGCAAGCTTCCTGCCCAACTCGGTGAAATCCCCCAAAATCCCAATGCTTACCGGTTTGCTATAAAAACCCTCATGGCCGGCGAGTCCTGCGTCGCATTTTCCGCTCCCTCCCTATAGCTTATCTCGTCTGCTTCTCCCACAATCGCCAATGGCACCGGTCCATGGTTGTCGCTCAGCCACTCCGCCGTCATCAGAGGACAGCTCCAGCTGGGAGGCTACACCGCGGTGGCGGCGCAGTCC
Organism: Triticum urartu; assembly: GCF_003073215.2. NCBI lineage: Eukaryota > Viridiplantae > Streptophyta > Magnoliopsida > Poales > Poaceae > Triticum > Triticum urartu. The sequence continues at coordinate 242,393,995 of NC_053025.1, forward strand.
CCGGCGTAGTGTAGTGCGTGTGGCGTCCCTGTTGGGTGTGCGCGGAACACCCACCACACGCTCTGTTGCCGCTGCCCGTCGGCAGCTGTTGCCGGCCTCCGTTGCCGCCACACCACCGTCATAAGCTAGGGCCATCTCCCGCTCCGCCGCCACGGCCCGAAGGCGGGAGGTGGCCGTCGTGGCTGCCACCCCACTGCCGGCCATCGTGGCCATCACCCGCTCCGCCACCGTGGCCCAAAGGCGGGAGGTGGTGGTCATGGTCGCCACCACATCACCGGCCGCCATGGCCGCCAGCCCACCATCGACAGCCGGGATCATCACCCGCTCTGCCACCGCTGCCCGAAGGAGGGGGCGGAGGTGGAGGCCTGCATGTGCGTCAGCGACCTTGCGCGCTACATCGAGTTCCTACGGGAGGAGGAGGGGCGCCTCGTCGAGCACACAAAGAGCCTTACCGCAGTCATGGCCGCAGCACACGCCGATGTAGAAGCGATGAATCAGGAGATCTACGAGCAGTCCGGCCGCTTTGAGAGGGATCGTGTGGAGCGGCAGTGGGCGTTCGAGCTGGCGAGCGACGCTGAATGTGCAGCAGCGGTAGGCACCGTATTTCATTTTTCCAGCTCGTCGGTAGGTTCCTCCTCCTCTGCCTCTTACTGAGCGCGCTCGGCAGAGGAGAGGCTGCCGGAAGTAGCACAAAGCCCCTCTGTGGTAGTAGTAGTATTCAGGTGCTATTTTGTTCAGTTCATCTGACTATAGATGTGTGGTCGAACTGTAGAACGTACTTAAAATTAGCTAGTATATATAGTTGAACTAGCTATTTCAGTACGTGGTTGGCAACAATTGCGGAGAAGTTTGGTCAGTTCAGTTGTCGAGTTGAACTGTTTGTATAAATTAAGAACGATTGCTTATCTATGAATGAAATCTATGCTTAATTACTGAATTTTAGTTGCAAAAATTACATAGTGCTAATGATTTCTAGCTGCATATTTTGACAAATTGTAGTGTTACAAGGATTGACAAATGGCAACGTTACTAGATCAACAAATGTATATCTTTCCAGTTTGACAAATGGCAACATACCCAATATGACAGATGCAAATCTTACCAAATTGTTTGTACGTGGTTGCACACGGGTCATCCAGAACAACCATTTGCGTTGAAGGGATGCAAAAATCCTGCGCTGCTCTCACTTTGCATACGGGTGTTCTATCTAAATCGTTTGCGATCAAGAGCTGCAAAAATCCTGCTCGACACATTTTCTCTTGGCTTCCTCGGGAAGCTGTCGGTTTGCATATGGGTGTTCTAACTAAAACGTTTGTGATGAGTGTTTTATATTTAAAAGAGGAATTAAACTGTAGCTTGGGCACCATTAATGGAGAGGATGCGAGCAAGGCGGGCGGCCATGGAAATCAAAGGGCTCGCTTCCCAGTGAGCATGCGCAGCGTACAGCTCGCATGCTTCCCGGTGAGCCTGCACACTCGAGGACAACTTGCACGCCTCTCGGTTAGCCTGCGCACCGGACGAAGCTCGCACGCCTCCCATTCGGTCAAGGTCAAGCAACTGTCCACACGGCACCTCCTACAGCCATTAAAACCAAGACACGTGGCGTCACATGAATGGTTAACAGAATTTTGGATTTACTAGAATTTAAAAACCAGGCATCTCAATGTTTTGCCGGCAATCAATTCATGCCCAACTCTTGCATGGGACCTAAGCATGCACCCAGGGACACATATTTGATTTTTCAATCAATTTATATGCACTGGAGCATGTGAATGTAGTTCAAATTTGAATTATGCACATAAATGCATTGAAAACTCAGTTAATGCATAAAAATGTCCAAACGAACCCTGAAAAATCACAAAAGTTCACACAACACTCATGTTGTTCTATGTTGACACTCGAAAAAATTGAAAGCAATAAGAGGCAATGGTTATCGTTTCATCCCCAAAGGTGGGACGTTCCCTACCGAAAACCATCATGCTTGTCGTGAGAAGCTCCGGTTTGTGAGAAGCATATACCCAAACCTGCCCCAAATGGGACAAAAGTTGTACCACGGCATCTTGATGCCTCTCCATGATAGCATGCCAAGTTTCATGGATTTCAGACGAGTTTTGGATTTACTAGAATTTAAAAACCAGGCATCTCAATGTTTTGCCGGCAATCAACGGTGCCCTAGTGTTCGGAATTCGTTCCCATTTCTTGTATGGGGCCTAAGCATGCACCCGAGGAAACAGATTTGATTTTTCAACCAATTTATATGCACTGGAGCATGTGCATGTAGTTCAAATTTGAATTATGCACATAAATGCATTGAAAACTCAGTTAATGCATAAAAATGTCCAAACGAACCCCGAAAAATCACAAAAATTTACACAACACTCCTATTGTTCTACGTTGACACGAAAAAAAATTGAAAGCAATAAGAGGCAATGGATATCGTTTCGTCCCCAAAGGTGGGACGTTCCCTACCGAAAACCATCATGCTTGTTGTGAGAAGCTCCGGTTTGTGAGAAGCATATACCCAAACCTGCCACAAATGGGACAAAATTTGTACCATGACATGTTGATGCCGCTCCATGATAGCATGCCAAGTTTCATGAAATTTCAGGCGAGTTTTTTGATTTACTAGAATTTAAAAACCAGGCATCTCAATTTTTTCCGGCAATCAACGGTGCCCTGGTGTTTCAAATTCATTCCCATTTCTTGCATGGGACCTAAGCATGCACACAAGGACACAGATTCAATTTTTCAACCAATTTATATGAAGTGGAGCATGTGCATGTAGTTCAAATTTGAATTATGCACATAAATGCATTGAAAACTCAGTTAATGCATAAAAATGTCCAAACGAACCCCGAAAAATCAAAAAAATTCGTAGAACACTCCTGTTGTTCTATGTTAACACTCGAAAAAATTTGAAAGCAATAAGAGGCAACGGATATCGTTTCGTCCCCAAAGGTGGGACGTTCCCTACCGAAAACCATCATGCTTGTTGTGAGAAGCATATACCCAAACCTACCCCAAATGGGACAAAATTTGTACCACGGCATGTTGATGCCGCACCATGATAGCGTGCCAAGTTTCATGAATTTCAGACGAGTTTTGGATTTACTAGAATTTAAAAACCAGGCATCTCAATGTTTTGCCGACAATCAACGGTGCCCTAGTGTTTCAAATTCATTCCTATTTCTTGCATGGGACCTAAGCATGCACACAAGGACACAGATTTGATTTTTCAACCAATTTATATGCACTGGAGCATGTGCATGTAGTTCAAATTTAAATTATGCACATAAATGCATTGAAAACTAAGTTAATGCATAAAAATGTCCAAACGAACCCCGAAAAATCACAAAAATTCGCACAACACTCCTGTTGTTCTATGTTGACACTCGAATTTTTTTGAAAGACATAAGAGCCAACGGATATCATTTCGTCCCTAAAGGTGGCACGTTCCCTACCGAAACCATCACGCTTGTTGTGAGAAGCTCTGGTTTGTGAGAAGCTTATACCCAAACCTGCCCCAAATGGGACAAATTTTGTACCATGGCATGTTGATGCCGCTACATGATAGCATGCCACGTTTCATGAATTTTAGATGAGTTTTGGATTTACTAGAATTTAAAAACCAGGCATCTCAATGTTTTGCGGCAGAGTGACGGTGGCAGGGTGTTTGAAATTCATTCCCATTTCTTGCATGGGACCTAAGCATGCAACCAAGGACACATATTTGATTTTTCAATAAGTTTATATGCACTAGAGCATGTGCATGTAGTTCAAATTTGAATTATGCGCATAAAATTCCTGGAAAACCCAGTTAATGTATAAAAATGTACAAACAAACCCTAAATCATTCCAATTTTTTTGACGACACACCTATAGTTGCATGTTCACTGCAGATAAAAGTTCTAACAATTCAAACACCATCCTTTGTAGCTGTGACCCCATTACGTAATTCAAATGATCAAGAAGGTAAATCATGTAGATCGCACACAGTTTATTATCACCAACTGTGTGAGATGCAGCACAAAATATCTTGGAGCACTGTCGGTCTGATGACACTTTGCGCGCCAGTTTTTTGGCTAAAGTGATTCCAAATTTTCGGCTTTCGTGGAAATATCTACCTCCCCGCCCCCTCCCCCTTACCAAAAGCCACATTTCCCCTCTTTCCGCCTTCCTTTCCAAGTTGAAACCTTCACTCCTTGCTTGTAGCGTCGCCGCCTCCTCGCCGGTGACCCTCCTTCATGCTGCTCGACCTCGCCTATCCAGGTAGGTAATCCACACCCAACCCCCATCCTCCTCCTCCTTCCACATCCCACATGCCCCGACCACCGACGCGACACCTTCTACCCAAATCACCGACCCCTCCACCAAATAAGTGACGGCCTAAGCCATGGTGCACGCAGTATAGCCAGGACCTCAAGGAGCATTTGGCAGCGAAAAAGCAAATCGCGGTTGCACGCGCGATGAGGTCGCGATGGCTACCATTCGTGTAGACCCCCAGATCTTGAAGGAGCACCTTGCCATTTGCTAGCTACGCCGGTTATGCATGCTCGGTTTACCCGTTGCGTGTGCTGCTCCTGCCTTTCCTTCACAAATTCTAGTGAATTGTGCTATCTAATTTTACCATGCAATCTGTTGCTCTAGTGTATATGTTCTATATGTCGCGTAGTGTGGTGCTCACTTATTAATGGTTTTGTTAATTAGTTGACGTCTTCAGTTAACTGTTTGGTTCAATTCTGCAAATGAGATGTTCAATTCTTCAGGCTGCAATTTTGTATTGTCTTCCATGTGAGAAATAAATCGAATTTATGTTTACAAAATTGTGTGTGCATTCTGTTATTGTATACCATGTGAGGAATAAATTAAATTTGGCTGTAGTAAATACATGAGAAACAAATATAATTTCTACAATTGGCTGTAGTTAACTGTTTGGTTAACTGTCTGATCTTCTATTAGGAGTATGTTATATTGTGCAATGTGGTGCTCAATTAATGTTTGGTTCATTTGTTGTGGTGTTTTGTTAACTGCTTGGTTCAATGTTATATTGTGCAATGTGGTGCTCATTTAATGTTTGGTTCATTTGTTGTGGTGTTTAGTCAACTGCTTGGTTCAATTTTGCAATGCGATGTCCAATTGTCATGGGTAGAATTTTGTACTGTTGTGCATGTGAGGAATAAATCAAATTTGGCTGCACTTAATAAATGAAAAACATATACAAGTGCTATATTTCCTAGTTCTTAATCATGCTTGGTTTGGATAAATGGGTTTTCCCTGTGGCTCGAATTAATCTAATGAATCTGCAATGTGATTAATTTTCATCAACATATTTTACTGATAGCATGCGAACCCTTACTTAACCTGATGACTAACTACCTTATATGTGTTGCAGGAGAACAATGGGAAGCACTGAGGTTTATAATCGAGGTTAGCACGTGCATGGTCCGTTGTCTAATGGCACATTATTGTGCAATTGCAGGAACCATTCTAATATTTAGGTTTTTAACAATTTGGTCTTGCACATGTAGGTCCTGCTGTCAGAGGTTTTGACCCACTGTTTGACCCTTTTTGTATATGGGGAAATGAGTTGTCCATGAATATCAGTCAAGTCAAGAAACTCAGAAAGATTGTTAGGATAAACAAATTAGCGACAAAAAACAACAAGATCTTTGTCTGCACAATGAAGAAGACACCAGTTCACTACAGGATGGTACCAACTATTATACCTTGTCTTTTTTTATTCCTTTGCCCCATTTCCAATATAGAGAATATATTTATGTACATCCTTGTTTTCAGTCCTTTCCAAAGCAGTTCACTGATGATTACCTCTCAAACCACCTGTATGGCCAGGAGGCGAGGAAGGTATTTATACAACACCCACGGTTCAATATTGAAGTGTTCTTGAAGAGGGCGAAGGATGGACGGTCAATCATCCACAGGCACTGGCCTAAAGTTACAAAGACCTTCAACATCAATGAAGGCTCAATATTAGCCTTCTGCTTCAGCAGTTTTCCAGATGAGATACATCTGTCTATGTACCGTCTATGATGCTAATTTCGAAAGGTTATAGATGTTGCATGTGAAACTTGGTCTTGGTGTAGTTGTGTAATGGGGTAGCTGAGTGCTGAAGCTATATGATGTTGTACTCTAATGTATTTCAATTATGAAAATGAAATATATTGTGTGCTTAATATGAACTGTGAGTTAGATTAATAAATGGATTATGAATAATCAGATAATTGTGTTGGATCAATGAACAATCACACACGACTTTCTCTTGAAAACTGTTTGCGTTAGGCCACCTTGCGCAAACGTTTACCACATGAAAACTGTGTGTGATGGACAGCCTTTGCCACACAGTTTCTTCCACGGACCATGTGTGATATATTCAATAACGCAAGCGATTTAACGGGAAAATTGTGTGTGATGTACCTGTGAATGGAAACATTTTCCTTCGAGCGACTTTGTGGGATGTACATACGAATGGAAACGTTTAGGGGGGGACTGACTGTGTGGGATTTACTTGCGACCGGAAACAATTTCGCCGTATAATTGTATTTTCTTTAGCTCTACTATATGTATTTCCGTATTTGAGCATTCACCAGTCGCACACGACCTCATTTTGCCGAACGTGTGTGCCAGGAGGGCATATCTCCGACGATTTCTGGGTTGTGTGGGAAGGACCCCCCTATCGCCCACACTCACTTGGCAACGGTTCCAGATGTCGTCAGGGAAAGGGGTTTTAAACCGTTTGTTTAGGAGCTCGTTGTACTAGTGCTAGTTGATTATGCCAATGATGTGAGTAAACATGAGACCTAAATGTTATTGTGAATATGGTTAGTTCATACTCTTTGTTAAAAACTTGAATTTTGGCTTTATATATTTGCAACAACACGATCAAACAGAGTTTGTAAAAGTTTTTCTTTATCACTTTCAGTTTGTCAACTGAATTGTTTGAGGACAAGCAAAGGTTTAAGCTTGGGGGAGTTGATACGTCTCCAACGTATCTACTTTTCCAAACACTTTTGCCCTTGTTTTGGACTCTAACTTGCATGATTTGAATGGAACTAACCCGGACTGACGCTATTTCAGCAGAACTACCATGGTGTTATTTTTGTGCATAAATAAAAGTTCTCGGAATGACCTAAAAATCCACATAGACACGTTTTGGAATTAATGAAAAATACTGGCGAAAAAATCAACATCAGGGGGGCACACCCTGTCCACGGGGGTGCAGGGCGCGCCCTCCCTGGGGCGTGCCCCCCTGCCTCGTGGGCCCCCTGGGACTCCACCGAACTCAACCCAACTCCATATAGTCACTTTCGGGGTGAAAAAAATTAGAGATAAGGATTCATCGCGTTTTAGATGCGGGGCCGCCGCCAAGCCCTAATCTTCCTCGGGAGGGCTGATCTGAAGTCCGTTCAGAGCTCCGGAGAGGGGAATCCGTCGCCATTGTCATCATCAACCATCCTCCATCAACAATTTCATGATGCTCACCACTGTGCGTGAGTAATCTCATCATAGGCTTGCTGGACGGTGATGGGTTGGATGAGATTTACCATGGAATCGAGTTAGTTTTGTTAGGGTTTGATCCCTAGTATCCATTATGTTCTAAGATTGATGTTGCTATGACTTTGCTATGCATAATGCTTGTCACTAGGGCCCGAGTGCCATGATTTCAGATCTAGACCTATTATGTTTTCATGAATATATGTGAGTTCTTGATCCTATCTTGCAAGTCAATAGTCACCTACTATGTGTTATGATCCGGCAACCTCGAAGTGACAATAATCGGGACAACTCCCGGTGATGACCGTAGTTTGAGGACTTCATGTATTCACTAAGTGTTAATGCTTTGGTCCGGTAGTCTATTAAAAGGAATCCTTAATATCCCTTAGTTTCCAATAGGACCCCGCTGCTACGGGAGGGTAGGAAAAAAGATGGCACGCAAGTTCTTTTCCATAAGCACGTATGACGATATTCGGAATACATGCCTACATTACATTGATGAACTGGAGCTAGTTCTGTGTCACCCTATGTTATAATTGTTGCATGAGGAATCGCATCCAACATAATTATCCCTCATTGATCCATTGCCTACGAGCTTTTCACATATTGATCTTTGCTTAGTTACTTTTCTGTTGCCATTGTTACCACTGCTACAAAAACTACTACTGTTACTTTTGCCACCGTTACCGTTACTTCTATACTACTTTGCTATTAAATACTTTGCTGCAGATATTAAGTCTTTCAGGTGCGGTTGAATCGACAACTCAACTGCTAATACTTGAGAATATTCTTTGGCTCCCCTTGTGTTGAATCAATAAATTTGGGTTGAATACTCTACCCTCAAAAACTGTTGCGATCCCCTATACTTGTGGGTTATCAGGTTGCTATCATAAGGGACAATATAATATGATGTTCTTTTGCACTAAGAGGTTGAGCATACAAGCAAAAAGTGCATGGCAACCTATGCTTCCCTCTGTGAAGGGCCTATCTTTTACTTTTATGTATTTATTTTTATGCAAGAGTCAAAGTTTTGTCTCTATTCCTTTTTATTTTCTCTTTTGGCAAGCATCATGTGGTGAGGAAATATCTAGGCACATATATCCAGTTGGATATGGGTAGCATGAGTTATTATTGTTGACAACACCCTTGAGGTGGGTATGTTGGGTGGCGAAATCTATAAGCCCCTATCTTTCTATGTGTCCTGTTGAAACTCTTTGCTCATGTGTATGCGGTGAGTGTTGGCAATCATAGAAGACTATATGATGGTTGAGTATGTGGACTTGCCAAAAAGGCTTTAACACGTGACCCTTCCTAAAAAGATGATGAATTGTAGCTGCAAAGTTGGCTGAGAACATAGTTTGTTGGTGTCCAGTAGAGTTTATGCTTTATATTCGATGTTGTGATGAATTGTTACTTATTCATGAGAATTTTATGATAAAAGTTCTATGATAAAGTTTTATAAGAAAGTTTTTTGCCACTATAATAATATACATGATGCTTCTATGTACGTATTTTGTTTTTATTAACACCTCTCTCTCTCTCTAAGCATGTGGACATGTTTTTTGATTTCGGTTTTCGCTTAACGACAAGCGAGGTCTAAGCTTGGGGGAGTTGATACGTCCATTTTGCGTCATGTTTACCTACTGTTATTTATATTGTTTTTATGCATAATAATGCTTTTTGGAGTAATTCTAATGCCTTTTCTCTCATAATATGCATAGTTCACACTAAGAGGGAGAATATCGGCAGCTGGAATTGTGGACCTAAAAAAGCTACGCCAGGCTACCTATTCTGCACAACTCCAAATGAGGTAAAACTTTGCGGAGATTTTTTATGGAATATATAAGAAATATTGGAGCAAATAAGTGCCCGAGGGGGCCCACCAGGTGGGCACAACCCACCTGGGCGCGCGAGGGAGCCCAGACGCGCCCTGGTGTGTTGTGCCCTCCTCGGCCCACCTCCGGTGCCCCTCTTCTGGTATATAAGTCATTTTGACCTAGAAAAAATAGGGAGAGGACTTTCGGGATGAAGCGACGCAGTCTCGAGGCGGAACTTGGGCAGGAGCACTTTTGCCGTCCGACGGAGCGATTCCACCGAGGGAACTTCCCTCTTGGAGGGGGAAATCATCATCATCATCATCATCACCAACAACTCTCCCATCTTGGGGAGGGCAATGTCCATCAACATCTTCAACAACACCATCTCCTCTCAAACCCAAGTTCATCTCTTGTGTTCAATCTTTGTACCGGAACCATAGATTGGTGCTTGTGGGTGACTAGTAGTGTTGATTACATCTTGTAGTTGATTACTATATGGTTTATTTGGTGCAAGATTATATGTTTAGATCCATTATGCTATTTAATTCCCCTTTGATCTTGAGCATGATTATTATTTGTGAGTAGTTACTTCTGTTCTTGAGGTCGCGGGAGAAATCTTGTTGCAAGTAATCATGTGAATTTGATATGTGTTCGATATTTTGATGGTATGTACGTTGTGATTCCTTAGTGGTGTCTTGTGAACGTCGAATACATGACACTTCACCATACTTGGGCCTAAGGGAATGCATTGTGTGGAGTAGTTATTGGATGATGAGTTGCGAGAGTGACAGAAGTTTAAACCCTAGTTTATGTGCTATTTCGTAAGGGACTGATTTGGATCCAAAAGTTTAATGCTATGGTTAGATTTATTCTTAATACTTATCTCGTAGTTGTAGATGCTTGCGAGGGGCTTAATCATAAGTAGGAGGCTTATTCAAGTAAGAACAACACCTAAGCACCGGTCCACCCACATATCAATTATCAAAGTAGCAAACACAAATCAAACCAACATGATGAAAGTGACTAGATGAAATTCTCATGTACCCTCAAGAACGCTTTGCTTGTCATAAGATACCATTTTGGCATGTCCTTTTCCTCAAAGGGATTAGGCTACCTTGCTGCACTTTTACTACCATTATCGTTACATGTTCGTTACAAATTATCTTACTACCAAACTACTTGTTACTTATAATTTTAGTGCTTGCAAAGAATACCTTGCTCAAAATCGCTTGTCATTTCCTTCTGCTCCTCGTTGGGTTCAACACTCTTACTTATCGAAAGGACTACGATTGGTCCCCTATACTTGTGGGTCATCATGCATCCAATTATAAAAGCGCATGACAACCTCTGCTTCCCTCTGTGAAGGGCCTATCTTTTACCTTTACTTACTACCTTTATACAAGAGTCATGGTGATCTTCACCTTTCCTTTTTACAATTTTTCCTTTTTTGGCAAGCACTATGTGTCGGGGAAAGATCGAGACATATATATCCACTCGGATGTAGGTTATCATAAAGTATTATTGTTGACATTATCCTCGAGGTAAAAGGTTGGGAGGCAAAACTATAAGCCTATACCTTTCTTTGTGTCCGATTGAGGCTTCGATCTCATAAGTATCGCATGAGTGTTAGCAATTGTGCAAGACTAAAAGATGGTTGAGTATGTGGACTTGCTATATAAAAACTCTTACATTGACTCTTTCCGATATTATGGTAAATTGCAATTGCTTCAATGACTGAGATCATAGTTTGTTAGTTTTTAATGAAGTTTTTGATTCATACTTTACCTTGTGAGCGAATTGTTACTTTAGCATAAGAAATTATATGACAATATATATTGTTGTTCTAAAGGTGATCATGATGCCCTCATGTTCGTATTCTATTTTTATCGAAACCTCAATCTCTAAACATGTGGACATGATTATCGATTTCGGCTTTCGCTTGAGGATTCGCGAGGTCTAAGCTTGGGGGAGTTGATATGTCCATTTTGCATCATGTTTTTATGTTAATATTTATCCCATTATGGGCTGTTACTACACATTATGGTACAATACTTATGCCTTTTCTTTCTTATTTTACAAGATTTACATGAAGAGGGAGAATGCCGACAGCTGGGATTCTGGACCGAAAAGGAACGAATCTGAGATACCTATTCTGCACAACTCCAAAAGTCTTGAAAATTTATAGAGAATTATTTTGGAATATATAAAAATTATTGGGCGAAGAAACTACTAGAGGGGACCCACCAGGTGGCCACAAGCCTGGGGGAGCCTTGGGGGCGTGCCCTACCCCCCAGGGCGCACCCCAGGGCTTGTGGGCCCCTCGCGGGTCTCCGATGCCCATCTTCTGCTATATGAAGCGATTTGACCCAGAAAAAAAGCAAGGGGAAGCTTTCGGGACAAAGCGCTGCCGTCTCGAGGCTGAACTTGGGCAGGAGCAATCTAGGGCTCCGGCAGAGCAATTCTTCCAGGGAAACTTCCCTCCCGGAGGGGGGAAATCGAAGCCATCGCCATCACCAATGATCCTCTCATCGAGAGGGTGTCAATCTTCATCAACATCTTCACCAGCACCATATCCTCTCAAACCCTGGTTCATCTCTTGTATTCGATCTTTGGCTCAAAGCCTCAGATTGGTACCTGTGGGTTGCTAGTAGTGTTGATTACTCCTTGTAGTTGATGCTAGTTGGTTTATTTGGTAGAAGATCATATGTTCAGATCCTTAATGATAATTAATACCCCTCAGATATTGAACATGAACATGTTTTGTGAGTAGTTACGTTTGTTCCCGAGGACATGGGAGAAGTCTTGTTATAAGTAATCATGTGAACTTGGTATTCGTTCTATATTTTGATGAGATGTATGTTGTCTTTCCTCTAGTGGTGTTATGTGAACGTCTACTACATGACACTTCACCATGATTTGGGCCTAGGGGAAGGCATATGGAAGTAATAAGTAGATGATGGGTTGCTAGAGTGACAGGTGCTTAAACCCTAGTTTATGCGTTGCTTCGTAAGGGGCTGATTTGGATCCACATGTTTCATGATATGGTTAGATTTATATTAATTCTTCTTTAGCAGTTGCGGATGCTTGCGAGAGGGGTTAATCATAAGTGGGAGGCTTGTCCAAGTAAGGACAACACAAGCACCGGTCCACCCACATATCAAATTATCAATGTAACGAACGCAAATCATATGAGCATGATGAAAACTAACTTGACAATAATTTCCATGTGTCCTCGGGGCGCTTTGCTTTATATAAGAGTTCGTCCAGGCTTATCTTTTGCTACAAAAAGGATTGGGCCACCTTGCTGCACCTTTGTTACACTTGTTACTTGTTGCCTGTTATGAATTATTTTATCACAAAACTATCTGTTACCGATAATTTCAGTGCGTGCAGAAAATACCTTGTTGAAAACAGCTTGCACTACAAAAAAATACACTTCCGTGATGATACGTGTTTTTCATAGTAGGTCACGTTTTTTGCCATGCATGTACATCCATGACGATTTTATGACAGAATCAAGATAGTCATACCTGTGCTGTCATAGAAGTGTTCATCACGGAAGTGTCCACTTCCATGACAATAAATCGTGCGTCACAGAAGTGCTTTCGTCAAGGGTGACCGACACGTGGCATCCACCGTAACGGAACGCCGTTAAGCTATCGGGTCGGGTTTTGGATCTGATAACCCGTTAACAACCCTGACCAATGGGGATTTTCCACGTGTAAAATCTTCATTGGCTGGAGGAAACACGTGTCGGCTCATCGTTGGGACAGATGTCATCCACTCATTGGACGGAAGGAGCATATGATACATCGACACGTGGCACGGCCCAACAGAGGCCCGTTCCTGTGAAAAGGCCAGCCCGTTTGACTTGGTCAAAAGGTGGCGGGCCGGCCCATGGAACGCATGTTAACGGCATGTTCGCATATAGCCCATTTACAGCCCGCTAACCCAAGGCCCGTTACGCCCTATCCGAATTAGGCCCAGTAGTGTCATCTAGGCCATCCAATATGATTCCAGCCCGTTTTCACTTCTGGCACATGTATGGCCCATGAAGTCTTTCGGCCCATATGAGGCCCTATGTAACTCTTGGCCTATTAACGGCCCGTGGTGAAACTGGCCCGTAATGAACAGTGTATCACTTTACACCCATTAACGGCCCGTGGTGAAACTGGCCCGTAATGAACAGTGTATCACTTTATACCCATTAACGGCCCGTTATTCCGTTGGGCCATTTCCAGTCCATGTTATCTTTCGGCCTTCTCAGAGCCCATTTAATCTTGGGCTCATTTCAGCATTCGTTTACTTACGGCCTGTTACTGTCATTTTCTGCTTGTGGGCCAAATTCAGCCCGTGGTTATAGTCGGCCCGTTTGTGGTCCGTTAATACGTTGGGCCGTTTTCATAGCATCATCAAATACGGCCTATTAATGATGGCTCGTTATGGTCGGCCCATGAACGGACGATTCCAACTCTAGCCCGTTTACGGCCATAATGCGGTCTGTTTGGCCCATGTTTGGCCAATCAATCATACGCCCCATATAAGGCCCATTGATGATACGGCCCGCAGAAGGCCCATTGTTTCTACGGCCCATAGAAGGCCCATTGTTTCTACGGCCCGTAGAAGGCCCACTGTTTCTACGACCAGTAGGAGGCCCAGTGTCACTACAGTAAATATTAGCCCATGGTTATTGTGGCGTAGTTTTAAAAAATAGGTTATTGCAGCTGAAAGTGCAACTATCCCTGGGTGGTTTTGGTAATTCCTAACAACATATAGCTCATTGAGCTAACATTATTCCAAGATTAATATTTCAAGAAAAGCTCAATGAATGGCATGGCATGGATGAGGAAAGTGGATCCCTCAAAATTCTAAGGACAAAAAGTTTGGCTCAAGCTTGAAGCTCAAGACTCTACATTTTATATTTTAGTGATCCAAGATCACATTGAGTCTATAGGAAAAGCCAATACTATCAAGGAGGGATGAGGTGTTGCTTAATGGCTTGCTTGCTCAAAGTGCTTAGTGATATGCTCCAAAACCCTCAACTACCTTCCCACATCCACATATGACCTAAACCAAAAGTCAAACTCGGCCCCACCGATTCTTTCTATCCGGCGCCACCGAGTTTCAAATGTCATAGCCACTGCCACAAACCCTAGGCAAATCGGTCTCACCGATAGGGATCTCGGTCTCACCGAGATGGGATTGTAATCTCTCTATTTCCCTTCGTAACGTTTCGGTCTTACCGAGATGAGCGATCGGTCCCACCAAGATTGCAATGTAAACTCTCTGTTTCCCTTTTGTAACATTTCGGTCTCACCGAGATGAGCGGATCAGTCCCACCGAGTTTACCTGACCAACTCTCTGGTTAGCTTATTACCAAAATCCTCCCACCGAGTTTGTGTAATCGGTCACACCGAGATTACGTTATGCCCTAACCCTAACCATATCGGTCCTACCGAGTTGCATCTTAGTCCCACCGAAAATCCTAACGGTCACTAGGTTTGCTGAATTGGTCCGACTGAGTTTAATCATTCGGTCCCACCGAGTTTGGCAATTGTGTGTAATAGTTAGATTCTGTGTGGAGGCTATATATACCCCTCCACCCACTCTTCATTCATGGAGAGAGCCATCAGAACATACCTACACTTCCAATATACATTTTCTGAGAGAGAACCACCTACACTTCTGTTGAGGTCAAGATATTCCATTCCAACCATATGAATCTTGATGTCTAGCCTTCCCCAAGTTGCTTTCCACTCAAATCTTCTTGCCACCAAATCCAAATCCTGTGAGAGAGAGTTGAGTGTTGGGGAGACTATCATTTGAAGCACAAGAGCAAGGAGTTCATCATCAACACACCATTTGTTACTTCTTGGAGAGTGGTGTCTCCTAGATTGGCTAGGTGTCACTTGGGAGCCTCCGACAAGATTGTGGAGTTGAACCAAGGAGTTTGTAAGGGCAAGGAGATCGCCTACTTCGTGAAGATCTACCGCTAGTGAGGCAAGTCCTTCGTGGGCGATGGCCGTGATGGAATAGACAAGGTTGCTTCTTCGTGGACCCTTCGTGGGTGGAGCCCTCCGTGGACTCGCGCAACCGTTACCCTCCGTGGGTTGAAGTCTCCATCAACGTGGATGTACGATAGCACCACCTATCGGAACCACGACAAAAACATCTGTGTCTCCAATTGCGTTTGAATCCTCCAAACCCTTCCCTTTACATTCTTGCAAGTTGCATGCTTTACTTTCCGCTGCTCATATACTCTTTTGCATGCTTGCTTGAATTGTGTGGAGATTGCTTGACTTGTGCTAAGATAGCTAAAATCTGCCGAGAACTAAAATTGGGAAAAGGCTAGATTTTTATTTGGTCAAGTAGTCTAATCACCCCCCTCTAGACATACTTTCGATCCTACAGCAGCCACTAGCTAACCGCGGAAAAAGAACTGCAATGACTACAAGCAAACAAATAAACAAGACAACAAGGAAATAAATAAGCAAGCAACTAATGCTAGGCTATCACAGCTATTACACATATTACATCCGCTGGGCATCAAAGTTCGCCACCAGTGCAAATATAGGGAACAAAACAGCATATCATATACACTGGTTGTCAAAGTTGGTGACCAGCGCAAATAAACGCCGCAGCAAAACAAATCCAGAACTAAAACCACTTCAGAAGATCTCAAGAAACAATATCCTAGGTACCCATAATGCTGGCAAGATGCTTAGCAAGCTTATTAACTTTCTCTTGTTTGCCGCTTAAATCCTCCAGCGCTTGCTGTTGCACCAGAAAATATGCATCTGAAATCTGTAGGGACTTCCTCAGTCCTTCAACTTCCTGTCGCAGCACATCTGATCGATGTCTTTCAACTTGAAGTTGAGACTCAAGAAGACGAACTTATTCAGGCAGCGAGTTCGAAGAGCTTGTGCCAGCAGTAGTCGCCAGTAACTCGAACACTACATCAAGACAGGACTTTTGGGTTCCCTCACTGTCATCAAGATAGTTTTTATCAGCTTTCTTGGAGACCAACAGGGATGTCTCACTATCTTGAACCTTATCGGCATTACTTTCTTTACCGTTGGATAACGCGGTACTGTTCTCCAATATTTTGTTCGCATTCTAAAAGAGAAACAAAAAGACACATCACATGTTTACCATGTTTTATATGAAACTCATTTTGGTAAAAGAGTTCAGTAGTAAAGTGGACAGGATAACAGCATGAAATAAACATATATCTATGTACCATGGTCACTTTATGGTCTATATCATTCTAGTTTTTGTTGCCAAATCAAGATAGAGACACAGTTCAAATAATATTTGTTCAAGACAAAGCAGAATAGACAGAATATAAGTGTGGGTAACTATAGAGCAATAACAATACTTGTAATGTGCATGACATGAGAACATAACTGTTTATTCAATTGAAACTGAAATGAACATAGAGCAGGTTACAACAGCAAACCAGTTAAAGAAACAGGTTTAAAACATACCTGTTGCGCCATTGGAGTTTCAATTCCATCCTCCAAATTTGAAAATAGTTGGTATGAGTAAATACAGTAATGCAAGAGCAAAGGAGTATGAACCATAGCTAAAGAACCTGACCTGAGAACAAATCTTCTTCTCCTTTAAGCGTTGAGTTGGGATTCGGAGGGGTGGTCCTCATGCTTTGGGCACTGCAGTTCCCTTACTAACTGCTCGTGTTTGGGTGCTCTATGGTGGATACAGTGCTGTGTCAACTGGAACTAGGTTACTATCTGCTAGGGTTGGGGTTAGAAGGGGTGTAGCTGGTTCTCTGTCCAACTGGGTAGGGGTACAATCTGCGAGAGTCTGGGTTATGTGTGGTGGATCTGGTCCTTGGGCAAGTACAACCATGGTTCTATCTGCATCAACTGGTAGCACTATCTTTTCTGAAGACCGTGTTGTTACTCCCTTAGATACTGCCATCACGCTCTCCAATTCAAATGGCTGATAAACAAGAAATGTAATTGAAAGTATAGACATTGTATGATAGACAGGTGCAATGGATAGTGGGGAATAAAAGAGGGCATGAAATAATTCATATTTATGTTGTCTAACCAAACAGGATAGCATGACACAATTTCACATTATGATGGCTAACTAAAAAATATGGAAAGACATAGTTCAAAATATGAGACTATGTAAACAGGATGACATGACATAACTATATAATGTGCTTATTAAATAGGTTGGCATGCCATAATTCACATACATTCATGGATAGAATGTCATAATTCAAAATATGATGACTGTAAACACTAAACGGGATGAGATGATATAACTATAAGATGTCTTTATTAAATGGGTTGCCATGCCATAATTCTGATAGATGATGTGTATGTACTATGTAAACATGATGGCATGATATAATTCAAATATATGATTTATATAGTAAGAAAGTAAGCAGATGGCAATCCATATATGATGTAAAAACTAAGCAATGCAAGACAACATGCATGACATGGGTAATATAACCCTGCCAAGTTTGAGCATAGACCTCAGGGGGGAAATAGGACTGGTCATCAGTCTCTGAATCCTCCTCTGAGGAGCTCTCTGTAACCAGCAAGATGTATGATTCAGCAGGTAGCATTGTCTGCTCTGAATACCGTGTTTTCACTCCAGATACTTCCATCACCGCTTCAAATGGCTGATGCACAGGAAGACTAGTTGAATATACAAACGTTGTCGACAAATGGAAGACGTAATACAAAAAAATGATAGCATGATATAATTCACATACATGATGACTGGCTAAACAGCATGGCATTGCATAATTCACATATATAATGCCTTTGCAACAAGAAAGCATTGTATAATTCACATATATAATGTCTTGCAACAAGATGGCAATGCATAATTCTCATATATGGTAATTAGACACTGAACAGGTGGCATTCACACAAAGCATGTCTAAACTAATCAAATGACATAGCAATGTGAGACACCATACGCACGATATGAGCAACATAACCCTGCCAAGTTAGAGCATACACCACGGGGGGGGGGGGGGGATAGGACTGGTCATCTGTCTCTGAATCCTCCTCTGAGGAGCTATCTGTAACCAGTGAGATATGCGCTTCGTCAGATAGCATAGTCTGCTCTGAAGACCTTGTTTTCACTCTGGAATTTTCCATCACCGTGTCAAATGGCTGATGCACACGAAGAGCAGTTGAATGTACTAACATTGTTGACAAATGTAATATGTAAGGAAAAAAAGGATGGCCTTATATAAGGCTAAGCAGATGGCATTGCAAAATTCACATATATGATGCCTGGCTACACAAGATGGCGTTGCATAATTCACATAAACGATGAATAAACTAAACAGATGGCATTCGCACAAAGGATGTCTAAACTAAGCAGATGACATATTTGATGTATAAAGTAAGCAATGCAAGACACCATATGCAAGATATAACCAACATCAGCATGCCAAGTTAGAGCGAAGACCTCAGGGGTTAAATAGGAGTTGTCTTCTCCTTCTGAATCCCCCTCAGAACAGATATCTTCCTCTCGATTACAATCCGAAATGCGTGGAGGGGGGCTGCCTTTGCGCCTACCATGGAGCGATGTCTACATGACATTTTATTGCCACGTAAGGCTCGTCTCTTTTTCTCTACATGTTCAGTTCCATTGTTTACAATAACTGTCATGCATAGGAATAAAACATAGTGAGATTATGTAAGGAGTGCATGCAGAAATCCAGAGTGATGGTAGCAACCTGTGGATAGACCCAAAACCAATAATAGCAGGCAGATAATGTCTTCAGTTAAAAAATACAGATAATGACTTCTTTACTGTTTGTTTCCCACCCAACATGAAACTCATAGTAGACACCGTAGATTAACCAGATAGTAGATAGATAATATTGATAGCGGCCCCGATAAGTACCCCACAACCATTTAAAAACTCAAGTTTGACCATTAGTTTGGAGCTGACTCAGAGTCTAATCGGTGAACAGGACGATAAAGTAGCATGTAATATTAAGCGATGTATAATATTAAGTTTGACCATCATTTTCTGCTTGTGGGCCAAATTCAGCCCGTTGTTATAGTCGACCCGTTTGTGGTCCGTTAATACGTTGGGCCATTTTCATAGTGTCATCAAATACGGCCTATTAACGATGGCCCGTTTACGGCCATAATGCGGCCTGTTATTGGCCCATGTTTGGCCAATCGATCATACGTCCCGTATAAGGCCCATTGATGATACGGCCCGTAGAATGCCCATTGTTTCTATGGCCCGTAGAAAGCCCATTGTTTCTACAGCCCGTAGAAGGCCTACTGTTTCTACGGCCCGTAGAAGGCCCACTGTTTCTACGGCCCGTAGGAGGCCCAATGTCACTACAGTAAATATTAGCCCATGATTATTGTGGCCTAGTTTCAAAAGATAGGTTATTGCAGCCACAAGTTAACCGCGGAAAAAGAACTGCAATGACTACAAGCAACCAAATAAACAAGACAACAAGGAAATAAATAAGCAAGCAACTAACGCTAGGCTATCACGGCTATTACACATATTACATCCACTGGGCATCAAAGTTCGCCACCAGTGCAAATATAGGGAACAAAGCAGCATATCATATACACTGGCCGTCAAAATTGGCCACCAGTGCAAATAAACGCGGCAGCAAAACAAGAGCATAACTGAACCAACTTCAGAAGAGCTCAAGAAACATTATCCTGGGTATCCACCATGCTGGCAATAAGCTTAGCAAGTTGATTAGCTTTGTCCTGTTTGGCGCTAAAAATCCTCCAACGCTTGCTGTTGCACCAAAAAGTATGCATCTGAATGCTCCAGGGACTTCTGCAGTCCTTCCGCTTCTTGTCGCAGCACAGCTGAACGATGTCTTTCAGCTTGTAGTTGAGACTCAAGAAACCGAACTGATTCAGACAGTGAGTTTGAATAGCTTGTGCAAGCGGCAGTGGCCAGTAACTCCAACACTAAAACAAGACAGGATGTGTCACTATCCTGAACCTTATCTGCCTTACTTCCTTTACCGTTGCTTAATAAGGCACTCTTCCCCAATATTCTGTCAGCATTCTAAAAGAAGAAACAAGCAGACACATAACAATTTTAGCATGTACTAGTATATGAAACTCATTTCGGTGAACCAGTTCATTAGTAAGGTGGACTGGATTAAACTACCAAGTCTTCTATTGTCAAGTACTAGTACATAATAAAAGCATCAAACAAACATATAACTATGTCCTATGGTAGCAATGGAATCTTAAATTAGAACAGTTGTTCTTCAGGTTTAGGCACTTGTTCTACATGAATAGAGTACAGTAAGATGCAAGAATATAATACTTAAAAATAGAAAATGAGCTCATAGACCTTACCACATTCTTGGTTCAGGACCAGTACAGACCAAGGCGTTCCCAGTCATCGTCTAGTAAATGTGTCTCAAGAGAACGTAACAGAATTTGATGAGTTTCTTTGCCGGTGAAGTACGTTTTCTTCAGGTAATTCTGATACTGCCACCAAGCATTCTTGAAGATAGCAGAGGTATTAGCACAGGTTACCTCATCCCGACTTTCCAAATCAGTCCTTATCTATAGAGAATAATGGGAAAATTTGTTGTATTATAACCATCATGGAGGTAGGATGTATAGGACGAAGCAAAGTAATTGCCATGAATAACATTACTTACACATAACTCTTGGACAAACACCTGCAACTGGCATTTTCCTTCATCTTTAGTATAATATTTCCAAGATGGGAAGATACGCACATATGATTTAACAACATCAAATGCGATAGATGCTAAACTATGACTAGCTGGCTGTGCTTCCTCCACAGGAATAGGCGTACTAACTGGTGGAGTTGGGGTTCGCCGTGATAGTACTGGCCCTTTGGGCACTGGAGCTGCCTTACTAACTGCTCTTGTTTGGGAGCTCTGTGGTGGAGATGCTGATGTGTCAACAGGAACTGGGTTACTATCGGCTGGGGTTGGGGTTAGATTGGGTGAAGCTGGTTCTCTGTCCGTCGTAGTAGGGGTACAATCTGCGAGAGTTTGGGTTATGTGTGGTAGGGCTGGTTCTTGTGCATGCACAACCGGGGTGCTATCTCCACCAAGAGGTAGCACTGTTTTATTTGAAGACCGTGTTTTTAGTCCACTAGATACTGGCATCACCCGCTCCAATTCAAATGGCTGATAAACAGGAAACATAGTTGAATGTACAGACATTGTATGAGAGACAGATGCAATAGATAGCATGGAAAAAAGAGGGCATGAAATAGTTGACATGTATATTGTTTAACTAAAACGGATAGCATGACATAATTTCACATATATGATGTCTATCTAAACTGGATAGCATAGCATAACATAATTCAAAGATATGATGAATAACTAAACAGGATCGCATGACATAATTCACCTACATGTTATCTAAGTAATCAGGATCGCATCATTTAATTCACATATGTGATTTATATGCTAAACAGGGGGCATTCGATATGATGTCTGAACTAAGAACATGGTGTTGAATATTGTGTATATGATGTCTAAACTATGCAATGCAAGACACCGTATGCATGATATGAGCAGTATAACCGTGCCAAGTTAGAGCATACACCTCAGTGGGGGAATAGGACTGGTCATCTGTCTCTGAATCCATCTCTGAGAAGCTATAGGGACCCAACAAGAGATCTGCTTCGACAGGTAGCACTGT
The DNA here is from genome assembly GCF_003073215.2 of Triticum urartu. NCBI lineage: Eukaryota > Viridiplantae > Streptophyta > Magnoliopsida > Poales > Poaceae > Triticum > Triticum urartu. Next base: position 242,416,013 of record NC_053025.1, read on the forward strand.
CTGCTCTGAAGGCCTTGTTTTCACTCCAGATTTTTCCATCTCCCACCCAAATGGCTGATTCACAGGAAGAGTAGTTTAATGTACAAATATTGTTGACAAATGAAAATGTAATGAAGAAAAGGATGGGCAAGATATCATTCAAATATATGATGTCTGGTTAAACAGGATGGCATTGCATATTTCACATATATTATGGCTGGCTAAAAGACATGAGACTGCATAATTCCCATATATGATATAGAACTAAACAGGTGGCATTACAGAACATGTCTAAACTAAGCAGATGACATATATGATGTCAAAAGTAGGCACTTCAAGGCAACATATGCATGATATGACTAACATCATCATGCCAAGGTAGAGCAAACACCTTGGGGGTAAATAGGAGTGGTCAGCGGCGTCTGAATCCGCCTCAGAACAGATATCTTCCTCTGGATTACAATCTAGAGAGGGGTGGGGAGAGTTTGCCATTGAACCCACCATGGAGCGATGTCTGCATGATATTGTATTGCCGCGCAAAACTCTTCTCTTTTTCTCTACATGTTCAGCATGACTGTGTACAATATCTGACATGCATACGAAAAAAATATGGTGAGATTATGTAAGGAGAGCATGCAGAAATTTAGAGTGATGGTAACAACCAGTGGATCGATGTTTTTCCGTTGAACCAAAATAGCCCTAATGGATCGACGTGAATGTATAGTAATAAGTGATGCAACAAGTGTACGACCTCTTTGCCGTAGCCGTGTCGACCTCAGCATCATTGGGCTAGTCGCTGAAGCAGTTGAGGCAGAGGTGGCTGTCGGAGGTGTGGAGGAAGATCTGAGGAATCTGTAGACGGCGTCCAGGGCACTGCTCTGTTGTGATGGATCGTTCCTGTCGTTGGAGCAGCTCCGGTGAGCCATAAGACGTCAAGGCTGAAGCAGCACAAGACATACATCGTCAATCTCAAGTGGGATTCTAATAGCATCTCCAAAAACCACCTGACTACAACAGATGAGGTAAAAACTGTTGACTCTGAACTTAACTGTCGAAACTGAAATTTACTATGGAATCTGAATGCTACTGTCGAAACTGAACGCAATGGTAGCAGAGAGGCACTTGACATGTAGTTTAGGGAGGGCCTGCAGTTCATCTTCAACCTGGACCCCCCTGAGCCACCAGCCACCACCGGCCGAACCGCCGGCCCCAGCGCCGCCTCGCCGCCCCGAAACAACTCTCCACCGCCGCCCTGGCCAGCCCTCTAGGCCCCCCCCACCCTGAACCCTAAGATAGATAGTGGGGTACCTCTTCGGCGAGCCCCCGTCCCCGCTGCAGGTGGTTCTTCCTTAACTCCGGCAAGCCCCCCCCCCCCAACCCCTGAAAATCGACTGACCCAAAAGTTGATTCAGTCGACTGAAGTGTGGCTTAATCGGAGTAGAGCAGCAGCACGAGCGAGGGGGAGAGTAGTAGCAGCAGCTGGGCGAGTGAGCGATCGAGCGAGAGACGGAGTAGCAGCAGCAGATCCGGCTGGTATGGCCGCCGCCGCCGAAGGGGCCTCGCACTGGGGGAGAGCCGCCGTGGAGATGTCGCCCGTGGCGCCGGCTTCAAGGTAGCCGCTCCATGGGAGTGCGGGATGGAACACCGTCGGCGCCGGGAGGTCGAGTTAAGGAGAAGGTGCGATGCGATGAGTGTACAACCTCTTTGGTGGCACCGAGTAGGCCTCGGCTTCGTCCGAGGAGTCGATGAGGATGATGCGGTTCCGGTGGAGCAGGTTAAGGCGGCGCTGTGGGGATGGAGCAGCAGCGATAGACGAGGCGATCATCGGAGCAGCTCCTTGGAGGTAGAGGACGGCGCGGCTGAACCGGTGGGACGGCGAGATGGACGACGGATCCTCATCCGGGGAGGTGGACGAGGGACATCGAGCTGTTGCGGTGGACGACGTCGTCGGGGAAGACGCTCCGGCTAGGCAGCAGTGACGTGGCGGACGGAGGAGGGTGGGGTTTCGCGGCTGGAGCGGAGAGGTTATGGCGGCCTAGGATTTCAAATGGCGAAAAGGGGGCGATGGGAGGGGGTGAAGCATGACTTAGGAACGCGCTTGTCCAAAATGTAGGGTGTGTTACAAAAGTACCCCCCACCGATTTGAACTAGAGGCCCTTTCGGCTCAGGGTTAGAAGGGGGATTTTGCGTGTCGGGATTTGGCAGCTGGAGGGAGTTTTCGCGCGCATTGTAATTTAGGGATAGCAAGGCGCGGGTTGTGAAGGCGCCAGTTTTGGGAGCACGATATCTGGATTTTCGGGATATAAAAAGACGTGGGTTGAATTTTAGGGACAAGCCTAACGTGTAGTAATATTGTACTTGTACGTACCAAATCAATTCGCACTTCCCTCAACCAAAAAGAAAATGAAAAAAATAAAACTATTCACACCACACAAAGAGAGAGTCTTGCCCCGTTTTACTATACAAATGCTATTCAAAGCTACTCCCTCCTTCCATCTATATAGGGCCTAATGCGTTTTTCGATGCTAACTTAGACCAAATATTAGAGCAATGATATATGACATGCAACTTACACAAAGCACACTGTTAAATTCATCTGTGAAAGGTTCTTTCAATGATATACTTTTCACATTGTGCATGTCATGTACTATTAATCTTGTCAATAGTTAAAGGCAGTCTTAAAAATCTCATTGCGCCCTATATAGATGGAAGGAGGGAGTATGAATCCATGTTATGTCCGATTAAAAAATTTCGCTTGCTGTATAATGCATGCAACCTACTCATACCAACATTTTAGTGCATTCCAAATGTCTATACTACCGCTGCAATTCGAACTAAATTTGAATTCGTTTCTCTATTTCAATAAGAATCTACAATCATGATTGTTGCCAACTTCAACCATCATAGTTTCCTTGCTATCCGCCAGATATAAATCAGACGGCCTATAATGCAGGATGGCAGGCACACCATCATCAACAACTCTGTTTTTTTATAAGAGTAGAGATAAAATATATTAAATGTAGTATACCATGTTCATAACCACACCATGTGTATCACCGTTATATATATTCACACATCCGTCGGTTTGAAACACTATGATAAATTCTTCAAATATCCGAATTCGCTTTTTATAATGAAGTATGTATGATCTCTATTTGTCTTTTACACCCACACAACCCTCTTATCTTTGTAGCTAGCGCTAACTTTCTCTTGTGCATGCACATGCCCGCATCCCTCTCACCCTCCCTCAGCATTCTCTAGCTCCATCGTGCAAATTCATCTTTTCACTTTAGGTCGTTCACCCATGGTGTGTGTAGGCCCCCCCAGCTCCTTCTTTACGGCACACATCGATCGATATGTCTCTCTAGCCAGGTGTGCCTAGCATAAACACAAGCTTCCCCTCTTCTCTTGTCACCGTCCATGCCTCACTCCCACCACTCTTTTCATCGTTCTCATACTCGCACACTCCTCCCCCTCGATATAGTATGCCTCTCGTACCACCTCCTACATGCATCCCTCTCTCTCTATCCTTCTCCTCGTGCCTCATTTGCTTCTAACACACACATGCATCTATACCGATCGATCTCCCAACATATACCTAGATCGACTTTAACTACCCCCCCATCGATCGATGTACCTCACAAGTTATGTCTCTCATTTCTCTTACAAAGGGCGCTTGATCTTCCTATGTAGTTACGTCTGCTTACCACAGCCACATCGTCCCCCCTCATCATTCGTGCATGCCTCCTGACCCGTCTCTCACACGCACGTGCACAGACAACAAGCAGCCATCTCCTCTCTTATTGATATTGCGGGCGTGCCCTCCGTTTGTCTAGCAAGCCTATCCCACCATTTGTTAGAAGCAACTCCACTACCACCCCCTCCAACACTCTAGCTCTGTCTCTCTCCCAACCTTATTCATCTCCTGCACATATGCATGGATGCCGATCGATCTCCCTTAATACATGAGGCAGATCGATCTCCTTAATACATGAGGTAGGCCTCTCTCCTCCTCCACACATATACCAGCCATTGTACCTCTATAGTTAATTGGGCCTCCCTCTTCCCCCACCACACACTGATAGTCGAGCGCTGCAGGTAGGTATCCATGCCACAGAGACAAACTGCACATGTCCCATCTCACGTTCCAGTAGGCCAGCCACTCTGTATCTTTGACGTGGGCACACACAAATTCGATGGCACTCTTTATCGATCGCGTGCGCGCGCACACACACACACATCATCCCTCTCTTCGATTCTATGGACACCTCAAGCCGATGATACCTTCACTCTCTTCTCGTGGATCGCCCCCTCTATATATATGTTATATCCAGGACTCTATTTCACACACATTGCATATGTTAAATTTTTTGATTGACCCCCCCCCCCCCAAAAACTCTCAAGAACCCACACACTATATATCTCTAGGTTTGTATCTCTCTCACACAACCCCACGTAGGTGGTGTACGTATACAAGAAGAGAATAGGTGCACCGTGCACGTACTCATGCTTCGTGCCCAGCCACACCTGTGCGGGTACACGATGGAGCTCATTTCTCCGCAGAAGCTGAATTAGTTTTTGAAACATCAAGTGGCCAGAGACTCAAAAACTTATTTGCCCATTAGTGACTTGTCAGGGCAGTGGATTTTAGTTTGTACGATAATGCTGCATCCACCTAAAGTAACGAAAGTTCTTACGTAAACTTCCTAGTAATTCCCTCTTTGTAGGTGCAGCATTACTCCTAACATTTGTAATATTAGTTTGAAACTTGTAATATTGTCGTGTCCTATTCCTGCGTTTTCAAAATCCTGTGAATCAAACAGGTCCTGAGTTGGTGATGATGTTGTGCCTCCCATCTTTCACCAATAGCTATCGGATCTAGATCTGACGCATAAAAACCAAGATTATCCATTTTTGCAAAAAGATGCCCGCACTTGTTCCCTATTTACAAACAACTCCTTGTCTCTCACAATCAGCCTCATCTCCTCCCCACCACATCTAGGAGTAGAAGGCCGTGGAAAAATCTGGCGCGATGGCCGCTGCCGGAGCCGTCCACCCCCAATCTTGGTGTTCCGTGCAATACACGGGCATCTACGCACGGGAAATTATGTCGAACAGGGCTAGTTGTAAGCAGGCTATCTCTACAGCCATGATGATAGTGACTGCAGACGGTGAGGCTGACTATGGTATGTCGAACATGGCGCCTATACTCAGGTGTCATCTCCGGCACAGGGTCTTGTCACTTCACTGTGAGGAGCAGCACATAATAATTTGACCAACGGGTAGTACAGTGCTAGTACTCCTACTACTACATTGGTAGTACTACTACTAGTACTAGTAGCACCACCGTCTGGATTTAGGAGTACTACCACGTCCATCTGGATTTTATTATTTGACTAGCAATATCTAGTAATGCATGTCACCAAAAATGTACTACTCCCTCTGTAAATAAATACATGGTGTTTTATTCCTATCAGCGAGAGAACTTAATGTTTTTTTGCTACTCCTAACTAGAGTACTAATAGGATTACATGCAATGAACTAAACACAGCATGTCATGTTTGGTAGTCTCAAGTCATTGAAAGCATGCACGGCCCACATCTCTCATTGGTTGATATGTCACGAAATAAGAATCAAGGAGGGAGTTATTGCATCGTGCCTAAGTATTTTGGGATTATTTGGTTTTCGTAAGGTGACTTACACAACATTTTTGTTTACATGCATTAACATTTTATTAGTTAAATCAAAGGTCAAAACTTGGCGCAAAATGCAAAGGGGGCCAATAAACCAGTAAACATCAAATTTCTCTCATTTGGCCCCAACTAGAGGTCCGGTGAGATGACTATACTGCACCGGCACGGAGTGGGACGCAGCTTCATTGACTTACGGCAACTGCCTATTGGTGAATGACACATGGCCCCAGGGGGTGGCTGGCCCACCTATCATACAGCCAAATGCAGGTGCAGTAAAGGGCCGAGGAGTAGTACGCAATCCTACGTACCTACGCACGCTAACCAAGGGCTGAGTGATCACTCGAAACGCAAGATCAGTTGACTAGAAGCTACGCTAGACCCATGGAGGTGATGAGCACGAGCATCAGCCGGCTGTGCCAGATGGTCCATGATGCCGGCCTGCGGCCCGGCACCGAGGAACGTCTCCAGGTTGTATTGCTTGAGACCGCCAGGGCGAGGGGCCGCTTGGACGACAGCTTCATCTCCTTGTTCGACGAGGTCCTCATTGGTTTCCTCGACAAGTTCACCGTCGTCAAGAAGCTTGCGAACGACTTTGACGTAAGCCTCCAGCCGACGCGCCCAGGCTCTGCGATGCCCGCCACCCTCAACGGCCACTATGGTAACAACCTCTTCGACGCACTGGTGGCCCTGCGACTGCCCGCCGTCGCGCCGGAGAATGTCCACCTCAAGGTCGCGCTCGCCGCGCAGCGCCTGGCGCAGCAAGACACCATCGACATAATCACCCACGTCTACGCGCAAATCTTCCACAAGGACTACTACATGCAAGAGGAGGACGATAGGACGCTGGCCTTCTTGGAGCGCAGGGCAACCTTGGACGGCACTATTCAGAAGCACGTTGAGCTCGCTGCCAACGCCGCCGCTCCTCACACGTCGGTTGGTGACCCAGTGCACTAGGGCGTGAGGATGTCATTGAACGTTGATGGATCCGTATGTATTTTTATCTTTCCGTCAAATCCATGTAGTAGTATATGATACTACAGTAATTATCTTACCTTTCGCATCAACTTCATAATTTTCGTACGTACTCCATGCATGAACGGTGCCAGAACCAAACTTCTCATTACTGTAGGCAAAATCGTTATTTTCTATCTATCGGTCGCGCCATGGAGCAGAACCAAATTTTACAAGTTACGAGTTCAAAAGGAAAAGCCTGTCGTGTTCGCGTCGCACCCCCATATGGTCGGTCCGGCACACCACTCAAGCGGGAATGCGTGCGGTGTTGCATTTTCACTTACAAGTGGGACCGCAGTTGAGAAAACCGACTATCGGCAAACCCCCACCCCGCCCACCGCGCGATGGCTGAGAAAACAGGAGGGAGAAGAGATGGTTGTAGCACGGACTCCAAGAAAATTGGTGTCGGATGGGACTCGTGTGGGTGGCGTGTGTCATACTGCTAGACATGAATGCTAGTTATGGCCCATGCCACCCCACTATATTGAGCCTATATCGAGGTATGTAGAACAAATTTCCTGCAGTCCATGCTCATCCCTCCTCTATCTCTCTTCTCAGCCAGCCAACGGACGCGCGGAGCCCATCGTCTGTTTGCTCACATGCGGCCCCACATGTCAGTGAAAACGCAAGAGGACCCGCTGAACCTGCACATCTTTCACCTCGACGTGCTGGTGATGAAAAACAAATCCAATAAAGATCTTTGGTGGCCGCTTTTGGAGTTACTCAAGAGTAGTAAGATTCTATTTACAGTTTAACCCAAGATGCACATCTCGTGGCTTCAACTACCACTATTTTCTTTCATGACACGACCTGGATGCTGGATGTCCCACGTGTCGGCAAAAGGAGGAAGAACCCGGCCGAATCTTCGGTTCTGCTCTCGGATTAGACTAGTTATGCTGACTTAAAAAATTTATTGTGTACTCCCTCCGTTCCAAAATACTTGACTTCCATTTGTCCAAAAATGGATGTACCTATATACTAAGACATGTCTAGATACATATATATTTTTACAAATAGAAGGCATGTATTGTGCAACAGAGGGAGTAGAATGGATGCAAGTTTTGTATTGGGAAGAAGAGTACATCCATATATTGATAGAGCGCCATTTAGTAGATGTTCTGTCACTTTTAGCTAGCACAGACGCAAGATCGAGCCTCCGTAGATCAACAATGAATGCATTGAGAAGGCACTAATCCAACTTACATGAGTAGTAAAATGTATTCTTGTGGTTCTTGTTTTCTTTGGTCTTGCTTTTCTAGTCAAAATTATCATTGGAGTTCGTGCAAAACAGAGGTGCGTTTGGGGTCGTGCGTTGGAGTTGGCCTTACAAGTGGGACCGCAGTTAAGGAAACCGACTATCGGCAAACCCCCACCTCGCCCACCGCGCGATGGCTGAAGTTAGAGAAACGACGAGGTTGAAGAGATTGCTCTAGCACGGACTCCAAGAAATAATATGGTGTCAGATGGATGTCGTGGTGGTGGCGTGTGCCGTACTCCTGGACGTGAATGCTTGTTCTGGCCCATGCCACCCTACTACTCCTACTACTTACTCCTACTGTATAGTACTAGTATCGAGGATTCGAGGTGCTGGTTACGTACAACGAACACATTAACATATGGCTACAGTAAATACACCCGCCCGGCGTGCGAAGCATGTGAAGCTAGTACAAATAGTGTACTACTATTGTTGATTGGCCTCATCCGATAACCTGTTGCAATGCACGTACAATTATGTATTCAGAAAATATTTTTTTGCCTCGTCGCACCACTCACTCAGAGAAGCGACTCGAAAGCCATTCATAAATTTAGTAAGTTTATCACAGGCATATCATTTTATTACATACAACAGGTCATCAACCCACATCGACAACGAGGATACATTATAAATACTAAAATTTTCACCACACAACAAATAACAAGCAATTAAATGAACTTCAACTCAACCATTCCTCGGCGTTGGAAACGCTTGCTTTGAACCACAAGTGATTCTCTGGGACAGGCCATTGATTGTCGATCTGGAAACCAACGCAGGATTGATCATCCAGGCTGAAGCGGCCTACTATATCCCTACCAGGGTAGGGAACCACACAAATGTCTGAGGTATAGACACAGTTGCTTCTCATAAATGGAACTGTTAACGTTGTGTCAACAGCAGTTGGATCGCCTTTCACCATCATCGGATAGTTTTGTCCAAGGAAGAGCGAGTTTTATCCAAAACTATCAATTTTGTACCAGGGAGAAGGAGTTGGCGCTAGCACACTAGTATCCATCCTGAATACCATGCAACGGGTGTTGGAATAGGTCCGGAGAGTGCGACCATGGGAGACTACACCTTCTTCCTTAGCAGTAACATCATCAGTGGGCTGTATACACACAAGAAGAGGTGATCCATCGAAATTAGTTGCCAGGCGCCACAGAGTATATGGGCGCTGCTCGTCCTCATGCTCGTGATCATCACCATCGTCATCTCCCCCTTGGTTATAAAAATTTTCAAGTATAGGTGGTGGGAAGTTCACAGGACCTTGGAAACACAAGAAGAAGGTTAATTAGTAAAGGGAAACTTGCTAACCCGCATGCATGTGGATGAAACAATTATAATTACGGTGGAAGACAAACGTACCGAAACCATGAGGATGCCATGCAAAAACAGTGCCACTAGTGGTGGCAGCAAACACAAGGCCCTCGTATTGAATTGCATCACAGTACTCATCAGTGTACAGAAACTGATTTTTGAGCAACGTCCATCGAGTCGAACCACAAAGGACGGCAACAAGCTTGTCGAAGATAGCAACAACTTGATAGTTGTTGTAATTCCAAGAGCGGTTGGTAACTCGACAAATTGCTATCTTCCGTAGAAGACAGTCACCATGATCGTATTTGAACATGCGTACAATACCGGTGTGCTCAACCTCTGGGCAGTCTGCTGAGATTTTTGGAAGTGGAACCCGGTCACGAGTGTAGACATTCACAAGTTCCCACTCGCAGTTGGACCCAATACAAACAACCCAATCTCCATTTGCGCCCGCCCAAGCCTTACCCTCAAGCGATGACATCTTAACATCATATGTATCATTATCAAGCGGCATCAACTTGCACAGGGCGAGGCCTCCATTGTGCCGGCGCCAGTCATCATCAGGGTCACGGTGAAGAAGATAGGGGAGATCAAACCGCTCCTTGACTCTTGATGTTATTAGTTGAGTCGAGAATGGGCTTGAACGAACCTGCCATGCTAGCCGGGGTGATGATGTCGCACCGATCAATGAGTTCCTCCACCACGTCATCTTTCAGATCAGGGTAAGAATAACGGGGTCATTTCCGGCCTTTTCCCTCCATGGAGAAGACGATCGAACAATGGCAGAAGAAAGGGTGAAGGGCTGAAGGAAAATGGAGGAGGGAGAGGAAGAGCGTGCGATAGCAGTTCCAAATCGAGAGGGAAAGGCGAAGAGTCAGCGGACGGTTGCGAGTTTGCCACGGTTCACGAAGAGGTGCCCCGGCCTACATGTCCGTTCGGAAATACTCCTACTACTCGCCGTCGTCTCACTGGTATGTTGGAACGGGACCACATGTCAACGAAACATGGTGTGTAATTTCTCATGCAAAATGCGATCTGGCCGCGTTGGCCCGAGGTGCCGCATTAGTTATCGACCCTTTATTTTTTTAATGGCGTGCCGATCAGTTTTGAAGCACGACTAACTGGTACTGTACACAGACAAAATATAAACTACTCTACCACTACTCCACCTTCAGTACTAGTAGTATAATAAAGATATATAGGCTGGAGCTTGAGCGCTTTCTTGCTAAGGGCTGCCCACTTGCTTCTCACACTACCACCCTCTCTCCAGATCTAAAAAAGACGGGCCCTCTCTCCCTCCTCACCGGTGGTCACAGATCCGTCGGGGAAGAAAAGGACATGCAGCGTTGACGCACTCGTCGTCGGCGTGCGAGGTCACGCACTAACGACAAGGCCGTCCTCTCAGACCTAGCGCCCGTGCGGGATGGCCTCCGTCCCCAAGATCGATGCCATAGTGTGTGCGGAGGACGACGACCACGAGCGAAGCCACTTCCCGCCGACCCTCAGGTATGCTACCTCTTTTCAAACCATAACCTTGTTCTATTGCCCCATCTGCCACGTCGTTGCATGTGGATCTTTTTCCACTCCACCATCTTCCCAATTTGCTATCCTCTGCTCTGCTGGCCACGCAGATAAAAACCATAATTTGCACTATTAAAGGAAACCCTACTTCATGCAGACTAATCCATGTCTGGGTTGAATAAGGAAAGGAAGGGAGACTGTACTGTCCAAGAGAGTAGGCATCGAACCCGCATCTAGGTTGAAAAGGGGAAAATCAGTAGCTAAGGAACGAGTCTCGTGTCTCTTGGTTTAAGAAGGGTAGAAAGGCATGACAACGCAATAGAGAATGACCTGGTCGATCGGTTTGTTGTCCTCGCATAGGAAAAAGGTGGCTAAAGAGAGCAAAAATGGGACGTAATCCACATATGTTGCCTAGATATTTGTTGCTCTGGGCAACCATACCTCCCTCACCACTCTGCGTCCGTGGAGGTACATCATACTGGTGCGCCCACTGTCCGAATGGGCCTCCCATGCTCTTATTGCCACATTTTTGCTGTTAGTATAACGCCAGCAGTCAAGTCAAGCAATGCTACTACTAAAGTGATGCCACATTTAACTAATGCCGCTCTCAGTCTAATGCCACTGATAAATTTAAGCAATGCCATTTAATGTCACTGGATTATTTCAGGGTTAGCTATTGATTGTGGATGTATTAAAGATTTTTCAGCTAAGGCATTCTAATGCTGTTGCACAGCCAGTATACCAACGATGAAACTTGTTACTACCTTCAGATTGTTGCACTGTTAATGCTTATAGATAACATACCTCACTTTCATGAGATAAGTTAATTTTTTTGTACAGTGTCACCAAAATGCCAAGGCGCTGATGTCATTTTATTTTGGTTAAACTGCATAGACAATTATGAAGACAAGAGGAAAGGTCAAGAGTGGGGACCTCCTCCTCCGGCTGTTCTCTTGATTCGTTCGATCAAGTTTTCATGTTTGATTGATTATCAAGATTGGGATAGCAATTTTTAAGGTCCCCCCGAGTTCGAAATGATATTTACCTTGGAGGTACATGGTTTGCAATTTTTTATACTATCATTAGTTAATAATGCTAGTTACCTTCAGACTTTTGTATTTGGTTTAATGCTCATGCAGAGCTAGTATACCAATGCTGAAACTTGTTACATTTACATTTTGTATTGTTAATTCTTATAGAAACCTTCCAGTGCTAGAGTTTATTGAAATCTGTTCAGTAAAACCATTGTACTGTACCCTATAATAAACTAACTACTCTACTGTTGCACTAGCCACTGGATTAGTGTATATTTGTAGTATTCGAATGGTGTTGCATTAGCGTATGGACATAAATAAAGTGTGGCAAGCTTTCCCAGATATGTGCTCAAGAAAACTACTACCTGTTTTTCTAAATACTAGACGTTTGGGTACTTTAAATTGAACCGCGAAAACGTCTTATATTAAGGAACAAAGGGTGTAGAGTTCACTCAAATTATCCTGGTAAAGCTAGTCACACCTTTGTTAAAATTAATGTTCATTATGTTATCGGAGGAGGTCTGTATGTTTGTCTCTAATGCCTGTCGACTACATACCTGACATCATGATGTAATGTTAAGTCATTTCCTTTTGTACAGTGTCACTAAATTGTCAAGGCGGTGATGGAATTTTATCTTAGTAGAACTACACAAAATTTTCTTAAAAGAAGATGAAAGGTCAGGAATGGCTCAGTTTTTCAGAAAAAACTATGTATGTCTTCCTGACATCAGCCATTGTTGCTTTATTTAATCCTTCAAACAGGTAGTTAGAAACAGTCTTGCTACCTTTTCCCATTATGAAATTGGAATGCTTATATTTGTGAGTTTATGCTTCAACTAGTGCCACTTTTAGAGTAATCACACTTTCAATATCTATGCAAACGGGGATGCTCGATTTTAGTGGAACTGCACAAAAAGTCCAACTGTTTCAACATTAGGAGCATGTTTTTTTCCAAACCTTTATATCCAATTGGTGGCACTATGAGCTGTTCATTACGAAGGTACATGGTTTCCTACTATCTTGCTACTGTTTTTGTACTATCATTAGATAGTAATACTAGTGGTTTGCATGTGAATTTATTGGCAGGGTGGACCTACATTGGAGGTGCAGGACAGGATTCAATGATTGGATGCTCAATTTCGGTTGTATTGATTTCACCTCTTCCATCACTGCGAACATGGATATCCTTGGTCTGATGAAGAATAGGCACTATATTTCTGCTCTGAACCAGCAAATTAATTCAGTATGAAATTGTCCAGGGCAAAACATAACTGTATCAGATTGTCCAGTGCAGAACATGACAGATGCTAAGCAGAAGAGACATGTTTAAACCGAAAATACAAGGTGTGGTATATGTTTACTGGCTGCTTGATATTTGTGCAGACAGAGATGTCTGCCCATTGCTATTTGGCAAACAAACAAAGTGTCCGCAATTTTGGTTGAACTGCACAAGAGAATAGTATAGTCACTGCATGCAGTGCCATTTGAAAATAGACACGGAAAGATTGGATAGTCACTTCATGGACTGCAGAAAAGTAGTAATGTACTATTTATTGGCCAACACTAGGTGCTTCATTGCTTCGGTCTGATTATACAATGGGCATCATTTTGCCTAAGTTAAAGTTTGTATTCCGAAAATAGTCTCGCGGTGTGATCGAGAGAAGACCAAATCATATTACAGTGGATGTTCCTCCATCATGTGTGGTTCATTCTCATGGTTCCAGCTGTTGGTGAAACCACTTACGTTTGCAAGAGGAATTGTGGACTTCACAAACAAATTTGTCTTTTAGTCTATACTAAATGTTGGCCAAGAGAAGCATCCATGTTAGTAGGAAGAACAGATGTTTTTTCTAGATCTCTGCTTTTGGAGCTACATATTTGTATATGATCTGTGAATCATTGAGATGCATTAACATGTTGATCATATGTATGGGAATCATACTAGTTAGTTTTAGTTGCGACGCAAGATCTGAAGTGCCTGATCTTTGCTTTTGGAGCTACATATTTGTATATGATCTGTGAATCATTGAGATGCATTAACAGTTACTTATTTCTGTTCGCTCAGTGTTTACAAGTTACTGATCGATCACTAGCTAGCCTACAAATGCGCTCCTGGCAGTTTTATTTGCGACGCAAGATGCGAAGTGGCAGTTTTTTGAATAAAAATGCATACCTCTGAAGAAACTGACAGGCTACACTATCGATCCTACACGGATAAAAATGCCTACCTCTGAAGAAACTAACAAGCTACACTATCGATCCTACACGGATAAATAGCGGATCACGCACGTACTACCTCCTTTCTGGTTTGCAGGGCTCAATTCAAGAAACGGCCTACTCGATCCTACACGAATAAATAGCGGATCACGCACGTACTAGTACCTCCTTTCCGGTTTGCAGGGCTTAATTCAAACCTCTCACCAACCAAAGTACTCCCTCCGTCCGGGATTTATTAGTCCCGTGCGCAAAGCAGCAAGACGAAGGCATGGCAATAATTAACGGCATGCAGAAGTTTAAGCCTAATTAATTCCAGCGATTTAAGTGGCTGCATGCGTGCCCTCGGCTGCGACTCGTTGCATGCTACTTCGCGTACTGCCTGCGAGCGATTCTGAGTGCCTGCATGCAGCCGGCCGTAATTAAGGCAGCTAACTGATGCGAAAAAAGATATGCTTTAAATCTGTGGAATCATTATTGACAAGGAGGGAGATAATTCGAGTGCACTCGTTTGACCACCATGCTAGCGTGCGACCTAGACGAGACGGGACGGCACAGTCATAATTTTAGTTTCTCTAGTTTTCCACGGCAAGCTGGCGCCCTAAGCCATTATGCATTGAATTCCGATGACCGTCGCGCTACCTTCCGCCTATAAGTACTATTTCCCGGCCTTCTCAGGTGCCATCGTGACCCAACTCGCCATATCCTCATAAGCCCCCACCGGCCCGAAGTCGCTCGCCACGTCTGCCATGCCCCCGCCCGTCCGCGGTAGGCGACGCCGGAGGCGGTCATCGCCGGAACTAGTGCTCGGGTTTTCACCGGAAGGCAGACGGAGGGAGGAGGCATTCTATCTATCTTTAGATGGCAATGCGGAGATCGAGGAGTTGTTGGAGCGCGACCTCATGGCGGAGGAGCAGGAGTTGTTAGAGCGCGACCGCCTGGCGGAGGAGCAGCGTATCGCCGATTTGCGCCGCCAGCGGGACATGGAGCAGCAGCGCACCGATGCTCTGAGTCACGAGCAGAGCGCCCGCAACTGGGCCGACTACGTGGAGGCCGGCGCTCGGCAAATAGCCCTAGAGGCTATCGGGCACGCACGCATTCGCGACGCCGATTTTTACTACCAGCTCGTCAAGTGGGTTTCCCGCTTGGAAGCCGAAGCTTCGGTGGACCACGCCGGCATGGAAAGGGCCAACGCGCGCGAGCAACGCACCCTATCGCACCTCTGGCAAGTCCAAGGCGAGGCGAAGGACGCCGGTGCCGGCGTTTAGCATGGACAGCAGATGGCGACCAGCATCGTCTAGTTAGCTAAGAGTATGTTAGTACTTGTACGCTACTAGAGTGTTAGTGGGAGCAGATAGTTAACTTGGCTATGATGGTTGTCAACGTGGAAGTTCAGTATTCTATATGTGGATCAGACCTGTTACTTTCCTCTGAATGTTGAACTTTCCATTTGAACGTATGGAATGGGATGTTATTTTTTTAAATGGGTTGTATTTGTCCTCCACGGTTTAGAGGCTGACTTGTGGGCCTAGCAAGTTGATGCGTACACAATCAGGAGATGATTGTACGTGGAGAGGATGACAGCAGGGACCTGCCAAGGTCATGGCAGTACGCAAGCAAGTGCCTCCTTATTTCAAGCCAATAAAAAATGGCTCCTCCTAGTGGATTTCTGACATCTGGGTCCCATGCCATTGTCAACGTAGTCAATAAATGAGAGAATTGCACAACGAGCGGCTGACACCAGGGACCCAGCAGCTCACCCAGTTATTTTTTTGGGTTAATTTGATAAATGCCACTCCAAATCTGGTGTATCCGAGAAATGCCACTGCAATTTCCAAACTTTGAAAAATGCCATTTCATACCATTTCTAGTGGCATTTTTCGAAGTCTGGAGTGGCGTTTTTCAAAGTTTGCAAACTGCAGTAGCGTTTTTCAAAGTTTGCAAAAATTGCAGTGGCATTTTCCAAACCTTGGAAATTGCAGTGGCATTTTTATGAATCGCCATAATTGGTGTGGCATTTATCTAATTTGTTTTTGAGACGGAAGCAGGGTGTCACCTGGGCTATGCGAGACACTCTGGCCTGTCGAGACAGCCTTTTCTTTTATGTTTACCATAGACCAGCCCAGTAGTTTTTTTTCTTTCTGAAAATGGTTAGCCCAGTTCTTTTGTGATTTGTCAAGTAAGTCGCTTTATCAGGCCTGTTGGGTTGCAAATCTTTCAAGACGAGGAGAGCTTCATTGGGCTGACCGAGAAAATGGCCTATCAGTAATGAGAAATGGGCTGTACATTTTTAAAACACATCAAACCGGCAATTATTTTCAAATATCTTTTTTTCATTTCGAGATGTTAAATTGCATTGATTTTCATGCGTGGACAATTTATTGGATTTTATATTGATATACATTTATTTTTAAAATCAGAATGTGACTCGAAATTTCGGGATTAAAAACAATTCAGACTGCACCGACATATGCAAAATTTCGTATAATTTTTTAACCGTAGCCACAATATGGGCTGTAATGCTAACATAAAGAATATGGGCTCCAAAAAAACCCATAAGAATTAGCAAATGGGTTGTAAATTATTTGAAATAATGGCAGATGGGCTGTATGCTGTTTTCCACAGATTTGAGGCTTTCCACAGATGGCATGTATACTGTTGGATGTCCATCCAACGGCCGTCGTGCTTCTTCAATCTCTGCTCTTCCTGCTCCAGCCGCTCAAACAAGCGCCGGTGGGACTGTCTGCTCCCTCCTCCCCGCGGCCGGCTGTGCTGCCGTGCAGGCCTCACTGCCCCACCGTACTCCCTGCCTAGCCATCCCTCTACTCACCCACACCTGCTATTATTCTCCGGCGACGGCAGACAAACCAGTAAACCCTCGTACAGTTGTACTCCCTCCGCGTGGGAAACAAAAACAACGGCCGAGTCTTCCCTGCCTCCATGTCATTCCCTTCCTAGGCCTCGCTGTCGTCCACCGCCCTGGTGCTCTCGGCGTGGCGTGGTCAGCGTGGTCAATGACCGACATGCATCTGAAGTGGATTGTACGTGGAGAGGTTGACAGCTGGGTCCACGGCCGCACACAAGGAAATGCCTCCTTATTAAGCGCAAAATAATGATTTCCTCCACCTAACATCTGGGACCCACCGAAACGGCCTTTGTATTTCGCGAAAAAACGTTACCGCCACTGACAGCTCGGACCCACCAGCTATATCTTCGCACGCAAGGAAGTGCCTCCTTATTACACACAAAAAATGAATACTCCCCCTGCTAGCTGGGACCCAGTATAGTGGGCCTACTAGGTTGACAGGGATGAAGGGCTTTGTCAACTTAGTCAATATGCACGCTTCTAGCTCGACTGACCGTACAATGTCCATCCAACGGCCGTAGTGCTTCTTCGACCTCTGGTCTTCTTGCTCCAGCCGCCCAAAGCAGCGCCGGTCGTGCCGCCTGCTCCTGCCTCCCGTGGCCGGTTGTGCTACCGCGGAGGCCTCACCGCCCCCATACTACTCCCACCGCTGGCCAGGCCATCCCTCCACTCCACTCACCCACACCCCCTGTTATTCTGCGGCGACGGCAGCGCAGCCGAACCAGTGAACCCTCGTACTCCTCTCCGCGTGGGCATCCACTGCCGCGTCTTCCCCGGCTCCGCGTCGTCCCCTTCCTAGGTCTCGCCGTTGTCCACCGTCGTGGTGCTGTCGGCGCGACGTGGTCAATGTGGTCAATGACCGAATTCCATCGGAAGAATACTGTACGTGGAGAGGCTGACAGCTGGGTCCACGACAGCCGCAAGGAAGTGCCTCCTTATTATGCGGAAAATAATAATTCCTCCACCTGACAGCAGGGACCCACCGGACGCCCACCAGTATATCGCGAAAAAAACGTTTGCCCTGACTGCTTGGACCCACCCGACGGGCCACCGTATTTCGCAAAAAAAACGTTCGCCCTACTGTCAGCTCGGACCCACCGGAAGTGCCTCCTTATTATGCACAAAAGATGAATACCCCCTGCTAGCTAGGATCCACCTTGGTGGGAGGCTGACTTGTGGGCCTACTAAGTTGATGGGGACGGAGGGCTTTGTCAACTTAGTCAATATGCATGATTCTAGCTCCAGTGACCGTACGATGTCCATCCAACGGCCGTAGTGCTTCTTCAACCTCTGGTCTTCTTGCTCCAGCCGCCCAAACCAGCGCCGGTCGTGCCTCGTGCTCCTGCCTCCCGTGGCCGGCTGCGATGCGGCGGAGGCCTCACTGCCCCCTACTACTCCCACCGCTGTCCAGGCCATCCCTCTACTCACCCACAGCCCCTGTTATTCTGCGGCGACGGCAGCCTCACACCGCAGCAAACCAGTGAACCCTCATACTCCTCTACGCATGGGCATACACTGCCGCGTCTTCCCCGGCTCCGCGTCGTCCCCTTCCTAGGCCTCGCCATCGTCCACCGCCCTGGTGCTCTCGGTACGGCGTGGTCAAGGAACGGCTTCAATCGGACGTGGATTGTACGTGGAGAGGCTGACAGCTGGGTCCACGGCCGCAGCAAGGAAGTGCCTCCTTATTACGTGCAAAATAATTATTCCTCCACCTGACAGCGGGGACCCACCGGATGGGCCACCGTATTTCGTGAAAAAAACATTTGCCCCTGACTGCTGGGACCCACCAGCTACATCTTCGCACGCAAGGAAGTGCTTGACAGTCGGGACCCACCTGGTCGAAGCGTATGTAGCATTGTCATTCCGGTCATGAACGTGTACGTACATATATACTGGTGGATGTAGAGGCGCGCATGTGTCGTAGTAGAGGTGCGCACGTAGCATGTACACGTACGCACAGTGGCCAGGGTGCAAGAAAGAAAATACGGCCACGTATGTGTACATACGGGCGGGGTCTCGAACGCCTACTCGCGCATACGTACGACCAGGGCTCGTGTACATGGCTGGGTCGGAATGGAGAAACAGCGTCGTCGTCGTGTTCATGGGGAGGCAACGGAATGCGTCGTGTTCATGGGGAGGCAACGGAATGCGTCGTGTTCATCGGGAGGGCTTGGACGGAACAGGCGATGGAAACAAGGCCTGGCGTACCGCAGAAGGGAGGAAACGGCCTTGTGTTCGACCGGCCACGTTTGAAACGGGATCCTATTGATCGGGAGGGGTCTGGCATACCGCAAAACGGAGGAAACGGACCTCCTACGGTCGAAACGGGGGTCCTGTTCATTGGGAGGGGTGTGGCGTACCGCAAAACGGAGGAAACGGACTTGTGTTGGAGCGCTACGGTCAAAACAGGGGTCCTGTTCATCGGGAGGGGTGTGGCGTACCGCAAAACGGGACTCCACGGGATACTATTCATCTCCACCGTCGACCCCCTCCAGCCTCCACGAGCTACTGTTCATTCACTGTCGACCTTCTCCAGCCTCCACCTACGACTGTTCATCCACGGGCTCCTGTTCATCCAGCCTCCACCGCGCACTCCTCCACCGGATACTGTTCAACCAGCCCTCTCCACGGGCTCCTGTTCAACACCCCTCCACGGGCTACTATTCATCCTGCCCTCCACCATCTACTGTTCATCCTGCCCTCCACGGGGTGGTCCTATTTATCCAACCCTCCACGGGGTCCTGTTCATCCAGCCCCAACCGGCTCGATTGATCGGGGTCCTGTTCATCCAGAGACAACACCACGGGGTCATGTTCATCCACCCCCACCAGGAACTATTCATCCAAACCCACCCGCAACGCTCACTATTCATCCAGAGGCAGCATCGATCGGCTTTAGTTAGCAGCGGTAGTGAAGGAAACGCTCGATCAGGTTTAGTTAAAAGCCATCGATCAATCGCTCGGGTTCAGTAACGCGTAGCCTGCAGTGCAATCGCTCGGTTTCAGTTAGAGCCCAACTCCTCGCTGGGGTTCAGTTAGAGCCAACGTCTCGCACACACGCGCGTACGTGTACGAGAGAAGCGCGCATCGCTCGGCCCCCGACCACCCACCGTAACCAGGAACTCCCTGAAATTTTCCTCCCCCTCGCTTCTACCATGGTTTTTTCCGTCATGGACGGCCCAAAGAATGTCATGCAGCTGCGTCTCCGGCCCGCCCAGGACGAAAAGCCCATTTTCTGTCATGATTTTTTGTCATAGAAGTAGGAGCCCACCACATCTATGATGATACCGGGTTTTGTCACAATTATCGTCATAGAAGTGTCATATGTATGACAAAAAAATTCGTTCGGCCCAAAATGTCATGGATGTGTCTTTTTTTGTAGTGGTAGGTGGGGGACGTGCACGAAGAGAACAGGTGCATGCACGGTGCACGTACTCCCGTCTCTTTCCCAGCCACACCCGCGCGGGTACACGGTGGAGCTCATTTCTGTACGAAAATGGCAGCCCACGTGGTAATTTGGCACGTGTACTGGTTGTCCACTTGGTGGAGGGAGGATCGTCTACCACGGGTGAACAAACAAATTGCGACTTGACGTGTTATGTTAAAAAAGAGGCAAACCATGTGGGGCCTACCTTAGAGGCAAGGCTCTATACACTGGAGTACTTTTGATGTGTCCCGTCAACTCGCAGAATGAGGAGAAGCTTGCTTAGTACGCCGTCACCCCCGCCCACAGGCGCGGTGGCTCGCAGGATGAGGTGAAGCTTGCTCCGCCTTACGCCCGCTCCCTCGCCCATGCGCGCGGTAGCTCGCAGGACGAGGAGAAAATTTACTACTCCCTCCGTTTACTCCTCGTCCCTACTACCTTGGTTATAGAGATTATATCATATTGTTTGGAATATATATGTCCTTTAGTAGATTTCAATATGAACTACTAGTACATACTCCAAACACTGATGTATATAGACGTATTTTAGAGTGTAGATTCACTCATTTTGCTCCGTATGTAGCACTCTCCCTCGCCCCTCGACCCTCGCCCACGTGGTGGACATGCAGCAATTCAATCGGTCTCATATAGCCAGAATGATATATACTGCACTACCATTATTGCTCGACTTCCCGAAGAGGCGAAGAGCTAATCGCAAGGTTAATATTTTGGAGATGCCAAGCGCAAGGTTATAGGAGAACGAGTAGTAGGTGCCACATCATTTATAAATAAAGTTTTTTTTTCTTTAGTGGCACGTACGCAATATGATAGGTTCATATGGAGAGAAAAGGAAACCGCTCCACTATATACATAGTCAGGATGGGCCGGCCTACACAGTTGCTTGCTGGGGTTGCTCTCTTCACACTCTCTTACACAAAATGACTGTGTCCACATCTCTAACATCCCGGCGGATCACGTCCTCTTGGGGAAGGGGTGGATGCTTAGTGTAGATGCGGTGGCCATCGCCGACGGTGAAAACCCACTGTCGGCACGTCCCGATCAGGGGTCCCCGCCGTTCTCTCTCACAAAGCCGGTGAGGTTGCCTTCGTCCCTTGCTCACTGCCACGACGTGGGCAGTTTCCGCCTCCCACCGCCCTCCTCAAGGTTGAGCTACATTGTAACACCCTCGATGCGACTATAGCACCCACGTGTCGAGGCACGACTTAGAGACATAATCGCATTGAAGGCATATGTCGCAAGTTAGGCAATCTTCACAACATCCCATGTAATATGAATAATAAAGGGGAGAACATAGTTGGCTTACACTCGCCACGTCACATCAGAGTACATAAATAACATACATCATCCATACACTCATGGCCCGACTACGGCGCCAAAATAGAAGAAGACCCAACATGCGACAAGGCCCCGAATCAAACCCCAACTAGGCACCACTACTGATCATCGGGAAAGGAAACGTAGTAACGCTGAGATTCCTCGTCGAACTCCCACTTGAGCTCGTACTCGTCACCTGGAGGGGAATCACCTGGACCTGCATCTGGAGTTATAGTATCTGTGAGCCACAGGGACTCAGCAATCTCGCACCCTCGCGATCAAGACTATTTAAGCTTATAGGAAAATGGGTAAGGCAAATATATGTGTGGAGCTGCAGCAAGCAACTAACATATATGGTGGCTATCATATTCGCAAAAGAGAGCGAGAAGAGGAGGCAAAGCACGAGCGAGAAACTAGAGAGCAACCTGCGCAAACATTACTCCAACACCGTGTCCGCTTCCCGGACTCCGCCGAGAAGAGGCCATCACGGTAACACACTCAGTTGATTCATTTTAATTAATTAAGGTTCAAGTTATCTACAACCGGACATTAACAAATTCCCATCTGCCCATAACCGCGGGCACGGATTTCGAAAGTTCAATCCCTGCAGGGGAGTCCCAACTTAGCCCATGACAAGCTCTCACGGTCAACGAAGGAATAGACCTCCTCCCAAGACATTCTGATCAGACTCGGTATCTCGGTAACTCAAGACACTTCGACAGGTTAAAACAAGACCAGCAACACCGCCCGAATGTGCTGACAAATCCCGATAGGAGCTGCACATATCTCTTTCTCAGGGCACACTCAGATGAGACATCCTACGAGTAAAACCAACCCTCAAGTTGCCCCGAGGTGGCCCCGTAGTCCACTCGGTCGGACCAACACTCAGAGGAGCACTGGCCCGGGGGGGTTTAAAATAAGATGACCCGCGAGCTCCGGTAACCCAAGGGAAAAAGAGGCTAGGTGGAGAATGGTAAAACCAAGGTTGGGCATTGCTGGAAAAGCTTTAATCAAGGCGAACTATCAAGGGGTTCCCATTATAACCCAACCGCGTAAGGAACGCAAAAACCGGGAACATAACACCGATATGACGGAAACTAGGGCGGCAAGAGTGGAACAAAACACTAGGCGAGAGGCCGAGCCTTCCACCCTTTACCAAGTATATAGATGCATTAAGATAACATAGCAATATAATGATATCCCAACAAGTAAATAAAAGATGTTCCAACAAGGAACGGCCTCCAATCTTCACCTGCAACTAGCAATGCTATAAGAGAGGCTGAGCAAAGCGGTAACATAGCCAATCAACGGTTTGCTAGGATAAGGTGGGTTAGAGGTTTGACATGGCAATTGGGAGGCTAACAAGCAAATGGTAGGAATCGTAGCATTGTCATAGCAAAGAGCGAGCAAACTAGCATAGCAAAGATAGTAGTGATTTCGAGGGTATGATCATCTTGCCTGCACAGTTGTCAGAGTTGACTGGATCCTCACAAGCAAACTCAACGGGCTCCTCGGTAGCGAACTCGTCTCCCGGCTCTACCCAAACAAGACAAACAAGCAACAAGGATACGATCAACCACGTGGAAGACCAGGCAATATGATGAAAAGATGATATGCTATGCGGGATGCGATGCGGGATGCAAAATGCAAGATATGACAGGAAATGCATGAACCTGGCCTCATCTTGGAATTCCAAGGGTGCCACTGGAAATATGAGATGAAATCGCTTGAAAACGATATAAAGATCATCGGAATCGGAGTTACGGTTTGGAAATGGCAAGCGTTTTAAGAATGACACCGGTCTGCGATTTACAGCAAGTAGGCATCTAAATGCAATGAGATGAACATGCTACAGCCACCAAACATGACAAAAAATACATGGCAGGGATGCACACAAGATGCTTAACAAAAGACTAGCACTGAGCTACGGTCAATTCATCCATTATGAGGTTCAAACAAGCATGTCAAAAACGCAAATGCAAAGCAGATTCCAGACTTAGTGAAATTAACACTTGTCTGAAATTTCAGATCATGAAGCCCTCTTCGGAGCAACAAAACAACATGAAACATGACCTGATTAAGACAAAGAAGAACATGGAATGGAGCTACTCAACAAACTTAACAAAAGTCCCAAAGTGACCTGGGGTCAAAAGGGATCACAAAATATACTAACGGGCACACGAACATAGCAAAAACACAATCAATTTTCAGACTTAGTGAAAACTGAGACATGCTGAAATATAACTCACGAAGGCATGTAAACGAGCTCGATGCACTCACCACGGTGCAAGTCATGGCAAGGCAAGCATACATTCATTAAGAAGGCACAAAATAAAAGCTAGACATGGCCAGAACAATGGCATAGCATGCACGGATCAACTACAACAATGCCGGCAAAATCGCAAACGAGTTGACGATCTGCCCAGATTCACCACGAAGCAAAAGTAGAGCTCGATTGACTCAATCTAGGATGCTCCATAATTGCAAACAAAGACATGGATGGATAGAGAATAACATGATTAACAAAACTCCTTTATTGAGAATCCTCAAACGAGGGACGGATCACTAGGAAACAAGCTGAACATATGGCATCATGAACTAAATAATCCCAGACTTAGTGAAAACTACTAAGTCCCTGAAAACAGATTTACCGGGTGCCTCACTTTGCAAGCTTGCACAAGTCACCACACACATCCTAAAAATGCATGGGTTGCACCTCTGGAAATATAACAAAATGCTTAACAAAACATATGAAGGACTCACAGGCATAGCATGCACACAATAATCATGGCAAAAATGACAAAAGTCTAAGATGAACTAGCAGATCTGACAATTAACTCACGAAGCCCTCTTCTAACAGCATTTTGGGCATCAAGATGAGCTCAAATGAAAATGATGCAATGGAATGAAATGATGTACTTGTCGAGGCGAACATTTTGATATACTATATGCCCAAATCGGAGCTACGGATGCAAAGTTACGGCAGGTCAAAATAGGCATAAAAATCAGCGTTTCTAAGGAAAAAGTCAACTATTCGGGATCCAGATCCAAATCTGGCACGGATAACGAGGATGGCCGGATTTTACTGTTCACCGCCAGAGTCTTGCCGGAGAGGAAGAAGAGGAGGCCAGAGCTTGGGAGGAGAGGCCGGGCCAGGGCGGCGGCGTGGTAGGCGGCGGCGGGGCGGCGCCGGGCCGAGGTGGCGAGGAGGCGGCGAGGGGCGGCCGGCCGGGCGGCGGGGAGTCGCGGTCGCCCGCGGTGGCGCGGTGGTGGCCCGTGGCGGCGCCGGTCACCGGGCGCGAAGACGAAGGGCGGCGGGCGCGCGGGTGTTGGGCCGCGGCGGCTCGGGCCTCGGGGGCTCTTACTGGGCCGAGCGGCCTTCGGCGGCGGTGGCGGGCAGGCGTGCCACATGGCGGAGCGGGGTTGGCTGGGCGCGGAGGGGCGGACGCGTCCGGCCTGGCGCGGACCCGTCCGGCGGCGGCGGGATTTGATTTTTTTAGGGTTTCGAGAGGGGGAGATGATCCGAAAACGGGGGGCTATTTATAGGCATAAGTGGAGCTAGGAGAGTCCAAATGAGGTGCGGTTTTCGGCCACGTGATCGTGATCGAACGCTCTAGGACATGGAGCAGAGTTTGGTGGGTTTTTGGCCAAATTAGAGGGGTGTTGGGCTGCAACACACACGAGGCCTTTTCGGTCCCTCGGTTAACCGTTGGAGTATCAAACGAAGTCCAAATGATACGAAACTTGACAGGCGGTCTACCGGTAGTAAACCAAGGACGCATGACAAGTCTTGGTCCAATCCGGAAACGTTTAATCCCCACACATGAAAGAAAGCTAGAAATGACCACCGGAGGAGAACGAAGCGCCGGAATGCAAAACGGACAACGGGGAAAATGCCCGAATGCATGAGATGAACACGTATGCAGATGCAATGCACATGATGACATGATATGAGATGCATGACAAAGACAACAACATACGGAGACAAAGACCCGAACCCGATAAATAAATATATCTTAACGCCGGAAACGGTAAGAGTTGGAGTACAAATAGGGAAAGTTACATCCGGGGTGTTACAACACTCCACCACTACGAAAAGATCTCGTCCCGAGATCTAGGACTGAAAGAACGCCGGGTACTCAGAACGGAGGTGATCCTCGCGTTCCCAGGTAGATTCACGGTCGGAATGGTGTGACCACTTGACTTTGAGAAATTTGATTGACTTGTTGCGGGTCTTGCGTTCAGTCTCTTCAAGAATAGCAACTGGGTGCTCACGATAAGAGAGATCTTCTTGGAGCTCAATGTCCTCGAATTTGACGGTGCGGTCAGGAGTCTTGAAGCACTTTCGAAGCTGAGAGACATGGAACACGTCATGAACATTTGCAAAGTTTGAAGGAAGCTCGAGTTGATAGGCGAGGTCGCCTCTCTTGCTGACAATCTTGAAAGGTCCCACATATCTAGGGGCAAGCTTCCCTTTGATACCGAAGCGACGAGTACCTTTCATAGGAGAGACACGGAGGTAAACATGATCTCCGATCTCAAAAGCCAAATCACGGTGCTTACTATCATAGTAGCTCTTCTGGCGGGATTGGGCTGCTTTGAGGTTATCATGAATGACTTTGCACATTTCTTCTGCTTCTGTGATTAAGTCATTACCCAAAAGCTGACGTTCACCGGTTTCAGACCAGTTGAGAGGGGTACGGCACTTCCTGCCATACAGAATTTCAAATGGGGCCTTGCCCGAACTTGCTTGAAAACTATTGTTGTAGGAGAATTCAGCATAAGGAAGACAATCCTCCCACTTCATGCCGAAGGAGATCACACAAGCCCTGAGCATATCTTCAAGAATCTGGTTGACACGCTCGACTTGACCGCTTGTTTGAGGATGGAAAGCAGTGCTGAAGCGGATGTTGGTGCCCATGGCCTTCTGAAAAGAATCCCAAAACTTTGAGGTAAAGATGCTGCCATGGTCTGAAGATATCACTTGAGGAATACCGTGCAGAGAGACAATGCGAGAGGTATAGAGTTCCGCCAATTGAGCTGCAGTGATCGACTCTTTGATAGGCAGAAAGTGAGCCACTTTGGTGAGTTTGTCAATGACAACAAATATAGCATCATTGCCATGCTTGGACTTTGGAAACCCAGTCACGAAGTCCATCTCAATGTGGTCAAACTTCCATTCTGGAATGGCAAGAGGTTGGAGGAGACCTGCTGGCCTTTGGTGTTCTGCCTTCACTCTTCTGCAGACATCACATTCATTCACGAATTGAGCGATCTCGCGCTTCATTCGAGTCCACCAATAAGCTTGCTTGAGGTCCTGATACATCTTCGTACTCCCATGGTGGATGGAGAGGAGAGAATTGTGAGCCTCATTCATGATCACTTTACGAAGTTCACCTTTGGGCACAACAATACGATCCTCGAAGAAGAGAGTGTCCTTGTCATCAAGGCGGTAGCACTTGTACTTGGACTGACTCTTGGCAATCCCAATCTTCACCTTTTTCACCATAGCATCAAGAAGCTGGGCTTGGCGAATCTGGTCTTCTAAGGTAGGAGAGACTTGAAGGTTGGCGAGGAAACCTTGAGGAACAACTTGCAGATTAAGCTTGCGGAAAGCTTCACAAAGCTCGGGTTGATAAGGCTTGAGAATTAGACTGTTGCAGTAGGCCTTTCTGCTCAAAGCGTCAGCAATCACATTGGCCTTGCCTGGAGTGTACTCAATACTCGGATTATACTCTTGAATCATTTCGACCCATGGAGTTTGCCTGAGGTTGAGATTAGGCTGAGTGAAGATGTACTTGAGACTCTTGTGATCAGTGAAAATGTCCACTTTTCTTCCCAATAGAAGATGTCTCCAAGTCAAAAGAGCATGCACAACTGCCGCCAACTCGAGATCATGAGTGGGGTAGTTCTTCTCATTAGGATTCAACTGGCGAGATGTATAAGCAACAACTTTCTTCTCTTGCATCAATACTATGCCAAGACCTTGGAGAGAGGCATCACAAAAGACCTCGTACGGCTTGGATTCATCAGGCGGAGTCAGAACTGGAGCAGTGATCAATTTCTCTTTCAAAGTGTTGAAAGCAATATCACACTCCGGAGACCAAACGTACTTGACGTGCTTCTGAAGAAGATTTGAGAGAGGCTTCGCGATCTTAGAAAAGTTTTCAACGAATCTCCTGCAATAGCTTGCGAGACCGAGGAAACTGCGGAGTTGCTTCACGTTCTGAGGAGGTTCCCAATTCACTATTGCGGACACCTTCTCAGGATTCACGGAAATGCCCTTGGCAGAGATGATATGACCAAGATAAAGAACCTCATCGAGCCAAAATTCACACTTGGAGAACTTGGCGTAGAACTGATGTTCTCTGAGCTTATCAAGAACCAAACGCAAATGCTTGGCATGATCTTCCTTGTTCTTGGAGAAAACCAGAATGTCGTCGAGATAGACCAAAACGAAGTCATTGGTGTAGGCGTTGAAGATGAAGTTCATCATGCGAGAGAACGTCGGAGGAGCGTTGGCGAGGCCAAAAGACATGACAGTGTATTCATATGAACCAAAGCTTGTTCTGAATGCTGTCTTGGGAATATCTTCTTCTCGAATGCGAATCTGGTGATAACCCATCCGGAGATCAAGCTTGGAGAATACTTGGGCACCTTTGAGTTGTTCGAACAGCTCATTGATGTTGGGAAGTGGGTATTTGTTCTTGATGGTCTTCTTGTTCACTGGACGGTAATCAACACAAAGTCGGTCCGTTCCATCCTTCTTCTTCACAAAAAGAACACCACAACCCCACGGAGAAGAACTAGGCCGGATGAGACCCATTCTTTCTTGCTCATCGAGTTGCTTCTTCAGCTCCTTCAAATCTTCAGGTCCGAGCTTGTAAGGACGTTTGCACACAGGTTCCGTACCAGGCTCAAGTTCAATAACGAATTCAACTGGCCGGTGCGGAGGCATTACTGGGAGCTCTTCTGGAAACACGTCTTGATATTCGCAAACGACTGTAATTTGCGAAATAGCGTCCAATTCACCCTTCTCATTGAGAGAAAACAGACGGATAGTATCATCACGAGCGGCAAAGACAATTACATCCTCAGACGAATGAGTCAATTGAATCTGCCTGGCTACACAATCAAGCTGAGCCTTGTGCTTAGAAAGCCAATCCATTCCGAGAATAAGATCAATATCCGAGTTACCAAGAACCACCGGAGAAGAGATAAACTTGTAATCGCCCAACGTGATAGAGACATCGGGAGCAACCAAACTAGAAGTCAAAAGCTTGCCGGGAGAAACAACTTGCATGACTTTGGGCATAATCTCGGTATCAACATTGTGCTTCGATGCAAACGGGCATGACAAAAAGGAATGCGATGCACCAGTGTCAAAAAGAACTTTTGCAGGAATATCATTAACAGGAAGGTTACCCAAGATCACATCTGACGAGTCCTCTGCCTGAGCTGCATTCACCATATTGACCTTGGTGTGCTTGGGGTTATGCTTGACCATAGCTATACTTGCCGATCTCACAGGAGGAGGAGGAGGAAGACGCCTCTGGTTGAGACACTTGTTGGCATAGTGACCCTTCTGTTGGCACGTGTTGCACGTGACCTCTGAAAGCGGACGGTGATACGGAGCACTCGATCTTGGTGCTTGAGACGAAGTCTTGTTCTGAAAGCCAGGGTTGGGTGGGTGGGAAGAACCACTGCCACCTTTGCTCTTCTGCTGATACGGCTGACGGAACGGAGGAGGAGGAAGCCAAAACTTCTGCTGCTTGGCCACTTGAGTAGAGGAAGAAGGAGTAACATCTCTGACTCGCTTCCTGGAAGCATCACACCTCAACTGAGCAGCCTCTTGCTTCAGTGCCATGTTGTAGAACTCATCGTATCTCAAGGGCTCGAAGAGAACAAGAGCGAGCTGAATATATTCTCTGAGACCACCCCTGAACTGATATATCATGCTCTTCTCATCAGGCACGTCCTGCTTGGCAAAGCGGGCGAGCTTCTGGAACAACTTGTTGTAGTCATAGACAGACAAAGAGCCTTGCTTCCGATTGCGGAATTCCTCACGCTTGCTTTCAACCACGCTCTGCGGAATATGATGATCTCGGAAATCTCGACGGAAATCATCCCAAGTGATAACACGTCCACCTCTGGAGTCCTTGTACTGCTGGAACCATTCCGCAGCTTGATCTTTGAGTTGGAAGGAAGCGAACTTGACAAAGTCCTCAGGCCTGACGTTACTGCACTCGAAATGCTTACACAGATCCACAAGCCAATCGTCAGCATCGGTTGCCTCAACACAATTGCTGAAAGTCTTTGGCCCGTTAGCAAGGAACTGGTTGAGTGTAGCAAAGTGACTCTGATTGCTGCCTTGATTCCCTTGACTTCCTTGATTGCGCTCTTGGAGAATTTGCATGATCAGCTGTGTGTTTGCATTGGTTGCGGCCATCACAGCTTGCCATGCCTCTGGAGGAGGTGGAGGCGGTGGCGGATCAGGATTCGGAGTCGTGCGCATTGGAGGAGCCATCCTGAAGAGGTTGACCACCATTAGCACATTGATAGATAAATATTGAAGCTGAATCCAACGGAATGAAAATTGCAACATATAGTCTTCACATCCAAACAAAATGAACGAATGCATTCCTCTTCAAATGGTCACATATCCATAAATTGAGAAGCCACGTAGAATTAAGGTAGAGAAATAAATCAACAAGGTACGGATCAAGAACGAATAATCGGTAAGAAATCCCAATCTCAAACCAATATCCGTGGAAGAAGAACTAGAGCTACTAGAATTCCCACCTATGAAATTCCTGAACTTTTCCGGTTATGCAATCAGGTGTTGGGGATACATGGGAAGCATAATATCTCACCCAAACTAGCAAATCCTACATCCATCTGTATCCATCCTTCAACACATAACCAAGAAAACTTCGGAAACCATCTACCTCAACCTTCGAAAAGCATCCGTTATACAAGTTATGGCGATACTCCCGAACTCCCGCCCCAGTACTGGGTGGCGTCGAGGTTATCTCACCAACGAACTGCATAAAAGAGATTTTCGATGTCGGCGAACATATCTCAAGTATTCCAGAATTGCAACGATAAAATTATGATGACAACACCTCAGAGCTCAACTCCCCGGGACACTTCCACTAAACCCCTGACAGGAGGCACCGAGTCAACGTTCTCATCATAAGCCATCGGAACGATTCCAAGATACTCGCGTGATCCTAAAAAAAATTTAGTGAAATTTGAGAAGAGAAGAGTCAAAACTCCACGTCAGGATGCCTTACCAGAGCGATGAGGAGACTGGGAAGTAAAAAGAATTCCTAAGCTCTCCGATATATAATTCCTAAAGACTCAAAACATTTTTCTAGACACAACTCGGCTGCTAAAAACGATCAAGCAATGGGGCTCCTCAGGTCGGGGAAGGCTCTGATTACCAACTTGTAACACCCTCGATGCGACTATAGCTCCCACGTGTCGAGGCACGACTTAGAGACATAATCGCATTGAAGGCATATGTCGCAAGTTAGGCAATCTTCACAACATCCCATGTAATATGAATAATAAAGGGGAGAACATAGTTGGCTTACACTCGCCACGTCACATCAGAGTACATAAATAACATACATCATCCATACACTCATGGCCCGACTACGGCGCCAAAATAGAAGAAGACCCAACATGCGACAAGGCCCCGAATCAAACCCCAACTAGGCACCACTACTGATCATCGGGAAAGGAAACGTAGTAATGCTGAGAGTCCTCGTCGAACTCCCACTTGAGCTCGTACTCGTCACCTGGAGCGGAATCACCTGGACCTGCATCTGGAGTTATAGTATCTATGAGCCACAGGGACTCAGCAATCTCGCACCCTCGCGATCAAGACTATTTAAGCTTATAGGAAAATGGGTAAGGCAAATATATGTGTGGAGCTGCAGCAAGCAACTAACATATATGGTGGCTATCTTATTCGCAAAAGAGAGCGAGAAGAGGAGGCAAAGCACGAGCGAGAAACTAGAGAGCAACCTGCGCAAACATTAATCCAACACCGTGTCCGCTTCCCGGACTCCACCGAGAAGAGGCCATCACGGTAACACACTCAGTTGATTCATTTTAATTAATTAAGGTTCAAGTTATCTACAACCGGACATTAACAA